>NW_005841850.1:3411052-3426341 GCF_000455745.1 Alligator sinensis | reverse complement strand
CCAAAACCCCAGCCCCACTATCGGCCTCCTCATCTGTCCCTGTGACATGGTGTATGGTATTTCAGCGCGTCAAAGAGACTTTAGATTTGTTTCATCTAAGAGCCCCTGCGTGGAGATAACATTGCAGTGCAACCATTTCTATTGTTTCTCAAAGGACTGTGATGTTTTTTGGGGGGGGGGGGTTTCCATTTGTGTGTCATGGGCTTCATTATTATCATTGGTGTTGTCACTGTTGCTATCATCATCATCATCATTAGCATTGTTATTAGCATCGTTTTGTTGTTTTAAATTTGCTGGGCTTTCGTGGTTGCATATTCAGTTAAGCTCTGCATGCACACTGCCTAGCCCACTTTCGCAGATGCCACGCCTCTTACTTAATCGTTGGAAATATTAGGTGCTGCGGGTCACCTTTATCACGCACGCACCTCACTGGCAGGTACAGATGTTTTATTTCGACAGGCTTATTTACTGGGGAGTGAGTTCTCCGCACGCTCCGGGGTCCTCGAAAGGAGAGACAGTTTTTCTGAACTGCCTGGGGAAGCGACTGTGTTTTAACCACACTGCTCTTAAAAATCCCAGTAAATTAAAAACAGAAAAACCAGCAGACACCGTAGCAGGCTGTAAAAGTGTGAGCAAAAATTGCCTTCTTTTTTGAACAATAGTGCAGACTGGGACGCACTCTTTCTGTTCTGGTGAATCTTTAATTGGCACAAAAGGGCAGTTTAGCCTTCATCGGAAGAAGGATTGTCAAACAAATGGTAGTTGTCTGCCACTCAGGAACATATAGGGCTATCTACTCTGATTTGCATCCACTCCTCAACCCTTTAATAGTGTCGTGTCTCGTTTCATTGGCGTGGAAATAGCGACTAATGAAGACATCTCCCCATCTATGGGGCTATTCCAGCAAGAATAAAAGAGTTCGCATCCCCGAACTGGGGACAAGAGCGTTAACACCTTCTGCTTTGTGTTTGTAAATGAAGGAAGGTCAAGGATGAATCTCTTCTTGGCTAGAAAAGTTTCAGCATCTGCCACAGGAATTCCTTAGATAAGTGCATGCAGCGCTGAGTGCCTTTTATTCAGCACCGATACTGTAGCAGGATGGTAGGGAGCTCTGTGCAGCTGGACGTGGGGGCTTGTGCTTTGATTTGGCACTGCAAAGAAGCCGGGCACTGTCTCAGCTGAAGTGTACAGGTTTACCCCTGCTAGCGTCCGAGCCAAATCCCAGCCTGTTTGATTATATGGCGCCTCCCTGAGGTGTGCATAATTCTTTGCTTCCTGTCTTCGAAGGGTTGTGAAGTGTTGCTGAGCACTGCGGGACAGCTGTCTTGGATCCCAGAGCTGGGTGACGAGCCCGGTTGCGAGCGCTTGCCTCTTGGCCTACGGGATATTCTGCGCCCAGTAGTTCCCATCCAGCTCCTGATATGGGAGCAGAGTCTGAAAACTCTGCAAGCTGTTGTTATTATCCGTTATATACAACAGAGAAGTGCCTGGGGAAGTCCATTATGCTGGGCACAGGACATATAAGAATGTATATATTTGAAGGCCTGGAGGCAGTGATCACCAACCAGTGGATCTCGATCCACCGGTAGATCTTGGAGCCTCTTGGAGTCGATCCATGGCTGGGGAGGGCGGCTGGGTGCCCACATGCATGCACGTGCGCGCCCCATGCCTAGCAGGTCAGTCCATGGGGGAGGGAAGGGGCGGGAGCTAGATGGAGGTCCCTGCGGTGAGGGACAGTGCTGCAGAGGCAGGAGCAGGGGTAAGTTGAGTGGGGCCCCGGCCGGGTGGGACTTACCTGCTGGGGAGGTGCGCCCCCAAATAATTTTTTCTCCCTCTGCCTCGATCTGCGCCCCCCTTTCCTCCCCACAGACTTACGTGCTGGGTGGTGGTGGGGGTGGCAGTGCATGGTAGATCTTGGGTTGCTTTTAAACGCCAAAGGTGATCTACTTAAAAAAGTTGGAGACCACTGGCCTGGAGAGAAGAGAAGATTAGATCTTCCAGTCCAACCAAGAAGGCCCATGTCCCAGCTCAAAACTACTTTTAGGCTAGGTAGACCAGACAGACAGATGCTTGGTCTACAGACAAAGCAGAATGCTTTTAATTAAAGGGACGATGTTAGATCAATGGGTGGGTTGTGCGTAGACCAAGCCGAAGCGGTGGGATGGATGGGGAAAAAAAGAGATGAAGCGATTTACCCACAGTCGCGTCGGAGGTTAGCGGTAGAGCTTGCATAGACCTCCTGTCTCCAGATTGCTAACCTAAAGTCACGTCCGTTACTTGTTGCACTGCAGTTCGAGTTGCAAGGCATCTTATAAACCAAGAATACTATGAGCTGAGTTCACAGAAGCTGCAGAAAAATAAAAATACCAATCCATCTTGTGCCAATCTCATTCCTTCCTGCTCCACCCAAGGGGATAGTTTTCCTCCTGCTTTGAAAAAAAAAAATCTGTTTGCAAAAAAATCCTCTGATTTGAAGGAATTATCTTATTTAAAATAAGAAGCACTACAAGTCTGACACAGCGGTTTTATGATACAGTACTTTGGACGGCTTCTGTAGTGCTTCGGGTGAAGGTTTTCTTGCGCTTGTACACCCCATATATTCTGGGGCTCACCCAGCCAGGAACCTGGTAGCTACAGGTGCTAACAAGACACCTTGATGAATGCTTATTTTGACTTCTGAGATGTAAATACAGGATTCAGGCATCAATGAGTACATGTAGTCAGCCTCCGACTTTTTACCACTGATGTGTAGCTTCTTCCAGACACAACTGATTGTTAATGGATTCAAAGTCTGGCAGGTCCGTAGACTACTGACTGCAAATGAGACAGTCTGCTCTCAAGCACTTGACACTGCTGATCAGAAATGGGTTTCCTTTTAATGTGTTTGTTGCTTTGTGTCTATGCTTTGAAAATGGCCTTGATCAAATGTACAAGTAGTTAAACTGGAATCAGGCGTCCTTTTGTTATGTTACTGTTTTAGAGGAGGTTTCTCGTTCAAGACTAGGAAAGAAGCAGGGGGCTTCCCACTCCCCGAAGAGAAAATCTACTTGGGAAGCGCTGCAGTATAAATTGTATTATCGTGGATGGCAGCAACAAATAGCAGCTTATGTGTCGCGGCTTATTGCACAAGTCTTTCTCAGCCTGAAGTATTAGGTTCAAATCCAGGCTAAATCACATAAGAAATGAGGTTGGGAGTCTCAGCCAGGTTGTTAATTTAGCATCATGCGCTTATCCTCTCAGTCACACAGGTGGCTCAGTAAAAGCCTAGGATTTGAGGAGAGCATGGGGGCTGTTTACAGGTCAGGACTCATTCGCTGGTGCAGATTTGCGACGGAGAGAAGCTGGGGAGTGCTGCCAGTCAGGTTTGAGGTGCGTTGGGGAGGGGATTTGAGTAGCAGTCCAGGTCTTTTTTTATTAGAGAGGCACCTTCGGTATGGGGCAGCTTGGAGGCACTTGGTGCTGTTTAGATCTAGGCTGCAGCTTTGGCCAGCCTTTCGAGAGCGCAGAGGAGTCAGCGTGGTAGGGCGCTTGTACACGCCACGGTTTTTGCCCTTCTTTGCGCTGCGACGGCACGACTGTTTGCACGAGCAAGTTTTCCAGATGCTTTAAAAGTCTTTCTGGTGCATTAAAGTACAACTCCTCGGGCATAAAAGAGATATCTTTTATTAAACCAACTAGGTAGTTGCAAAAAATGTTTTTACCCCTTCATCCAGAGGCTGTTATCTGTTTCTATGCGTGTCTTCCAGCACAGCCCTAAACAGAGTTAACACCAACGGTTAGCAACTCTTGGAAGAAGTCATAAAACCCGAACAGTTGGCCATTTACCGCAAACAATGCAACAGCAGGCCTTAACCTTTAGGTTAGGCAGTAACAGCAGAGATCTGTCCTTTTGGTTTCATTGAAGTGCATAGCAACCTTTTAACAGCGGAGGAGCTGCAGTGATTCTTCACGAGAGGGCGTCTGAATGATCCTTATTGACAGCAGGAGAGGTAGGGGGGGATCACCAGCAGCGCTCTCAGTTTCTACCCAGCTCATAGCTCATAATTAAAACGTCTGCGACACAATAATGAACGGCTCTGCCGAACGCCTCTCCGCTGCCATGCTAGCGGTTGCGCCCTGTCAGGTGTGGCTCTTGTCTCGGGACATATATGCCCCTTGGATGGAGAGGCAGCTCTTGGGAGTGCGCCGAGTGGCAGGCGTCAGGGTTTGTCACCGGGCAAGTCCCGATGCCCAGGGGTGCTGTTAGCCTGTTGATAAAGTCTTGCTTGGTGGTCACAGGGTCTTGCAAGACGTGGACTCCGTTCCCTGGTATACCTCCAGCATCACTTTGCTACTCTCTGCCTCAGTTCCCCTTCTTTAAGATGGTGAAGTTTGCAATACCCTAGCTCCCAAGGAAGATATAAAAGGATTTGCATAAAGCCTGTAAAGGGCTGAGACAGTGCGAGGCTTGGATCGGATGGTAAGTATCGATGTGAGTTTTAAGGTGACAATCCCGCAAACACCCAGCTAAATCAGGTGCTTTTTAAACTCTCACTCTGGCATGCCAACGTATAACTGCTTCCATTTTTATAAAATATTCACAACATTAATATTGGGTGAAAGCAGATTTGCGATACAAGGCGGCACGTAGCTGTGTCCTCGTTTTGCTTGGCGGTTACCTTCTGGACAGGACATAAAATGAACCATCAAGATTTTGAAAGCAGTTAGAGGATTTCGACAAATCTACCATTGACTCCAGCCGAAGTCGTGTCTAAGTTGAGGGGATTTCGATGAAAAACGTGTCCGACTCGTCAGTTCTGAGATCTTTTTTTTCTTTTAACCTTTCCTGTCCTGATTCTCTTGTGGTTGGTATTTAAAAGACTGCAAATAGTGGAGCTGCGTGCCCAAACACCTTAGACTTGCTCTAATGCCCAAGTTGATGGTTTTAGAAGGACAGAGTTCAAATGCAGCACGTGTGCGCGTGCACAGCCCCCCGCCCCTAATGCTCTCCAATTTCAGGACAAGCTCCCTCGTAACGTGGGCCCTATTTCTAACATAATTGCGTAGCTCAACCTCAGTTAGATGTCTCGGGTCCCCAGAGCAGTCCTGTTTAACTGCTGTCTGGTGTTCAAGTGTAAAAACTGAAGGTAACGTGCAGAATCTCTTGTACACAAAGTGCAGACAAGGGCATGCCTTGTGGGCACTGAAGCCCAAAGTATTGCAAACAGTCTCCAAGGAGAGGCCAGGTTGTCACCTGGAGTAGGATTTTATTTTATTTTTTTTTTAAAGGAGCCACAGGCCTTGTTCCTACTGAATTAGGGCAGGTTGGCATTTCAGCTCCACTTAGCTACTTGCGTAAATCTAAATAGAGATGATTCTGCTTCAGATGCTATATTGGTGAGGAGGCGCAAGACCCTGCATAGTACAAGCGGGGCCTGACCCTATTCAAAACCCGAGTAAGGCGGATCCTCTAACGCAGACTATGGGTATATCTTTCATCGTTGTCATTTTTCTTCCTTAAGCATTCCTTGCGTTGTTACGAGACTGAAGCTCCCAACATTGTAAATGTAGCCAACTGAGGTCCCGAGGCAGAGATTTTCTGCACAGATACCTGTATGATTAGCAGTATGTGATTAACAACGTATACTGTACTCAGCGCACGCCAAAACATTGCAATAATCCTACTCAAACTAAACTTCGTAAGTTAAACTACAGGAAGCCACTTGAATGGAGAGCTACGGGCAGGAAAAGGTGGTTCTTGGTATTATGTACCGCGAAGGACCCGCAGCGTGTTTGTAATGAATCCAGGATTCACTCCAATGCCCCCGTTGAGTTGAGTTGATGGTAGGGATTGTTTTGGAAATTCCCAGTGTTTAATGCTCTTTCTCATCTCTGCTCTCAATGAATGATTCTGCTTGTAGCTCGCTGTGTTTGGAAAACCTGCCAAAAAGCCCAGGAAGAACCACTTCTGTCTCATTCGCAGGCATCACCGGTTAGGACTTCACGCAGGACCTGGGCAGCTGGGCTGCACGCCCCGCTCTGCCCCTGCCTCCCTGCATGAACTGGGACAAGCCACTTAAGTTCTCGGTGCCGGTTGCCTCATCCGTATCAAACGCCGAGAGCACGTCCCTCCATCACGGGAGCATTGCGGTGTAATTAATGTTGGTCCAGCGCCGGTCTTGAAAGTACCGAATCTTACTGGAGAGCCACCATACGCTCCTAAGTTAGCAAGCTCCGCGGACCACCCGGCCAATTTGCAACGCTGCGATTTTCTTCGGCTTAATTCTGCAACAGCCGAAGCGATTCAGGAATTTCGGCTTGAATGGGGGCAGCTTTTAGCTGTTTTGTAGATCTCTCATAAGTCCCCCCCCGGCCCGCTGACACTCACTTTAGTTTGTTTGCAAGGCAGGGAAAACCGTCGCGTTTTGGATTTGGCCGGGTCAGCTACCTCCATTTTATCTATTTTATCTTCGCTCTCGGAGGTGATGGATACCAGCATTTGGGGATAGAAAGCTAAGAACAGGGTTTAACAGGCCTTTGTTTGCTATTGTCCAGCTGCGTTTCAGACAGCGGCAGAGATGACGAACAATAAACAGTGACGGGAAGTGGAGATTTAAACAGACGGGTTTTCTTTCTGGGCCTCCTTTCTTGGGATCCGACACATTTTGCTTTCTATGCCAAGCCCCGTTCATAAATATAACAAAGCAAGGTGAAAGCAACATGGCTCCAAGTGTTTCCCTGCTGGCTGATGGCTTTATATATATCTATATCTAGCTATATATATAAATATATATAGCTAGATATATATATATAGCTAATATATATAGATATAGATATAGGTGTATATATATATAGCTAGATATAAATATATCTATCTATATCTACATTGATATCGATATAGATCTATCGATATAGATCTATATCGAAAGATAGATCTATCTATCTATCTATATCTATCTATATATCTCTACTTTTTTTGTGTCTTCAATTCTGAAAGTTGCTAGCAACACCCCCCCCAAACCCCCCCCACTAAATGCCACAGTCGATTTACTGTAAAATCCCCAATGGCTTTTCCCCTCCATGACCTGGACACCCTGAACCAGCATCAAGGATGCCAGCGTCACCACCTACGCATGAAACGGGTGGAGAAGAGTCATTAGTACATGTATTGACATATAGTAGTATAAAAAAAAAGAAAAAAAAGCAGGAGTTAGCCAGTCAAATATGACATAATAGTTCAGTTCTGGATAATGTCAAAGGTCTGCCGAGGGCTTATAAAAATAGCTTGGACAAAAAGCTGTACGGACTTTGCTGCTTAGAAGGAGCGGTTGCCATTTTACAGGTGGATAGATTACAGGAGTTCAGCCTGGGATTTTGGGTGCATGGTCGCATGGGGCCAGAAGAGATGGCCCAGGTCAGTGAGTTCAGACCCGTGCTACTGCAGACAGCTGTGTCATATCATTCATTGTGTAGGCTGATCCTGCTCTCTCTGTAGGAAGGCTGATCCAGAGCCTCACTGCTTTTGGGGCCAGGTTATACCCAGCTTTTTTAGCTAGGATCCATTGCAAGTCAGTGGGAACTGGGTGCTCGGTTCCCTTCGGGTCCTTTGAAAATCCCAGCCAGTATGTCACGTCTCGCATCACGTGGCAAAGCCGGAAGCCGACCTGAAAACTCATTCCCCGTGACCCGGGTTAAGGCACCAGTTAAATCTACCTCTGAAGCTGGGTGTTTGCATGGGAAATGGACTGCAGCAAGTGGTTGCATACAGCTTGTTGTTGCATCTGCAAGCAAGCAAGCACTCCGCTGCCTTGAAACCTAGTAGGAAAAAAGTTCATGCTGTTGCTGCATGTTTCATATTTCTGTGGGTCATTTTCTTAACCTCACCTCCTGTCCGCCTTCCTACCCCCAAGGCAAGCAGCATTACACTGTACAATATCGGAGAGATCAGGATGTGGACAGGAAAGAATTTTTTTTGTGTGGGTTACATTAGTAATTAGTTTGTTTAGGAGTGGTTTTCTGGTGTATTGCCATGGGCGCTCTAGGTTTGCAGTCCACCCTCGGTGTAGATTGACACCCTAAATTTATCCTGCTTGTGCTCTTCCATTTATTGGCATAATTTGTATAACTCTCTCCCACGCAAAACTAAAGCTGAAAGGCTGAGATGTTTTTTTTTTAGTCCTCAACCAAACGCTGTGTAGTGTCCTAAAATAACAAGCCAGCGTATAAGGGCCATGCTCTTGGCACCTCTATAATAACACGCCAGTGGCCAGAGTGCAGTGCTAATTACAGCCCTACGTTAAGAAGCCAGCGTGTGCCCAAACATAATAGAGAAAACGCCTTTCACTGTTTTTTGTCCTAATGAATTAATAACAGATGATGATAATTCCTACCTCCTCTATAGCACTTTTCATCTTTCTGTAGATCTCAAAGGGACTGGCCTAGGGTCGCTGAGCAAACCAGTGTCAGAGCAGGGTCTGCAAGTCACCTGGGTCCTAATCCAGCGCACTAAACTGCCCGTGCAATGACATATATTTCTAGCGGTGGTCAAAAGCTGCGGATGGGGAAATGGGCCTTGCTTTCAACTTACAAAGAAGTGGCAGAAGAGACTGGAATTAAAATGCGCTCTGTGATATTTCAAAGCTGCACAAGAGCTTTGGATATGCACGTCCCATTAGGCAAATGTGACATTCGCACGCTCGCCCCGACCTAAAAAATATCAACTTCTGTTGGAAAGGATCAGGCAAGATGGGTCTTCGCGTCTGAACCGCAAAAGGCAGCTGCTCATTAAGACGTTTAATGTGGGATGGCAGAGTTGTCCTCGGTAGCTGGCTGCGGGTGTAGCCGGGCGAGCCTCGCCCTTAGTTTTTGAGGCGCTTGACGCTCCTCAGGGCGAAAGCCGCAGCCGGCAGCATCGCCAAAACTCATCTGCGCCCCGTAACGTCTGTCGAATGGAGATCTCCGTCCTGCCGAAGAGCATCGAACGAAACTCATCTAACCTTTTCCACCCAAATAAATAAGTCTGAAAATAAATCTTTCGTCGTATTGTCTTTCTAAATCTCTTTGCAACTGAGCCCGAGTGACAAGATGTGCCGGAGCCGCTAGAAGAGTAGCACCGATAGCGGTGGAGGAGGCTTTTCAACTAATTTTTATACCCCAGTTGTCATTGCAGCTTTACTTTATCTTCCCCACCGCTGTCCCCCTTCTCCCCCGCTTGCTGGAGATTTTAAAGTGACAATTGGCAGATAAAAGATGAAGATATTTCTGCCACATCGTTCTTCCGAAGACCGTGGTTCATTCTTGATTGGCTTGGCTATCTGAGAAATAAAAACATTTCTCGTTGGGCGGGGGAGCACCGGGGAGGGTGGGGGGGAACAACAGCTTATTGGAAGCCATTTTTCCCCCACAATGCATCTGGCGCCGTCTTTTAGAAGGCAAACGGGGAGGAAACCTCGTGGGAATAGACCTGCGGTGCAGACAACAACAAACCAAATCAGGCTATACGTCCCTCTCTTTGAGTGTGGAGTTTTTATATGCTTATTAGATTTTCAAATGTTATTCAGCTTGATTGCAGCCTTTTATACAAAGGAGTTAAGACGTGGATATAAAAGATAATAGAACTATAAATTGCAAGACAGGTTCTTATGAAATCAGTAAATTATTCATTTAACAGTTCTCTCCTTGTTAATTTGATGTTGCTATGGTATCTCAAAATGGAGGACTGTAGGTCATTCTGCAAAACACAGGGCTTGCACAAAATGCGCGGATCCTTGTGGAAGACAGATAATGCATTACACACAACCTTCAGCTGAATGATAAATTGCCTCTTTATCTAGCGTTGTCCAGGGAGATCCACTGCAGAGAACTGAAAGAGATGTTTCATACTAGCTAACATTTTTTGGAATTCGACCAAAAATCACACATTTCAGACTTGAAATCTGTTTAAGTATGCATTGTCTTCGTGGCATCTCTTCTCTGTCTGTCTCTGGAGATAGACAAATCACAACAGTCTTAAGGCTAACTTTTGAAGCGGCTTTAATGTTTATATATTGCTTTAATCGGTTATTTTTTGATGGCCAAAGAGAGAGAGGGGGAGAGAGAGAGAGAGAGTTACAGGCAGAAGATGGATTTTCTTCTCACTCGCTGTATCTCTATTTTAAGGGTCTTTTCCCCCCCCTCTCATAACTAAGTAAGGGTTTCTGCTAATGCACAAATAGTTTGCATAGGGGCTTTGCTAAACCTTACTGCGTTGTGAGGAAGGCAATGCCACGTTTTCAGTAGTGCGCCCCATACAACAAGGACTGCTAATTCTCAGAGGGACGGCTATATGGAAAGGGCATGTACAAACCCCATTTATAATGCTTGTTATTGCAGAGGGAGAAATTTTCAGAATCTGCCTGATTCTGGGTTTTCTTTGCAAACTCAACACTTTCACCAGCTTTGCTAAAACATTTATAACCCTTTGCAGCATCCTGAGCCAATGTCATGCCAACCTGGAGAAATGCTGGGGCTCTTTTTTGCACAGGAGTCGTGCAAACTTTTATGCTTCATAATAAGGAAACGTTAGCTTTGAGATCGGAGGTTCGTTTGAGCACTATAGTAGGATGCGCAAACATAGGGAGGTTGAAACTGCAGCAAAAGTCTGCTTGCCTCTCCTTCCCTGCGCTGGTTTGCCTTCCTTATTTAGGAAAAGTGTGATACAGGACGGCTCTGAACTAGCCAAAAGAACTGATTTTTTTTTTTTTTTTTTAAGGACTTTCTCTTCTTTAGTTTCTATGATTTAGCTGTAACATGTAGCTTTCTAGAAAATCAGTCTGCTCGGGCTGTGTTACAGAAATATCAAAACATTAGTTAATATTGGAATTGCCAGTTTTCCTTTCAAGGGAACAGGGTGAAATAGTTTTTGTGCTTCAAGCACTGAATCAGTTAACGGGGGAAAAAAATCCCAGCGTTATAAATCGTAAAACTATTTTTTTGTAGAGTTAAAACAAATTGACCGGCTGACACATACCAGGACCTTGTAATTATTCGGAATGCGAGTATTTACACAATGTAATTAAGCCTGGAAAAAAAGTAATAGAATAAATGCTCACACTTTATTTTCAAGATAGAGCGTTTTCCTGATTTTTTTTTTTTGTTTTGTTTTTGTGTGCTTTGCAATGAGATTCTTACACTCAAATTAAATTGATTGAGCTCTGCGAACTGGCCGGGGGCTGGATGCTTTGCTTTAGTGGACTGATTGCTTCATTGAATCACAAACCAAGAAACGCAGTGTTAATATCACGTTCAGCCTACCTCTGAGATGTAGCTCCATCCTTTTTCCACTGATTATTTTCTGACTTAATAGATGGTGGGAGAGGTCCTGGCCTGCCCAGGTAAGACTACAAAAATAAATGCAGGGATGGACTTTTTTTTCTCTCTCAAACTACACCGGCAAGTTCGCAAGCATTTCTCTGCCAGCAATAGAGGGGGGGAGTTAAAGATCTGAAGGGGAAGTGCAGTGGGGAGGCAGCTTTTTTGGACTGTCCCCATTTGGTCTGAAATCTGCCATGCGCTGTGGTGCAGTTCCAAAAAATTGGGGAAAGCATAAAAGCCCAGATCCTGTTCCACCTATTGGGCATCTAAACGGTACTTAGATGTCTAACTGTTAAGGGGGATGATTCTGTCTCGCTCTGCTTGAGGCCCTGAAAAGCTGCTAATATGGAAGCGGGGTGGGTCCTTCTCTTCCTTGTCACTTCTGTAACGTAGTCCTAAAGCTAAGATTAAGGTGCTTTAGGCTATGCCAGTGGTTCTTAATGTTTTACTCTGGAGGCACCCCTTGGAAAATATCAGCTCTGAGCTTTCACTTGTTTTTTGACCGCGGGAAAATACCAGAGCAATTTTTTCTATTGCAAAAAAAAACTCAAGAAAGACCACACCAGGTCAAACTGGTTTTAATGAGTTCCTATTTGGCCCAGGTTTTAGGCCCCTCTTATCCGGAGACATGTTTGAATCAACATCTCTCCGACCTCCCAGAGAAGTTGGCACTGCAACTCTGCCCCCTCTTGAAATGGTGGTTTCCTGCAGCACCGGGTTTGTGTAGCCCGGTACAAATGTACTGGTCCATGGACATATTTTCACACGGACCCCAGAATCGAGGGGTGCGTGCACAAAGAGGAATTGTGCCTTCTGCAGCGTGTAATCTGAACGCTTCCTGCTTGCCAGCTGCAGCTGCACTTCAGGTAAGGAGATAGCCATCACCTCATTAAGACATTACTAAAGCTGGCGTTACCTTTTAGGTCAAAATATTGATCTTGACGTCATGCTACAAGATTGGGGGGTTTCTGTCCAGCCTCTCACTCCTAGGAAGAGGAAGAAAAGAGAACGAGAGCTAGAAGTAATGTGCCCCAAAATAGAAGCACCTTGCTCCTGGGAGAGGCAGATGCTTGGCTTATAAAGCCTTTTTTGAAATCTATAGCAACTGCCTTGTTGGTGATGAGATTACCAGCAGATCTCCTTGAAGTCAACAGACATCCCGAGGGGCTTCCTGTGAGACTCCAGGGCAGGTAATTTGGTCAGTCTAAATAAAAACTCTTTTAACCTTTCGTGTTTCGATGGATATAGTATGGACGTGCTGTATGTGATTGGCTGCACGAACCTCAGCACCTACAGGTGCATTGGTCAAAGCTGCTAGCAAGGATTTGGATGCCTGTTCTGCATCCAAATGAACCAAAACCTGCCATCCAAATCTCATACAAGGCTTCAGAAGTGTCACCCCGTTAGAAATGAAAGAGGCTTTAAGGACCATCTCTTCACCTGTTTGACCTGAGTCGAATGAGGCCAATTCTCACTGCCCGTAGGTTTAGCTCGACATGCTGAGAACATGCCCGGTATCTCGGCCAGCATATTCTCCCTTTAACGTTAATGCCCGCTCGATGCCCATTGATCCTGTGGTCCCAAATTGTGGCTGAGCACACGAGGAGTTCCTAGGTATCCCTAAGCAGCTCCTGTGCTATTACTGGCTAGTGCACGCTTACTACTGTGTAAAGTGCTTTATTAATACTGAAGTAAACTAGATGCTATCGTAAAACAAGTTCTGCCTCTGCCGTGGGTGTTCATGGTAGTTACGAGTTATTGATGATCCACGGGTAGTAAATGATGCATCAGTCAGACGGCCCACTAGGTAGCCTTTCTGCAATCACGCAGCTTTGTTGTAAAGACAGTTGTACGCGCGTCTCATACGCTAAAAAGGTAAGAGCTGGTGTAAATGCCATTTCTCTCTCCACAGTAATGCAGATCCCCGTGTTTTGTTCTTACCCAAGACTGAAAAGTCCTTTAATTTTTAATAAATCACTACTTAGCTTGCCATCTCATCTGGAGCAGCGCTATTTGCTCTGCTTCTCTGATTTCACTGGCCTGCTTTTGCATTTATTTTTTAAACAAATCCAGGTGTTTAGGAATAAAGCCCCTTTCCCTCTTCTTACAAATGCTGTTGCACTAAAAATATACGTGATGCTTCATAGCCATAGGCCTGCAATCCAGGCTTTGGGAAACCCCTAATTTAAAGGCAGGATTTCCAAAAGTGCTTGATGACTTCTTTTCAACCTGGACATTTTCTCACCGACTTCAAAAGAGGCCGGTACTGAGCTGGCTTGAAGATCCTCCGCTAACTATTTTCATTAAGGAAGCTTGCGGAGATGTGGCAGGAGACCGACGAGTGCAAAGTGTCATCTAGGCCTGTGAACGCTACCGAGGAAGTAACGTTTTGATTTCATGTTCTGCCTGGCACGACTTGTTGAAACGTTAAGCATTGTCAGATAGCATTGCCAGCTTGGTCACGTGGTTTGTGGTATTTGGTAGGTTCTTCCTACTTCCCCTTGCCCCCCGCCCCTCAAATCTTGGTGTCTTGAGATCATGCAAAAATGTCATCTTTCATTTAAAAAAAAAAAAAAGATGCAAGATTCTGGCGTTCTGCAGTGCAGAGAAAGGCATCAGCCTGCAACCACGAAAGGCATAATATTAGAAAGGGGGGAAAAAATGACCTATAATGTATGGTTTTCGAAGCCTTGTGATTTTTAAGCCAGTTTTATGATTCAGGGATGATGACTCGTGGAATGGCAAAGTTTGTGGAACAGCCGAGCCTGCGTAAACCAGAGAGAAAATATCAGCCAGAAGGAAACTGGGCTTTTCTAGGATGTCGCAGATTCCTTGTCAGCCCCTTTCTGTGAAAAATCGGTGACCTACTCCCCTGCAAGGGTTGCGCTGTGGGGGTACGCTGCTGTTTCTCGTTTCCTGGCTCTAAAAGGTTGCGTAGTTGCATTGCACGCTGCGTTTCACACCAGAGGCAGCTGCATTAGCTCTAGCAGGGTGTGAAATGACTCATATGTATATAAGGACTCGTAATAGAGATGATATCTTTTATTAGACCAACAAGATTTTTGCAAAGAAAACTTCTTTAATTGCAAATTTTGGGGCACAAACACCCTTCATCAGACATTGGAGAAAAGATTGGAAACGTTCTCCTGGGTAGAAATGAATGAAATGAAAGGGGTAGAAATGGGTCTGGCTGGTGAGACTCAAGCCATTGGAAATGAATCCCCTCTAACACTGGATGAGGTGTATTAACAAACTAGGCATGTGCCATAACTTGAAGATTAGCCTTCACCCTAATGTTTTTTATTGAACTTCCGAAATCACCTCTGTGTCCTTTTATTTTCCAGCCTTCTCCATCTGGTTCTTTTTTACGTGTCGTCCCCCGCCCCCACCACTTAAAAAACATCCCCTGAAAATAAGAGAGGCAGGAATATGTTTCCTCCTTCACAGCTCGTTCTGTGTCTAGCTGTGGGCCCGATGAAGTGAGCCTGAGTTCATGAGAGCTCATGCTCTTTATATACTTTCTTTAGTTAGTCTACAAGGTGCATATCTACCCTGCCTTCTGTCTGATCAATAATGTGGCATTGTTGGGGGAGGGGGGGAATTTAACCTTAGTTTTATTCACTCCAGTTTCTTTAAATCTTCTTCGTATTATGCTAGTTTTTCTTAACTAAATCTGATGAAAGTTTGCCAAGTTTGAGGCTAATCCATACCAATAAACAAAACCTGCTGTCACTGAGCTGTACAGTATTTTATACCTTTTGGACTCGGGGAAATGTTTGGAAGATTCCCTCTAATTAGAGTCTGGAGAGTTTAAGGAGCTGTTTTTGAATTTCTGACACTCAAGACAGATGTGGTTTTGATCCTTATGGTCTCCCCTGGGGTCTAATGTGTAGATCCAGAAAGTCTGCAAATCCCCTATAAAACAAGAGAAGGTCAGTAACAAACTGTGGAGGTAGGG
>NW_005841850.1:3376736-3411042 GCF_000455745.1 Alligator sinensis | reverse complement strand
GTAGGGAAAACCTAAGGACTTGGGCGAGTTTTTTGCTAAATGCCAATGATTGGAAGCTTTCAGTGATGTTAACTATGCCCCTTGGATAGATTTTCGCCTGTAATTCTGTAAAATGGGTATAACAGCACTCGTCAGGCTGTAGCAGGTGTCCTGCTGTAGCATTTCACTGCCCTGAAATACCCAAGAAATGATGGAGCGGTCTCTCAAAAATACCTGCAAGGTTCTGGGAGTTTTTAGGTGAAAACATCCACATTTTTCCTGCGGACAGCAGCGGTTGTTTCAGGAGCTTTTCTGACGTTACTTTGTTGCTTCCCTAGTTCAATTTACCCTTCCTCTTTTAGGACCCCTTAGTCTCATCCAAAGCCCATTGAAGACAATGGGGATGTTTCCAATGACTTTTGTGGGCATTGTCACCTTAGAGGTAAGATGACATCCGGTGATGGGAAATGCAAGAATTGAATGGTCAGCACAGTCCTTCATGACTGTATCAGTTCATAACTGAGAGTGACTTTGATTTTCCTGGCTGTATCAAGGATAATCTGAGCAGCCTTTTAAAAGTAAGCGCCTGGGAATAACATCTACCGATTTAGGACTTGCTTTATTACAAAAAAAAAATAAAAAATGTCATTTTGGAAGACTTTTGTCCCCTAGCTCCTCTGTGTGCCGGCCACTGGAGGGCGACAGCACTCTCCCAAAGCTGGTGCGTGACCGTCAGGGATCCTGGTTTTCTCTGATGTAAAAAAAATCCAATTTTTGGTTTAAAAAAAGTAACCCCAAATCCACATTTTTCCATGATTAAAATGAAACATCACTATCTATCTATCTATCTATCTATCTATGTTCGTGATGTTTCATTTTAATCATGGAAAAATGTGGATTTGAGGTTACTTTTTTTTGAATGGATCATTGGGGTTTTTCTTTAAATCAGAGAAAACCAGGATCCCTGGGATCGTCCTGCCCTTTTTAAAGGGCAAGGGCCCTTTGCAGAAGGTGAGCGCCCAGTAACTTCGGCCTTACCCTGTGGCTGACCTGAAAGCCGCACAGCCCTGCAGCAGCAAACTCCTCTCGCCTGTGCTAACGGCAGATAAGGCTTCCCTCGCAGTATCTGAGAAAGAGGGACCCATAAATAACATCTGTATACATACAGCATTTATGTGGTCATTTGCTGGAGATAAAGTCAATCTAGCACGGTGTAAAAATATTATAAAAAAGCAAGTTGGCTTTTGTAGGTTCCGGCGGCGTCGAGACAGTGGAAACTGGAAAGGACGTTTCCTGCCGGATAATAATTTTGCCTGCTTTAACAAGGCGTTTTGTATTTCGGCGCAGCGCTTTTATGAGGAGCAATGCAGCATCTTATTTGGGTTGTCAGTAATCCTTACCTAAAATATGGAGCCCATTTATGGAACATTACAAAGTGAGCCTTTATGGTGATAAAGTGGCATTAATCAGTAACGAGTAAATAATGTAATATATTTATTTTCCATTAGCTATTTACTCACTGGCATGAATGCATTGGGAAAGTGCCTGGGGGGCCCATGAGGAGAGAAGAGGAAATCAAACCTTTGTCGTTGGTATTTTGTTTCTAAAGAGATCTCCCCAGCTCTTGCTGAGCAATACGGGAGAGAAGAAGCAATGCAATTAATTTTGGAAGGGTGCTAGATCTTTTATGTCCTTTATATACAGCGGGAGAAAAGCGGTGTGTATGCAGTTGAATTAAAAGCTCTATGGGCCGGATTAGCGGATATCCTCCGCATCCTCAGGGAGGGCCGAGTTGTCAGGGAACCGGCGTGATCCAGGAGATGCCGTATTGCATCCAGATCCACAGCACCTGGGTTTTATTCCTGTTTCTGGTCTTCTGCACGAAGTCAGGCTAGTGTCTTCAGCTTCAAGTGCCTCAGTTTCCTCTCCCTTCCTCTACACGGCTTGTCCATTTTATATTGGATTGACTCAGACTTGTGCTGAAACAAAAGGATATGAGGATGGCATGGATAGAGCGGGTTTGGGCAGACTCTCAGGCAAATGCCCGTGTTAACTAAGAGCGAAACAGGCCATTGAAACCACACGGAGGACGCACTACCACCTCATTCAACTCAAATGAGCTCCGTGTCCCCAGCCTGTATCCATCTGCGTGGCTCTAATTGTAAGGCACACACTAGTGCAAGGGGTGATGCACATCTAGATTGGCTCAAATGCTAGAGAGGAGCATTTTTGCACCACCTCGCAGGCAGATGAACTATCTGGGATGGAGCAGCCCACCGCCCTTGGCCCTTTGGGCGCTCTCTGCCCCTCTTACCGGCTTGCACTTGAAATTTCTTAAACATTTGGGGCTTGTTTTGGAAGCACTGGTCACCGAATGAACATCCTGCCTTATTACAATCCTGTATCGTACACTGCTTTCAGCAGGCGCTCCAGAATCAGATACGCGTGGTTTCTGTAATGCTGATTATCCCTGTCCACGTGCTGTTTGCGCGGGTATTAATTTCTGTCCCAACAGCCGCACCACCCCTCTCCCTGCCCGGCGCTCAAATCGGTGCGAGCCAGGATTTGGCAGGAGCCGTGCATCCACTCCCCTCCCTTTTTTTTAGCCCCATTATCCTACAGGAAAATCTGTTGCCTTGCTGCGGTCTCCCAAGCCCCCGGAACGAGGGGCTGATGGTTTTTTGTTTGAAGAAAAGCTGCCTCTGTCACTTTTGATATCTTCTGTTTTTTGTACGCGGAAACACAAAGCACAATTAGAATACAGTTATATAGCCTCATAGTTATTAAAGCTTGGATTAACATGACATAAAGTTTTGTCTGGGGAGTCTTTTGCTATGGCTCAGGGAGCATTTTTGTGTGACAGTAATAGGCTACAGTTAATATACTTGAATGATACTAGAATCTGTGTAATAAGACAGAACAAAAGGGGTTTATTTGAAGCTGAATTACAAAGGTGGAATTATCATTGTGAACAATCCACTGAGATCGGCGCTTAATTATTGTATCTTGTGTTATTCTAGCATAATAAAGTGCAGTCAGTGAAGCAGGGTTTAAAAAAAAAAAAAAAATATCAGGGGGACATTTTGTCAATCATTCGGGATTGATGCATGGACCCGTCACCACCTTCTTAACACCAAAATCCTCCCTTCACCCGTCTCCGCAGTTTGTTTGATTTACGGAGCCCGCTTGCTATGATTCAAGGCTCTTTCGTATCATTTTTAAGCAAGATTCATCACTGGGACATAATCCATTAAAATAGCTTTTGGCCAAAAAAAAAAAAAAAAAAGGCAGATATGGTTTGGGTTTGAAGGTAGAAGGTTTAGAACAGAATCTAAAACAAAAAAAAAAAACCCAACCCCCCGCAAAAGCCTAAACCAGCTACCAGCCACTTTTAGAGAAAGAAATTGGAGGTTTTTATTCTCTGGGTTTTGCAAGAGAAAAAGGAATGGAAAGGTAGGAACACTTTTAACCACTGTTTTCCCAGTGCTGCATAATTACACGCACATCTCTGCAATTAGGTTGGAAGCACAGTGCTTTTTTTTCCCTTCCCTTCCCTTCCCTCCTTAATGCACTGGTGACTCAGGGTGAATGATTTAAACCAGTCAGTGTCAGGATAATCTCATTACTATCCAGATTTTATTTCACATCTATACTTATAACCCCTTAAATGGCTTAATTGTTTTGACAAGCCAGGGAGCTGCAAGAACTTGACCCATGAACTGCTCAGTTAAAAAGGGGGAAGGGGGTCTTGCTCAGGTGTTGTGCTGGACGTGGAGCTTCGGCGGTAACCGGTTCCCGCTGAAAGAGCGGCCGTGTCCCGCTGCTGTAAAAGGGGGTGCACGAGAGCCGTGCCTGTCTGAACGGTCGACTCTATCCGTCATGCCCCGCTTCCTCTCAGTCGGGAGTTAGAAGGCAGTGACCAGTTGATTTCCGGGAAATTATACGTTCGGATTGAGTTTGCGTGACCTGGAGCAGTGCAAGGGCTCCTGGAAATAAAAACACGACGAGTGCGCATGTGCGGGCGTGCATGTGCAACAGGAAAGCAGGACACCCGTGGCACGCTGTTGTAAATGTACGTTCTGCAGCTCAGCATCAAAAATAGCCCCCCACCCTCCTTTATTTCCTCCTGCCAAGGATACAAGGGTTAATTAAGATGAATTGTCATTGCCATTAAACCTGTCTGTGACATCAGTCCGGTAATCAAGGTCCACTGTCTAGTGGTGAGCGGGGGTCTGGATGAATCGTGAGTCACTGTGACCACGGAGCCTCAGTTTCCCCACCTGGAAGAAAGGTTTAGCACCTTGTGAAGGAGCCGGTGTGAAGTCTAGCTCTTTGCCATACAAAAAAACCAGGCTGCAGAAAGGCAAACGATGATAGTATTCAGAACTCATGGTAGAGATCATGTCTTTTATTAGACCAACTAAATAGTTGCACAAAAAAAAGTCTTTATTTGCAAGCGGTATCCCTGAAACTATGACGGAGCTCATGGCCACTCGTCACTGGTCACCAGAGCGCTGGGCACCAGATGCAGTTTTTTGAAAGGGGCTGTTATTCTTTTAAAGGATAAACCTTTCTTGCTTAACTTACCTGTCTCTCGCTATTTCTTTCGTGCCATGTGTTCACTTAAATTTCCCTGCAGAGACCTTTCTTTATACCGCCAGCTTCATGGAAACAACCAGCACCCCAGCTTTTCCAGTGTCTCATTAAGTGTGTGGAGTGTGATCATCTTACCTTTGTATCCTAAGGTAAACCTTTGCCCACATCCAAAAACTCCTTTGTGGGAAGACGTCTCTTTGTAAATGTATCATCTTCATTTATAAACCAAAAGAAAATCGTTCCTTCTGCACCCAAATCGATGGCTGGGCTTAAATAGCTACGGGAAGCTGAATGACTGAAACTTGGAGCAAAAACAATATTGCTCCTGCTGCAATAGGGCCTTAAACTTAAAAAAAAAAAATCTAAATACCATGATTATGCCCATGTAATCCCAGTGCTATCCAAGGGTAATTAAAAAATACAGCTGAAGCTTGTTGCCTTTCTTGTTTTCAAATGAATAGCTAAGTATCTGTCAAAATGATGAGCACTTCCATTGTTGACATGTGTAAAAACTCAATTTACCCACCAATAAGTGCAGTTCATGGACATTAAAGCTCTCTCAAAACAATATGACACCTGGGCACAGCAGGACACGCTCACATTAGACAAGTGCTTGAATGGGCACCCCATTAAGCTTAGGTGTTAGAGGATGCATGGCATATCCCATCCAGTAGCACTAATTGCTTTCATTTTAATATTGTATTTAACCTTAATAGCCTGTTCTCCTAGGTGAATTGTCTTGTCTCGAATTTATTATTGCATCCCCAGAAATTAGACCAGCAAGGAGGCACAAAGGGTGGAGCTGAAGTTGATAATGAAATCAAAGTTTTCTTAAAACACATAGACCTGCATATATTGTGGATCTTGGATGGGAACTTGAGTGTTCCAGCTAAGTATTCAACCAGTTTCCTGTCGCCTTAGGTTATAAAGAAAGAGAGCAAACTACAAATTAAGTGATCGCAACAGCATCCCCTGCCCAGCGATTCTCCCTCTAAAACACGGTAGAAAAAGGGCACAATATAATGGTGTTGCATTATTAATCACTGATTATTTATTATTAGCATTAATCATTATAAATGAGGGCTGCTGCAATTGTTGTCGTCGGTGGTGCATGGGTTTATAAGAGGGTTCCCCGCAAACGCTCCCTCTTGGTTCTCTATTTCATTAACCCCTCTTAAATTGTCAGAAAATCGTTGGTGGTCTGACCTAAAACCGCAAGGGAAAGAATTCAAAGGCAAGTACTGATGCTGTCTCCTAACTTCTGATCCTGAATTGGAAGTGGGAATGACTCTAGTGCCGAAGTGACTTAGGAGCATTCGCTTTAGTTCACTGGAACGCAGAAGGTCTCTGGGTTCCTGACTCATTTCTGATGCGTTGAGGAAGCACGAGGGTCTTGGACTGTAAGACAGGGGATGGGATCTGTCACGGACCGGCTCTGTGACCTTGAGCCCGATCCCGGCGGCTCTCTGTGCATTCAGACCGCCAGCTCTTTGGAGCAGGGAGCGTGCAGTGAACAAGGGAGGCACTCTCCTAATACAAGCCATAAATAATAGCTGTCATGAGTTGGGTCTCAGTTAAGTTCTCATCACATAACCCGTGATGAGCTGGCCCAAATTTGCACCTTGTTAGCAGCCCCGCACAGAAGGCAAGGGCAGTTGTCTTTGAAGTGCCCTGGCATAGTGGGGTGCAACATTTTGCCCCGCTGTGCTGTGCTGCATTTACTCTGTGGCTAAAGAGAAGGCTTCTGACTCCAGAGGTCGCCTTCCAGCAGCACTGCGAGACTCAACACCTGCTTCAAACCCCCCCACAAAAACCTCCAGTTGTAGATTAAGACTGTTTTCCATAAATTAAAAATAACCAAACAAACCAACCTTGAACTCATAGATACAAACCACCCTGGATTTTTCTTTCTTTCTTTTTTTTTTTTTTGTCTGCCTAGAAGATGTGGCTCAGAAAAAATAGCATTTAATATGCAAGTCAGTATATGAAAGGAACAAAAAGGGATCGAGCAGGAAATAAAATGAAACTTCTTTTCATTACAGCCGAGGGAAACTTAGATGAGTTTTTCTTTGCTAATAAACGACAGGGTTTCATTCCGCAGCTGAGGCTTTTTCTGAAGCTGACTATAGCAATTGTTCATATTCTTTTTTTTTTAAACTCCGTGCAATAAAAAAGCCCTTCATGCACCAAGAACCATAGTAATGTAATACTTGTCTTATCTTCACACTTACTCAGCAGGTATTTACAAAGGGGCAGTGGGAAAGTCTTTAAACTCTATCCTGTTACTTTGCTCCGGATGTCTCCTAATCAGATCTACTTACCTGCGTCTGTCCTACGCTGAGACGGCACCACAAAGGCACGTGGGGGTTTTGAGTTTTGCTCCATTTCCTTTCCATGCAGCTTTAACGAGGCTGCTTTCTTCCTGACAAAACAAGCTCAGTTCTGCGTTGCCATGTGTCTTAGGGGCATCACGTTAAAACCTATAGGGCTAGGATGCTTCGTTTAGTAGATGAGTAAAGTCTGTAATTTTCTGTTGAGTGTTTGTACACACTGATGGTGCATGTATTTTTCTAGACGTCTCGCAACTGGATGAACACGAGCTCATTGTTCTTCGCTGGCTAGTCTGATACGGTAACACAGCACGCACCATGTGCAGTATTGCCAACCCCAGCGAGTCAAAAATCAAGAGACAAACTCTTTAAAAAAATCAAGAGATTTGGTATGTAAATCATGAGATGCTGTTTTGGAAGTATAAACCAATATGCAGATATATTGACCGTTGGTTTATAAATCCTATTAGCCACTTAACTTCTAATAGGTCAGATTTATACAAAAACTATATTACTAACTCAAAATTATGCAGGAACAACTTTGTACGGGTGGGGGTAGGGTGTGGGTGGGTTATTTGTGAAGGCGTGGGGGTGCATGTGGGGTTTGGAGCCTGCGGGTTTGTTCCCCATATGCCTGGCAGGATGCAGGGCACTGTGGGTCATGAGTGAGGAGCAGCAGCAGGGCTGGGGGGGCTGTGGCTTGGGAGTGAGGGGCAGGCACACAGACACACACAGCACCGAGCAAGTAAGTCTGTGGAGGGAAGGGGCGGGGCAAGAGGGAAGGGGGGGGCAGATTGAGCCCCCCATGGTGAGGGAGGGAGTGGTGCAGGGGCTGGGGTTGGGTCGTGTGAGAGCCACGAGCAGCCTGCCTTCACCCCATGCACAGATATGGGGGGCATTTGCCCCCCATGTCCCAGAGATGGGCTGCCCACTGCGGGCTGGGACTCTGTGCCCAGCTGCCTTTGCCCTGCCTGCCTGGTGGTGGGAGGCACAACATGGGGTGGTGTGGCTCCCAAGGCAAAGGCAGCAGGGCGCAGAGCCCCAGCCCTCAGCAGGCAGCCCACCTCTTCTCTGCGCACAAATCCAGGGGGCATGTGCCCCCCCATGCCTCCCCCAGGGGGTGCAGCCTGGACAAGCTGCCCATGGCTCTGTCACATGACCCACCCCGGCCCCAGAGCCCCATTCACCCCATCCCCTGCCCCTACCCCACTCCTTCCCTCACCTTGGGGGCCTTGATCTGCCTCCCACCTCTTCCCTCCACAGACTTAGCTACTCGGTGCTGCTCTACAGAAAAAATCCTGAGATTTCAGATTTCTACCACGAGATCATGAGTTAGACTTAATTTGACTTAGAAATTGCAAGTCTCCTGATAAGTTCGCGAGAGTTGGCATTGCTGCATGTTCTAGGGGGTAATGGGTTGACCAGTGGTTCCCATTCCCATTGCATCTCATTGTCTTCCTGGCAAAGCATGTCTATTTAGGAAGGCCCTGATGGGACCTAAACACGTGCTTAAAGCCAGAGACAAGCTTAAACATCCTTTAGTTAAGCGGATTTTCCTGAACTGGGGCTGGTGCGCGAGTCTGGGCAGTCTATCACTTTGGCATCCCCCCTTTTTGGATGCAGAGGGAGGATTTTTGACACTCCCTCTGGTACATGGCCTTTAAGGGTCTCTTCTTTGCTTTGCATCAAGTTAATGGCATGTTTGTTTATAGCAAACAAGACAGCTGCTCCGGCTGCATTGCTCCATCACTGGGAGAATACCAGATTATTTAGGGAGGAAAAAATTCCCTAGCTCACTTCATCCAAAGAACCGAAAGTGCTTCGCAAACATGTGAAACTGTCTCTTATTTGAGAGAGGCTGTATTATTCATCCTAAGTATCGCTCTATCCTGAAAGACTGGGACTTGCCCAAAGTCACGCAATTCAGTGGTCACGCTGGGCGCAGAAATGGGCCTCGTTGGAGCCGTTGAACAGCACCCTCGCTGCAGTGTGAGCTGGTAGTTTGACACCTCGCAGGTGGGATCGGCTCTGGCAGGTCCACATTAGCCTAATTCCCAGAATGGCACGTCCTGAAAGTCTCATCCGATCCCCCATGACTTCTCCTCGAGCCTGCAAGGTGCTGCATTTATTGGCGTGCCAGCCCACCAGTTAGCACAGCCCCGCTGCATAATTTCCCTGGCTCTTCCCAGTAAATCATCAGAGCAGAATTCATCTTTCTGCCTCCTCTTCGTCTCTGCTTTGAAAAGAACTTAAAACTTGACATGTCTAGTGTAGCTTAAAAAGAAAAAAATCTCGAAACCAAGCAGCCTGAGACAGGGGACGGGCTGTCCTCCAGGGCTGGTAATAGAAGACCGAGAGGACTTTGGCGTTAGGTCATCACTTTGAATCGAGCGTAGGTCTTTAAAGAGACTGGGCTCGTGCTCTCGGTATTTGACAGCCAGGTGAAATGAGTGGAGTGGGTCAGGGTAGGACCCAGTGGACTGAAGAAGGTGCCGTGGTATCACTTCTTCAGAGTCCCGTTAGCTTAGCGGGCTTTGCCAGCTTGCAGCTCTGGCTCTCATGTGACCTTATGGCTGGTCTCAAGAGCAGAGACCAGGGAGACCAAAGTCTCCTCTTACTCCCTTGTCTGCGAGTGCAGGTCTCGACCCAGTTCTGTGGCACTGCTGGGCAGTGACGAGCAGGAGCACGGCAACCCTTGTAGCGCTCTATGACTTGTCACACGGCTGTGTTCCCATAAAAAAAACCTGGCAGAAGAGGTAGGAGACAGGGATGTGCAGAGGAGGCAGTGCGGTCTAGGAGATGATGCATTAGGCTGAAGCTCAGGGGACTTGGGTTTTCTTCCTGTTTCTGCCAGCATCCTGCTGGATAACTTTGGGCAAGTCACTTCGCCTCTTTATGCCTCTATTTTCCCACCTGTAAAATGGGTCTGCTTCTGCTGACTTCCTTTTTGAAGCACTCTGAGATCTACCAATGAGACGTGTATAGGAGTTAGGGCGGGAGCGGGCAACATACAGCCCACAGGCCGGATCCAGCCCAGCGAGGGATTTTATTCGGCTTGCTGTGTGTCCCTCCGTCTTGCCTGGCCCAGGTGTGGGAGGGCAGCCTAGGCTGTGGTGTGTGTGGCTGGGGTTGGGCTAAGGTGGCACAGCAGCCGGACTCCGCTTTCCTGGCAGCCCCCGCAGTGGCAGCTCTTTTTGGCTGCCACTGCCAGTGCCATCAGACCCGGCCCCACTATTTGGGCACCCCAACCCATCCATCCTGCACCCATTGCCGGGGGCACCAGATGGAGCAGGTGGGCAGGGTCTCCAGGACCCCCGTGGCAGGGTGCACTCAGCCGGGCGGATGGGCTGGGGACCAGCGCCCGGGAGTTGGAAGGGTGGGTGAGGCCAGGCAGTGACGGCGTGGGGCCAGGGCAGAGCCACGATGCGGGGCTGTGCCTGTCTGCATGCACTTGGTTTACAATTCATAACAACCAGTTTACCAAGCTGCTCTGCACCAAGGCAGTCATTAAACCTCTCAGTATTTATTCACGCTGCAAACTCCGAAAGTCTGTTGCCGTCTGAAAGTCGAAACTATCTGGGTGGAAAATGTCTGGTGCCCTTTTGGCCTGGGCTGGCTCCCTCTCCCTGCAGCACAGCAACGTGGACCAAGCTGAGTTTAGCTTAATTACAGTGTCATGCTAAACAGTGATGGCCTCTTTATTGCAGCCTAGTGTTTTCAAACAGTGGGACCTGCAGAGCTGAGCTTTATTCTGCAGAAAATCGTTTGTTTTTTTTCCCTAAAGAAAACCACAGGGCCTTGTCCACACACACCAGCTGTCTTGCTTGCACTGTGCAGATAACAGCCAAAGCGATGCCACCCCGAGAATGAATGCAGCCCTACCAGCGCGCATGTTGCTATAACTATTTTTGCATCCGCGGAGCTACACCCCAGCGCAGAATCTGGGTGGACCAGGCCTAACAGGCAATACATCTTAAGTATTGTTTGGAAAAGAAAACAGATTGCGACTCCTCTGCCTTAATATGCAAACGAGCAGTGTGAAGGGAAAAAGAATTATTTCTGCTGACGGCAGCTAATGTTCCGTGAAAGTAAAATCACAAACTGCCTTGCACCTGGCTTGCTAAAATGCTGAAGGAGCAATGTTCTCCCCAGTACCCTGGCGGTGGCATTGCCTCAAAGTTTGTAGTGGAAAGTTAAAAAAAAAAAAAAAAAAAAAAATGCACAAAAAACTCCCCCAAACCTGCTTTTCCTTACTCACCATGTGGTGCTGTTAAGGCTTTATACTGGATAGCAGAACATTTTAATTCTAGCTGGGACAGCTGGCCTAGGTGAGACTGTATTTATCCGGGAGGGTAAGTCACAGATTGCTAGTACTGTACTGGGATAAACTGGTTGCCAGCTCTTGCATTTCTCCCGTAAGTCTCATGGTGCTTTTCTTAAAGCTTCAGTTCGTTGACTGATGCGATTACTTGAGACTCTCAGCTTTTATTTAAAAAGGGCTAAGTTCCTCGGCCTCATCATCACGACAGAAAGTAAGTCTGACAATGTAAAACCTATTTCCCAAATGTCCTTATGGAAATGAAACAGGACCCCAGTGTTTTTAAAATCATGATATTTTAAATAAACCCTCAAGATTTCTTGTGCCTGACTCATGATTTTTTTTTTTTTTTTTGCATGCTTGAACTGGCAATACTGGGAATGGCCAATTAATGGAGGACAATTATGAATCCTTTTTTTTTTCATTCATGTGTAGATCTGGCCGGAGGATGGGGCAAGTTATTTATGAAGAGTTATTGAATTGTTGGGGACAACTGGTTTAAACTGATATCTGACTATTACTCAGAGAGTGTGTCCGCGCGTGTGTTGACGGGGAATACCTTGATTATACGAATCGAAACGTAAGCATGCGAGAAATGAATCCTCTGATGACACAGGAGAGCTGGGCATTCAAGTTCCAGCCTTGATGAGATAGCAACTGTGTGCACGTCATCAAAAGTATCTGTAGCTTAGTTCCTCCACCTGTTCAGTGGGTGAAAGGCACATCAAGATGGGTTGATGCAGAGCGAATTTAGCATCTGCAGAAAGAGCTCCGGGATCCTCCAGTGCAGGATTTGTACTAGATTCTGCTCATAATAAATCCGAGGTTGCTGTCGGGGAGCCCCACTACTGAGATCAGCCTCTTCCCCACCTTGCATTTTTGGCCATATTAAGCCGCCAAGAATATTTGAAACTTAGCGTATTTAAAAGTTGCTTCTAAACAGATCCTTTCACATGGACCCGCTTTGATCCCACAAAACACTTCTATGGGCAGAGGTTTCTGGCAGAGATGCGGGCTGGGGTTGCATTACAGCGGCCCTGCTGTCGTTCACACTTGCAATCTGTTAATCAAAGACTACAGCTGCGTGTAAACACGTGGATCATGTGCCATCGGATCAAGAAACAAGCGGGGATGCCTGTTCTGTGTCCTTGCTTTGTTACGTTAAATTGTGTCTTTAAAAGAACGCAGCCTCTCTAGGAGGGGGCCTGCAGTGTTTCATGCTGGGTATGGTGTGCGGCACATATCTGCTGTGATGGACACCGAGAGGACACATGGTGCAAGGTCAAAAGGGCTAGTTTGGTGTTTGGGACACCCAAGTTGTAATTCCCTGCTCTTCCATAGACTTCTTATGTGACCCCGGGCAAGGTGCATACAGCTGTCTCCTCCATGCAGGGTTGAGTTGAGTTACAGCTCGTCTTGCATGGACAAAACCAAACCCCGTCAACCCGAGTGCGGAGGCACTTGTAACCCAAGGTGCCTAGCCCAGCAGAGGGACATAGGGACAGCCTCGCGCAGTTGCCAGCACAGCTGGAACAGCTGCAATTCCAGTGGTTGCTCTTCTTGTGCCAGGAGGAGTGCATTTAAGTGCAGCTAACTGCCACGAGGACATAACCCCCGCTTCTCTGCGGCGAGGTTCTCCACGTAGCAGCACTTTGCCTTAAGGAGGATGAAAGCATTGCAGATTGCCAGGACATCAGATATTATGGGAAGTAGCGGAGGTACCCAGTCATATAGAAGGACAAGGACTTTCATCAGGAGGGTGCTTCAGCGGCTTTCGTATTCTCTTATAGTTTTGTGTCTGCTGCAGACGTTGGAGAAGTTGGAAGTCCTGGCAGATGTAGCACGCTTGGTCCCACAGCTTTCCTTAGAGACAGCTGAGCCTGGGTGTCATTCGCGGTGCTGGGCAGTATGCTCTTTGCATCTCGTTGTATCCTGCCCACCCGTTAGGACTTGCACTTAGCTGTTAGGAAGACTCAGTAGTACCGAGCCATAAGCAACACTGCAGGCAGGAAAAGGCTTTTACCCCCAGGGATCAAGTTGTGGCGAAAGTGGCTGTAAAGCATTGCTGGTGCCAGGAAGCAACTTGTGGACTCCTATTTAGCTGCATCACTTAGCGTGGCAGTAGGATTCAGCAGACCCTGAAAACCTTTCTGCATGTGATCTCAGTGTCAACCAGAGTAATGTTACTCGTCTTCGAAGGTGCAGCCCCGCGTCCAGCATTGGCTCCTTGCTTTCCTGCCGTACCTGGCACATTAAAAGTCGAACGACACGCTGACTCTTGTGTGGGCCTTTGAAGTCCAGGAGTAGCCGCTGTGGTCGTTGGCAAGTGTTTGGGGCGCTCCTTGCCATGTCACGGCTGGTGAGCGAGCTCTGAGATTAACGTGATTGAGCGACTGTTTTAATTTCAGCCCTGATGGAGCAAAATTAGTTACAATGATATGTGTGTGTTGAATAAAATTGTAGTTTTATTAGCTGTAATTGCTAAAGAAGACTTTTTAAAGACTTGACTGCTGGGGGGAAAAATTACTGGCACTGGAATTTGTTCTTGCACAGTACGGCATTGATTATTATCATGGAACATAATGTCTTAGCCCCTGGTTGGTAAGCCATCATTGTGATGCACTGGGAAGCTCTCAGTGAGGGACTTAAGTGCATATCTATAACCCACTGGGGAGTGTATGTTATAGGTCTCTCTCTGCCTGAGCCATAGAGAATGTGAATATATTGCAACCCAGCTAGCAAGCCTTTGTTTCTAGGTTATAGTGGAGCAGCTTATACCTTCAGCTCTGGAGTCTTGGGTTCAATCCCTCTTTTAGCCAAGATGGTACCCATTTTACAGCCACTTTGAATAATCTCATCAATGGGGGTACTCATGTGCTTCCAGTTAGGGATGGCTTAGTATCTTGCTGAATTAGGGCCCTAATGCAAAAAGTCCCCATCCACACTGGGGCTCTTTATCCGTGCGCCCGTAGGGGGTGAGGACTGAACTATTCATTGGCAGGGTCTGCTCTTGTAGACATCGCTGCAGTGCATAGGTCTTGGCTACCACCATGGTTTGGAAGCGCTGTTCTTGCTCCCCAGCTAAGCTTGATGAAACATGGTCTATCTTGACCCAGCTGCACTTATCGTCCCAGCCGAATTAGGAGCCAGTGCACCTGTTTTCAACTCCATTTCCAAACTCAGGGCATGCATACATTGCAAGCTCCTCGTGTTAAGCTCACAACCTTAGGCAGAAAAGGTTAAAGGATTCGGTGCTTTGTTTAACTTCATTGTAATCAAACCCAGAGGCTTGATATGGGGGAGCAATTTTTCCCTCCCTCCCCACTGTCTGGCATACCGCATGCATTTGTCTTTGTTAATTTAGGTGGGGGAAGCTAGTAAATCTGCAGGAGCACATTGCTGGCTCTTAGATTTCACTGGGGTATTTAAAATAATAGCACCTGACAGTTTACTAGCGGCTAAGAGGTTTTTCTGCTTCAGAAAGCAAAATATTGTATGAGTTGTGCAACGTGTATAAATAATTTGAGGAATTAGGCCAGAGTACCCAGAACACTTTTCAGCAAAGAGCTAAAGACTGGATAGAGCCGTAAAGTTTGCAGATGGGGAGGAGAGGGAAAATCACAACCCAGATATGTGCTGTTGACTGTCATCCCTGTTTAATTTCCTTTTCTCCCTGGGCCTAATCTGAATTGCCAAAACGTTAGATTATAGTGCATTATTTCATTTGTCTGGCCTAATTCCTCTTTACCTTGAACAAATGAAAAACATTGCACTAAATCAGAGTGACAGTGCGCGCCCTGAAAGAGATCTTAATCTTCAACGTGTTGATGCAGAAATAAATGTGAAGAAAGACATATTTATACGTTCTCGATGTGGATTGGATGCGTTGGCCACTCCGGTTTGAAATCAGGGCACGTTTCTCCAAGTCATGACCTGAGGCATAGATGTAAGCGCTTCCTGTGTATTCCTGTGTTACTTTTAGGAACATGTATAATTTCCTCATGCAGATTTTAATAGTTGATGAGATGAAGACTATAATGAGAAAGGATAATCAAAACATGGGAAATACAGAATCGCCTGCATTATGTACGGTGTGAGTATGAATCTAGATCATATTTCCAGCTTCCTGTTTTCTCCCACACTTATTCAAAACGTAGATTTCTGACTTCGGATAATGCTTTCTCATCATATTCACAGCCTCATTCACTCCGTAAAAATCTACACAAGGAAGTTATAACAGTAATTAAGATACTGAAGGTACATGCTTAACATCTGTGTAGCACCTTTCATTTTGAAAGGCTTGCATTATGCTTTATAAAGCTGTGTTCCCGGATTGCTTCACATGTCCCCTGCAGCGCCCGCTGAAATGCATCTACGTCTGTGGTGCAATATGGCAACTTCTTCACAGCAGTACGTACCACGGGGACTCAGGCTACGGACACTCATCCATTTGGAGACGTAAAGGGCAGCAGCTGTTAAATTCGGTTGTGTGGAAACCATGTAAACATAGTCAAACCGGCCCAGCTTCTACCCTGGATGAGCGGCTGGTATCATCGAGCCAGTGTCTCTGAATTGCTATGTGATTTCCATCCGGACCTTGCTCCCCTGCTCTGCAGTAGCAACAAGGCACTTCCCCGTCTTCTTCCGCCACTGATGTAAATGTGGTTTCCCCATCCCACTGGGCGCCACACTTCAAGAAGGATGCGGATAACCTGGAGAGGGTCCAGAGAAGGGCCACTCGTATGGTTAAGGGCTTGCAGGCCAAGCCCTACGAGGAGAGACTAGAGAAACTGGACCTTTTCAGCCTCCGCAAGAGAAGGTTGAGAGGCGACCTTGTGGCTGCCTATAAGTTCATCACGGGGGCACAGAAGGGAATTGGTGAGTATTTATTCACCAAGGCGCCCCCGGGGGTTACAAGAAATAATGGCCACAAGCTAGCAGAGAGCAGATTTAGATTGGACATTAGGAAGAACTTCTTCACAGTTCGAGTGGCCAGGGTCTGGAACGGGCTCCCAGGGGAGGTGGTGCTCTCCCCTACCCTGGGGGTCTTCAAGAGGAGGTTAGATAAGCATCTAGCTGGGGTCATCTAGACCCAGCACTCTTTCCTGCCTATGCAGGGGGTCGGACTCGATGATCTATTGAGGTCCCTTCCGACCCTAACATCTATGAATGTATGAATCCCATCCTGGTCCGGGGCTCCTGCTCACCTTGCAAGTCCACTGTCAGCTTCCCGTTGCGAGTTAAGCACCTGCTTACCTTCAAGTACAGGAGCAGTCGCCTCGTCCCCACTATTGCCCGTTCTCCGTAAGAGCTCACACCCACGTTGGAGGTTGGTGGTGGATGGAGGCGTCAATCCTTGGGCGAGCTCTTTGGGCGAGAAGGGAGAGAGCTGGGTTTGGCCAGGCACAGAGGCAGATTTCTTCATCTGCGTCTTGCAGCTTTTTGGCAGGAGTGAAGAAATAAAACTCAGATGAGAATATTGGATACCTGCCATTTGGTTGGCCTAGAAACCCAAGAGACCGGCAGTGGGTGGGTCATCTGGCCAACTTGCATAACATCCCAGCCTTCAACAACACGCGTCGTAGGGCACTGGGCCCTGTTTCAGGAAGGAAGGAGCATCGTCTTCTCTCACGTCATTCCTGAGCCCAGTCCTTTGCTTGCAAACGGTTGGATGCCACGCAATCCCCAGCTGCATAAATCTACAGAGGCCTTGCAGGAGTTTTTCTGGCAACATTAAACTAGCACTGGTGATACGCCAGTGATTGCAACTGCCTTTACGTCACCCCCCCGCCCAGGTCAGGATCGTGGAAAGGAAAGATGCAACAGATAAGGGGCCAGATGTTTCCAGAGACACTCTGCCCCCATCAAGATTACCAAAGTCAGGCCAAAGCTGGGAGCTTTTGAAAATACCCCTCAAGAAAGACCCATCGCATTGCATCTCAACCCCTGCAGAAGGCAGGACTCCCTCCTCCGTTACGCTGCGGTGGGTGGTACGCCGGTGCAAAGTTTGATCTTTGGCTGCTGGGCCTACCCTGTGGAAAAAAGAGACAGGAGTTAAAAACCCTTGTGAGGAAGAGGGAAATAATGAATGAGGATTATTGCATGGTCTTGTACGGGAGGAATAAAATGCAATAAATTTAGAGCCTCCCGAAGTACAATTAAAAGCCATTTTATTTAGGTCACCCTAGTTTTGTTGCTTTAAATATATGCAGCTATTAAAGTGGGGAAAAATCAAATACATTTATCTCGGTAGATTCTTTTGTGAGTGGGTTGGATGTATTTTAAATAACCCTGGGAACCGTTAGGATTATTAAAGCCTTTGGCTCTCCAGTATTTTTTTTTTAATTATTATTCCTCTTCTTCCCTCTCTTTCTTTACAGACAGTGATTAAAGAAACTGTGTATCCCTTCTTTTTCCCAGGGCCCTGAGTGGATTGAAAAGGAACATTAAATAAACTAAAACCTATTACTTAGGCTTTATGTAAGAAACCTATTTTAGTTTTGTGTAGGGGCTGGGTTGGGTGGCGGTGTTGGGGGGTGTATTAAGAAGTAAGGAGAGGCCTTTTCAGACTTATAAAGTATCCATTTATTACTGGAATTATCTATTGAGTCGTATGGAGCTTTTTTTTTTTTTGCTAAGTGCTGAGACCTTGCGAGCGTTTTGTAATACTCTCTCATTTGATGCTCTTAATTAGTTTGGATTAATCAGCTCCTTTAAGCCTCCACATCGAGCCATGTGGGGATAATTGTTTTTGGTTGTCTATGTTACTACTTTGTTTAAATATAACCCTCCAGATTGCCAAGCGCTTTTTCAGAGACCCGGCCTCTCGCCCAGCATTTCGAAGGCCATGGGACGGGTTGGCTGGTTGGTGGATTCGGGGACGAGCCGTCTATGGGAGATGGTTGCTACCACGTTTTTCCTTCTGCTTCGCTGGGACCTGCGGCATAGATTGAGAGATGCTCGGGTCGGGAGGGACCTCAGCACATCATCGAGCCCGACCCCCTACAAAGCAAGCCAGTACCAGTGCAATGGGTCCGATGGGGAGCCCTGGAGACCAAAGTCCTTCCTATCCCCGCAAAGCAGGCAGGTGTAGACGTGTCTGTCTGCACTCGTGTCCTTACTTTGCTTGGAGGAGAGTGGAAGGAGTTTTCTCTCCTCATCTTTTCAGGCCTGCCCCTCTCGGATGCCTTCCAGCAAAGACATCCGCTTTGTGATGTTGAAACCTGTCCAGTGCCAAGCCATTCGTTCCCCGCCCATGGCCAACAAGCAGCCCCCGGACAGCTCAGCTTGGGCCAGTTCAGAACCCAAACTGGTTTTGACCCAGCACCGTTTCATTTACAAAACTCTGGGATTTTCATCCTCTTCCGAACGTCCTGATTTGTAAAGTCCCACTGTGTCATGCCACCATCCCATGTCCTCTCAGTGAGAGGACGGGCTTCATGTAAGCCCCTTTCCTTTGAATTATCCCAAGTAAAAAGCCTCTTGTTTCCTGGCGCACCTGGTCTTCCCCAGCTAGCGGAGGACGGTGCTAAGCAAGCAACGTGCTGTGGACAATACAAGCAACCCCTGCTTAAATTGGTTCCCGAAAAAAAAACGAGCGTTAAGTGGAAATAGCATTAAGCGAAACCAAAAGTTATTGATGAACCAAGATGGTGACCATGAGCGTTTTTGACGAACCAAGACGGCGACCGCGGGCGTCCTAACGAAACTTGCTGAGCGCTAAGTGGAATCGGGTATCAATGTAAAACGGGCGTTCGAGCGAAATAGCGCTAAGCAGGGGGTTGCCCGTATAGTGTTATCCTTGCCCTGGAAACCTCAGTTTAAACCTTTTAATTTCCTTTGCCTGTCAGCACCATTGGAGGATCTTGGAAGTAGGCAACATGGTGCCTGCAAGCCAAGGGTTGGTGCCCTGATATGATGTCCACCTTCCCACTTCCCAGCAGGGAACGAGTGAGGTGGCTTTAGAGCTAAAAACCCAAGGGCGTTTTTACACATGTAAGTGCCATAGCACCGGGTGCTTTTCAATTCTTGCAGTTGTGGAAGTGGTGAAATGCACGTCGGTGCTGAGAAAATGGAGGCGGCGTGCTTTTGAACTAAAACACATCGAAGGCGTTTAGGTTCAAAAGTGCGCCACCGCCGTTTGCTGCATGCAGATGTGCGTTTCTGTGCTTATACAACTGCATGCGGTGCAGCACCGTTCACATCAGCTGGCATGCAGAGCAGGCTCGATTAATTGAGTCCGCTCCAAAGCGGCTGATCGCTGGCGTGTCGGGGCACAAAATGTACATGTATAAACGCCCCTTGTGCCCGCAGCGTGAACTAAAACTCCATGTTCTCCACGGGGAAGCTGGAGTGGGCCGATCCTCTGTGGTCTGGGCACGGAGGGGGAACCCCTAAGATGCACTGACCAAGGAGTTACACTGCATTGCACCGTACGGGTAGAAAGTGAGGCCAGTGCCTAAGCAAATTATATCACAGCGGAGTCAGGTTGCCCTTCTGTGGCACGTTGTCATTCAAAATGAGTTGCCTTGAAATGAAATGGAAATTCAGCCTTCGAAAAATCAGAGGTTAGCCTCTCGCCCTCGGTAGGTCTTTGCATCTCTCTGCTTCCATCAATAAAAGAGGGAGAGTGCTTTTTTCTCACCTGCATAAAGCACTCGGAGGACGTAGAAATGTAAGATTAGAAGCCGAGAGCCCCATGTTAGGGGAACATTTTCCTTTCCTTTAAAGGGGAAGATACAGATTGCTTGTTTTAACCAAGACCTGGGAGACTCGCTGCATCCAGCCCTCTCTAACAGAGCCGAAGAGCAGAAGGAGCCCCGGCATGAGCCAGAGGGTTAACATGGGGATCATTCTTGTGCGCTGCTACCAAACTCAAACCTACTTGAGTTTCATTTGTGTGGGCCTCTTTCCCCCCTCTCCCACTCTCTGAAATGCAGCAAGATCAACTTGCTTACTACAGGGTTTATTCCCGGTACCTTCACTGTGTCCCTTATTTCTCCTTGATGAAGACTTAAACAAGCCGCTTGTGTTTGATTCATGGAGAACCGTGAGAAACGAGCTGTTTATGTGAAGCAGTGCGATTTTTTTTTGTTCTTTCTATTCAGCCCTTTGTATATTCAAATTCTTCTAGTTTCAGTTCTTGCTGTTCTGCCAGATTTCCGTAGCATTGATGGGTTTTCTGAATTAATAAGTTTCTTTCCCCCCTCCTTAGTCTCCCCACCTCTGCAAGTGGTGAAAAGTTTTTTGTAAACGCACAGCCTTCTCCATATTGATTTTTTCCCCCCCTCTCCCCCATCTCACCAGTTCTTAGATGTTTTATTTTGTAAAGCGTTAATAGAATTTTTCTTTCTCCATTGCACTTTATCTATTCAGGAGGTATCAAGAAGTCCCATTGTGTCACTGGACTATGGAGGAAAGAGGCTATTCTTCTGTTACAATGGCTGCCCTAAAAAGTAGCTCAGGGTGGGGTAAACTCAGAAAGGGCAGCAACGGAGATAAAATGTTCTGACCTTAGAAAAAAGAAAAGATAACCAATTAGGCATTGTTGAAAGGGCACCCGCTGGCTTAAGAACACCCTACTGATTTTTAAAAAAAATTTTTTTTTAGGGTATATTTTATCCGGAGGTTGGTCAAAATCCGGTCCAAAGAGCTGGTTTATCCCCTCGCAGTATTTCAGATCTAAATCTCGCCTTTATGATTTTGCTTCTGGGCTTAATCCAAACCTTAGACGCCTGCTTCCCGAGGGATAAAGCACAAATCTTTCAAGGATGGCTGCACTCTTGTGGCTTCCACCCAACGGGACCAAAGTCCCCGCAGGTCAGCCCACCAACCATGCGCTCAGTCTTGTTATTGATTACCGGTTCAATAAAGAAGCCCAGCTGCATTCAGAGCTCCGCGGTACTACGTCCTTTTGAAACACATGCTGGGCCCCTGCCCTGGGAAGCTTGCAGTGCAAGGGGGAGAGAGAAGGTGCATCGTTATCCTCCCCTGGCACCTGGGTTGCTGAAGCCCAGAGAGATGTGGATCCGGCTTGCTCCCAGCCACATGCAGCAGGGTGATGGCAGAGCATCCACCTGTCCTGCAGCCCCGTCCAATGCCAAGACCTATCCTCTCTCATGCAGGCTTTGGAGGAGCAGAATAGGACTGTAGCATCTGCTGAAGCTTGTGTCCTCACTTCTGACGTCCACGGTTGAGGATGCATAGAGCTGCCTCTCGGGTTTCAGCTTACTGGGATGCAGGCGGATCAGTCTGTCCCCATCTCGGCAAGGCAAGGATCTTGCTGCCCCCGGTATTTCTCCGGGAGGAGGGGAGAAACCACCAAAGGGGACAATGTGCGGTGGGGTCTTTCCCCTTTGCCGTTCACCTCTAAGAAAAGGGCTGTGTTCCCACAGCCTGCAGCAAAGTGTTGATGAGCAAAGATGAAGGTGTTCAGGGACTTCATGGTGCAAACGTGAGTCAGCCCAGTGCTGCTTTCTGGGATAGGGCCAGGTGTACAAGGATCCACGTCACTATGTGCATTGAATTCCTGTTAGGCACTGAGTCATTCCCTTTGCTCATGAGTCCCATGAAGCAATGGCCTTTAGGCACATGCTCCTTCAGCTCTCGTCTCTTAGTTACCAAAGCAGCCGGCTGCAGTAAACTGGGCTTACGTACTCATGAACCCTGGTTAGGTCCCTGCGGATCTAAAATCTTGTGCTAAAAGAGCAGTGGGTTAGCTCCTAGAGGTGAGACCCTCCGTGTGCATGGGTCTTGCCTCTAAAGAAAGATCAAGAGCCGCACTCTGCTTGCATGGTTGCACATGCACCCCGCGGTGAGGGAAGCTCTTCCCGTACAGCAGAGGTCAATGGCAATTCAAAGTCTTGCACAAACCATCCTGTGGTGATGACTAACTGGGTCGGGGATTGAAGCCTGAGCTTGATCTATCCCACCGCGCACGTACTAGCGGTGCTGTCTGAGAGTCAGGAGACAACAGTGCTATGACTGGGCCTCCTCAAAGGATGCAGGTGAGCCCCGGGGACCCATTATGTGCGGTGATGGGGAGTTTGGGCAAAGATTTTGCAGTGTGGGAGATGTGTTTTAAACCTGTGCGATAGACCAGTGTGGGGATTCAAGGGGGTTCAGGGCACAGTCCGGCTCCTGTGATGCTCAGCTTAGGGTGGGGAAAAGCCATGTAGTTCTTGGAAGTGGTTCTTGCTGCTTGAACCTAGAGCTTAATCAGGCTGAAGCCTTTAAGAAGTTTAAAAATTGGCTGAGCAAACCCTAATCCCAGGACACAGATGAGCGTCGAGGGCTCTGGTCCTTGCTTACCCTCTGGCCGTGCTCAAATCTGGGGGGTTTGTTTCAAAGGGGGAGGAGGATGGGAGCAGGCTGAGATGACCCTAGCCATAATTCAGTTTGGAGTTGATGGCGTTGGCAAATCCCACCCAAGACGGGGGCAAAGATGCAAGCAGAACGAAGGAAGCAGGCCACGGCTCTTCCAGGTCAGGTGGTTTTTCATACTGCTCTGCCAACCTATGTGGCTCGAACTACGCTGTGCTAGAAACCAGATAAATTGGAGCCGGATCTGAAATGAGAGTTTAAGCTTTAACCGTGCTGTCATTTCTACTGAATCTTGGACCCTGCTTCTGACACTGTAGTTGAAACGTCTCCACCCTGTGTTTTTAAGCACGTTCCAAAAACGATGATGCTGCCAAGCAAAGACAAAGGCTACTTAAAACACACAAGAGTGACCTGTACAAAGGGTCTAATTGGGTCCCCGCCATAGTAATCTCTCCAGGGTGGATGCAGAGTATCACTTGACGTACTAAGCATACAAGAGCGACCAATGCAGAGTCAGCTTTCCTCAAACGAGTAGGTAAATGATACTTGTTTTGCTTTGCACCGTAGTATTTAAAAGGGAGGATGCCAGCGGTTGAAAGTTTTGTAGCAAACTACCACCCCAAACAGATGAGGTGGGCGGTTCTCTTGGGACTTTTTGCACCGTTGTCTAGATCTAATTCCCTGCTAACCAGTAACGAAGCCAAGCTTTAGGAAGGTTAAATTCGATAGGCGTTTTTCCATCAGGGTGCAGCATCGTCTCGCTGAAGCTGCCGGAGGCTCTGAACAACAGCTTAAAATCCAGGACGCTGAGGAAGACCTCTCAGCAGAGCATCACGTCAAAATAGGTGCAAGATGTAGGTGTGGCTGCACTGGCTCCATGTAGGTGGAATAAATCATGCAAATAGTAATGAAACTTGAAAGCAATTTTGTTGCACTTCAGTACATGCCAGGAGTCGGCTCTCTCTTCTGAAGTGGAAATGCCAAACCTGATGCGAATGAAACCTTTCCTCACCCAGCCCCGCTTTGCTCCTGTTGCTTTTCAAAAGGCCTTTTGAAATACCTCTGAATATCTCTCTGCCCCACATGTCCTTTTTAAAACCCCCTCGTCCCAACACAGTCATCCCCCTTTGGAGGAGCCCTGGGTGCGATTGGCCTCGGCGACTCCCATCCGTGCTGGATGAAGAGGGGGTCCCTGCTCAGCTTTCTCCAGCTGCTAGAAGAAGAGAAGGAGGGGGTGGAGAATAAATAAAATCTGCTTAGATGCTGGTGCTTTTTAGGGCAATAAGACTTTTTAACATGCACTTTTCTCTCCTCTGGATCAAATGCCAGCCAGGTTTTGTGTTGAAAGCAGCAGGTTTCCGAAAGAAAAAGCTGACTGTAAGCAAAGGAAATGAGATCTGACGAGTCCATGTGGTTTTCTGTACCTGAGCTTCGGCGGCTGCTGCCTTAGCCTCAGCTCCCCAGATCTCGATTTGCTTGCGTGTCCTCATTAACCTTGTGGCAGATGTGCTGAAACACACATTTCCCCTTTCTGTCTTGCAGGTAGAGGACGCCATGCTTATGTTTGACAAGACTACCAACAGGCATAGAGGTAAGAGAGCGTCGGCGCTCGGGGGTCGCACTTTATCACTGGCCAGTGCCAACTCCGCAGCACCAAAATGTCTGGTGGACCCAGTGGTCCACATGGCGACTGCTGGGACTTGGGCCAATTCTGTGTGTCCTGCAGTTGCTATAATAGCAGAGGTGCTCAGGCTTTGGTCCTTGTGTGTCTGCGAGTAGCTTGGATGTCTCTTCAGTGCGGACTCCTCCAGCCAGTTGGATAGAGTCTTGTCCGGGTGGCCCAAAGGAAGTCCTATTCAGCTTGACTTGGGTGAAGAGGATTGCAGGGGTATGTAATGTCCATGGAGATTGATGGGTGAAAAACTGATGCTAGGCATCCGATCCTGGGTTTGGGGGAGAGAGGAAATAAATAATAGTTAGTGGTCGAAGAAAAGGTCAGGTTCTCTCACTCATCTCCCTGCTCCTGGGTGTTACTATGGTCCTGCCTTTAGTACCAAGGGAGAAGCACGTATCCATACCGCTGCCCACTATCTCGTGAGGTCCCACGGTAGATACCTGTGTGTAACTTTGAAGCCTTTTTGCATGTGCAAGAACCTTGATTCTCTTCCTCTGGTGTAGCTCGGACTCAGCCGGGTCCAGGTGCCAGCTGGCTTCCATCGTCCATCTAAATTTGTGTACACACACCTGCCTAGTTGAGGTCCACTGCAAGACCCATTCTAATTGCCAGAAGTCCACTTGGTTGTGCAAGTTTTCTGAGGCAGACACTGAAGAATATGGCCCTCTGACTCTTTTGATTCCCCTTTTTTTTCCCATCTCTTCCTGTGATGTGAGTTTTCTTATTTCGTGAAAGAGTCTGGTGTTTTTAGAACAGAACTTCAGCCGGGAGAGAGAGAGCGCGAGTGCCATGGTATGGGGGCAAGGCAAGAAGCAGGAATCCTGGGAATGCTGCCGTATGACTTCCCGAGCCAAACTTCTCCTAAGCAAGCAATAAGGATGCATGCCACGGGGTTTAAGAAGCCAGTTGGTTTAATTATCCTCCGGGAAGGAGTCGAATGAACGCAGCCCAATTATAAGGGACATAGGTCTCAGTGCTAGATTTGATCCAGTTCCACTGTCCGCCCCCATCCCCTCCCGGAACGGCGTGTTCTGCTTCTTACCGGATCAGTGTAAGCGATGACAACTCAGAAAGACAGATGGGGAAGAAGCAGAAGAGTCATGGGGAGGGACAGGTGGTGGTGATGTGCTATTCTGATTTATTATGCTGGGATTATGAGTCCCACTCGTGGACCGGGCCTGCTGGGTGCTAGGTGCAGTCCCTACACAGACCAAAAAGAGGGTGCCCAGACCTGCCTGCATAAGACACAAGCAGGGGAGAGAGCCGTGCATTTTGACCGCTTTGCTTTTTCTTACTGCTGTGCTGCTCACCGTAACATCGAAGGCACTGTTGTTGGTTTGAAGCTCTGGGCTCTGATGCTTTGTTTTTATGGAGCCTGTTTTTCTGAAAGATTAATTAATACCTTGGGGGCTGACGACAGGAACGTTTTATCGATGCGTTTCCCTGCCCACGGCTTCACCGGAGCACGGGCAGCGCCTGCCCCTCCGGTCACGTCTGCATCCTTGAGTTTCGGGTGTCAACTTCCAGCAAGGATCGCTGAGCACACGCAATACAATTTAGTGCCAGCCTCGTGCCCGGGTGAAGGGGAGGAGGAGTATGGTGGGATTAGAAACGCAGCTGCGGCCTCTGTGTTCCCCCCGGTGACAAACGGGGCCGCTTGACCCTTGTCACTAATTGCTCTGTGTCACAGCAGCGTGACCCCGGTGCACTAAGTGCTACTCAAACACGTGTTGAGGAAGCGCTTACGGCCAGACCACACCAGGCAGGCGTGGACGTGGCGCGTGTCCCAGCCGGGCCTGAATTTTGAAATATTGATGCTTCTCGTGTTTTGCTTGCTCTTAATCCCCCCCGCGCCCACTTTGAAAGTTTGGGCCAAATCGTGGCCAGGGCAAGCTGCTTACAGCCCAGTTGGTTTCCTTATCTCCTTGTACAGTTGCAGAAACTGTGGGCAGTTAGGCCAGCATTTCGCTATCTGACCGCGAGCATCTTGACTAAACAACCATTTATCTTGGGGGCTATACATCCGCTTCCTTCCAGCCCTGTGTGCCGTACAGATTGCCTTGAATATATGCTAAATGTAATCCTATAAAGCCTGGGCACCTGAGAATTACAAGCCAAGCTTCTTATTTCATTCATTTTTCTGTCAGCTGCAGAAATGATCCAATGGGGCAAATGAATCAACGGGGCCTACATTAAAAAAATGTATATTTTAAATAATCCACTGACTGTGATCTTTGAGCTATGCGAGCTCCCGGATCATGTTAACATAACAACGTGCCGATTATGAATGTTGATACAAATGGTTGACAGCAACCTCCTGGCTAAAACGTTAGGAGCTGTTGGCTTGTGTCGTGGGAAAACGGTTTCTTATGGATTTGGAATAAGGCCTCATACTGGCACGTGCTTTTGGTGGTGGTATAATTTGGTAATCCTTGGGAGTTATACCTGTGAACCTACAGGCATAAGCTGGAAGTCAGGAAACGCCTGAATTTTGATCTGACTTGGGGCAAGACACAATCCTTCTGCCTGTAAAATGGGAATAAGTGCATGTCTAAAGCTATCGTCACTACAAGACTTCTCCCAGAGGTTTCAAGCATTGTGGCATTTTTGAAAACTGGGACTGAGAGACTCTCAGGAAGATTTTCTGAGCAAGCAGGAGCTCAAGGTAAATCATTTCCCCCTCCCTACTTCACAGGAGGCATTTCTGTCCGTCAAGGAGGTCTACCCTCGTCATTAAAAAGACACCTAGCTTTGAACGAGGTGCCAGTCTACCCGTAGCAGCATGGTATCCAGAAGGGGCTCATTTAACCTTCGGAGGTGAATGAAGTGACTGCAGTGTAAATATACCCTTAGCGGGTCTCTCTCTTGGCGTGGCAGGGACGTCACACTGCAAAGGCCTCTCCCGTTTGACCATCAGCTATCATGAAAGGGGATATATCTGACGGGGGTGGTCCACGCTTCCCGCGCCCACGTGGAAACGGAGCTGAACAGGCTGACATCATTTGCCCTTCAGGCTCCAGCCACTTAAACAGTTTGAATGTCGGCTCTTTGTGGGGGCTCGCTTGACTGATACCGTTATTGTCTCGGCCACAAAAGTGTCAGCTTCTCGGAGTAATGTATATCGTGCGTTTGCTTAGGGAGGCTGCCAAAAAGTTTAAAGGAGTCTGAGTCAAGTCAAGAAGTGTTACGAGTTTTGGAAAGAGGCCCGGGGACCGTGGCCAAGCCCCACTCGCTAGAATACCAGCGCCGCTGGCTCGAGCGTTGTCCATCTCCATGGCAGGATCAGGGGACTTGAACTCCTGACGCTGCCCTTTTCAATGATGCTTTGTGCGAGGAGCTTGCTTTAACAAGCTGCCTAGTGACCGGTGGTTGTGGGACGGGGGAATAAAACTTCCATAGGCTCTTCTGCCTTCCTCGCTCATCCCCGCCACCGACTCTTCTCTTCTGGTTAGAGTGGCAGTAACCGGAGTAATTCAGCCTTCAGGAGTAAAAGATATATGGGAAGGACTGCGATTTGCAAAGGCAATAGAGCCCCACCTCCAGTTTCCATTGATTTCTAAGGGGAACCAAGAGTTCAAACCTTTCACGCAGCCCAAAAGGTTTCCTTTTCTATCAGGGGAATTTCCACCGCTCCCCTTCCAGCCGTTCTGAAAAGGGACATAAACTATACCCTTCCTCTGGTCAAAGGCTCGACGGGTTATTTGTTGCTTCTGAGAGCAGCATTGCACAGTGCTTTTGTGTTTGGCACGGCGGGCTTAAATCTCCTCTCCGACCTCGTTCTGGTACATGCCAGAGGTAGAGGAGAGCCAAGGGGCTGAGTCCTGACCGCGGCAGAGACTGGGGACATTTAGCCAGAGTGAACGTGCTCCAGTGATCCTTGCACCCACCCGTTATGCTCTTTATTTTCTTCCCTGAAACTCTCCAGACTCAGAAGTGGCTTGTGCAGCACCCAGCCCGAGGCCCAGGGAGCCGAATCCCCAAATTCAAGTGGGTTCGGTTCTTCTTTTCTTTTCCGAGGCCTGTGTAATATCAATTTGCAGGTTCCTGAGCTGGGGATTTTACTGTCTGCCCCAGATGGACATTCGGCAGTTCTTGGAAGGTACTTCCTCGGATTTGCAGGGCACGGCAAACCCAGCATCATGCAGTGCAGCCAGGCTGCACAGCTTTTGCAGCTGCAAAGTACTGGCTCCGATCCGTAGGACAATGTTCCCCTCTAGTGCCGGCCTCACAGTGGGGATAAAAGCTCTACTCCAGGCAATCGGGACTCGTGGTAGAGGCAATATCTTTTATTAGACCCACTAGATTTTTGCAAAAAAAAAAGAAACGAAATTCTTTTGCAAAATCTAGTGGGTCTAGTAAAAGATATCGCCTCTACCACGAGTCCCGATGGCTTTTTCCTCTAGGCCAATATAGCTATAACCTGGATACCTACTCCGGACAGCCACTCTTGTTGACTTGAGTGGCCGAGACTTGTGCATTTGAAGCCAAACATCCAGGTTTCTGTTCCCCACGAGAAGCAGGAGCCTGATGCTACAAATCCCAAAGATACCTGCCTTTGTTCCTGCCTGCTGATTGCATGGATCATGCAGGATCAAACCCGGTGTCTGCTGCCCTCCACAGCTCCACTGTCAAGGCGGAGGGGAAGCGGTGGAGTGGTGTTAGAAGTCAAACCACGGTGCGTGAGTCCTTCCTCCTTTCCTGCCACCGAGATTCTCGTTGTCCCCTTCCGTACAGATTTCAAGGTGATCCTCGGTGCATCTCCTGTGTGTGGCACTGTGCTGCTGTAAGCACTTTCCAAGCCACGAGGGCGCGGGGACACGTTTCTGGCCGGTCGGTGCTAATGCTGAGCTGTGCTTTAGCAGCTTCAATTCAGTTCTTTTAAATAGTCTTTTGGGGGGGAAATGCAATATTGTGTTTGGTAGCCTTGCGTTATCAGGTGTGAGCCTGAATGATAAGCCCTCAGAGGACGGATTCTCCTGTCAAAACCATCTCTCCATTATCTTATCTGAAAAAGAGTTCCATCGCTACTGAAGTTCAGGGCTGCATATATAGAGGGCACCTTTGCTTCTGCAAAACCCTGGCTCCTCCATGCCAACTAAAAAATGAAAGAAAAAAAAAAAAGCAGACTCCTTTGCTAGAAGAGAGGAAGCAACAAGTCTGCAGCAGTTCTGTCTTTTTTATTGTATTGGCTCTGGTTGGATTTTTTTTTTAAATAGTCTTGTTTTACTACAGATGCTCAATAGCATCTCTTTACCATAGCAGCTTTGTGTGAACGTATTTGAAAGGATCTGAAGGGCTGGGAAGCTGAAGAGATTCATTCAGGGCTGAAGGCATGATGATGCTGGACCTTGGTTGGGATGATGTGGTTGGGGCTGGTCCTGCTTGGAGCAGGGGCTTGGACTTGATGTGACCTCCTGAGGTCCCTTCCAGCCCTCATTTTCTATGATTGTATGCTGAAATGCTGTTTAAAAAGATCTTGTCATTCTCACCTCCAGTTAAACTGGATCTGGGACTCAGTCCTGTGTGGGGCTAGGCACCCTGAGCTGTCCGCACACCAGCTGAGCGTCTCGCACACGACTTGAAGGTGTCTCCACACTGTCCCTACCTCCTTCTCCCAGGGAAGTGACTTAGCCTGTTGCCAAGTGAATGACAGTGACTGCTGCTTAATTGGGAGAGTATTAGCCAAAATTCCTCCTAATGGGGGAAGCATTCAGGTGGTGCTAAGTCACTTTGCTGCTTGAGCAAGTGCCAAATGGGTATGAAATGCTGAACTCTGGATCTTTAAATCTGCCATGTAAAGGTGAAAAGAAGAACCAAATGTAAATGAACACTGAAATGCAATGATTCACCTCTATTCTTGGTTTTGATTTAATCAAGTCCTTTCAGATGTGTTCTCTCCGAACAGGTGGCCACTTTTAATCAGGCCGGTAAACTGTCCACCAGCTTGTTGTAATGAAGAGGGTTCTGCTGTATCGATTGCTTATAAAGCACCCCAGATTTCGTGTTCTGATTGGATTTTGAAACACTTAAAATGCAGTAGCATGCAATGGCAGCACTAATAGCAATCCTTGAAACCACTTGTGTGTTATAGCCTGTGTTTTCAAATAAGCCAAGGGAAGGAGAAATAGCAGGTAAAAATATCTGTCTTGGTTTACTCTAGTAAATATATGTATATGTGTATATATGTGTGTGTGTGTGTATACATATGTATATGTGTGTGTGTATACATATGTGTGTATACATATGTGTGTGTATGTGTGTATACGTGTGTGTATACATATGTATATGTGTGTGTGTGTGTACGTGTGTGTATGTATATGTATGTGGTGTGTGTGTGTGTGTGTATGTATGTATGTATGTATAGATGCCCAGAGTAAGCGACACAGGCAAGGGAAAGGGGGAAAATATTAACACTTGGTTTCTGTGGCTAGAAGCGAAGATAAATTTAATCACTAGTAAATTAAAAATAGTTGTTGATATAATGCTCGTTTTAATTCCTATGCGGGTTCTAGCACAGGGTGACTTGTCAGCATGCATAGCGCTTGATGAACATCGGATCGTAAATGTAAATATTCAGAATAGCTGGTGATAAAGAGATTTTCCCAACTGCTCACTGCTGACTAGCTCTGCTCTCCTGGAAGTCTAGAGGAGGTTTTGAAAATCCCACTTACAATAATAGAAAATAACTTTGGCCTGCTTTTGCCACAGTCTCGCACCCCACGAGACCTCCAAAGCATAAAAATAACACTGTCTGCTAAGCATTTAGTTGCACACGGCGGCGTCTCTTATCTGGCTAGTCAGTCCTAGATGCTTTCTAATGAAAATAGGATTCCAGGGGTATTACATTTCATCCCTAACTGCCTGGCCATATTTATTAGAGGATGCAAAAAATCCATCTAAGTACATAATTGATGGAATTATGAGCTCTTGCATTACTGGAGGAAAAACAATACATTGCTTTACTCCTAGGTGATATAATCAGATCTTATCACGGCTCTTTTTTTAGTTTGGTAATTTTATTATAGCAATATGCACCTGATGAGCTAATAGAAGTCACTAGTTCAGGTTAGTTAATAAGCACATTAGTCGTTCCTTAGCGGAAGGGATGTGTTGCCAGTCTGCTATTCCTGTACTCTAATCAAAAGAAAGAGAAATGTTGTCAGAACGCTCTGGAAGATCACTTTGTTCCTGCCATAGGAGTTCATGGAGCCTGTTGAAAAATATCGGTCAGTCTTGAAAGGATTAATTGGGGGGAAAAAAAAAGTTTATTTAGTTACCCTTGCAAGCTCCAGATAAAATCTTGAATTCAGCATTAGTTATTGATCTTGCAGGTTGGAAAGCATCTTGCAAGATGATGTCCTTCTAAATTCATTATGTAAGAGAGCTCTAGAAGGCATCCTGGTTCTCTGCCTTGCATGTCAAGCAGATGAAGCTAGATGGGAGCCGTGCGTGCTTCCTTGCTGTGCTGCGCCTCTCCAGGATGGGTGATCCCCCAAATAATGGCAGTGGGACTTTTGAGGGGGCTTGTTTGCCCGGTCCACCAAGGCAGAGAAGAGCCGATGTGCGAGACCGGTGGCTAGAAAGCAGGAGGAGGGAAGGATGGAGGAAAAGCACCCAAATGCAAAGGCAGGGGAGCAGGTTTATTCTCTCCGAGTTGTTCCATCTAGAGCCAGGGTGAATCGGAGACAGGATACTTGGCCAGTGGAGTTTCTGCTAATTAATTTGTATCACATCCCTCCCTACACTCCCCCTCCATACCTGTTGCATGTAAAATGGAGGTGTACGGGAGGAGGGCGGAGAGGGTGAGTTAGCTACGTGTTAATTTGACAGAGAAGAAGCATGAACATTCATTAGCAAACACCGAGGGGCTCTTCTTGCACACCTGCGCTGCCTTCTGCAACGTGCCCAGGCTGCACACGCTGTGCTCTGTCCCATGTTGAGCAACAAGGCACCCAGAAAGAAAAACATAGATGACAAGCGCTTGATTCTCCCAAATTGTAATCACCGGTATTAAGTGTAACACTATATGAGTCTAAAAGCCCTGGCGTTGTTTTCTTAGCGATTAGCTCCTCTCGCTTGTGTTGGACAGAGCCAAGGGAAGCAAGGTGACAACCTGTGGCCTGGGCCTCTCTCATCTAAAAGCTAAAATAAAATTAAAAAATAGTGGGAGCAGAATCATGTCTGCAAGTGTCCTGGCTTTCAAGCATTTGCTATTCCTGAACTGAACACGGGCCTTAAATTTGTTCATGGGTTTGTGTAAAGATGCGAGGGAAGTTCTCAGCACTTGCGTGTGCTGTGAAGTGAGACTTAAGAGAGGCCAAGGGCCGGGTGGGCCCGAGGGCCAGCTCCATACCTACAAACGGGGCTAGCTTTTGGCATTCCCAGATTTGGACGTGCAAGCAATTTACCGTGGGGCAACGGAGGTGGGGCTCCCGCTTGTATCAGCTGCTCCACGTGCATGCTTCTTCTTGGGGTGGACCGCGGCACCAATGCCATCCATGGAAGATTTTGGCATTCCCGTGGACTTCTCTGCGGCACTTAGGACTAGATTTTCCCAAAAGCTCGGTGCCCAAGGTACTGGCCCTCCTGTAATCTCCTAAATAAAAGTGAGGGTCTTCCAAAAAATCACACCGGAAGTGGGTAGTGGTGTGTGCCGATATGCAACTCTCATCACCCTCGAGTCGATTAGAAGCAGCCCGTTAAGAGAGAGGGATGGTGACTTCGGGGCACTTGGAGATCATTCAGGCTGAGACCATGGGGCTGAAGGTTTTCTGCGTGCAAAAGCACAGCTGCACGAGCGCCCTTTATTTCTATCCCCGGGACCTAGATAAATGCGGAGAAGGGAGGTAATCTGTTTACTGCCTCCCTGTTCCTTCCTTCTCTTAAGGAAGAATTTGAGTGCTCTTTTTGGCATTTGGATTGTCCCCTTCGAGCACATATCAGTACATAAAAGTAATTGTCCAGGTACAAACAATTGGTCTAATCATTCTATTTATTGAAGGAGACAGCAGTGATGTTGTTAGCAAGATATTGTCTAAACTTTGACTAAGGACAGCGCTTTTCTAAGGAGAAAAATAGCCGTCATGCTCTGTGCGGCTGCCAAAACCTCACTTCTGTAACTGACCTCTGAAGTCATAATTGACATTTTTATATATGAGATATAAAAATGATTAAGACCCAGCGCAATTATTTGTTTATTGCTGTCTGCTTCAAGTAAAACAAGGTCACATACATTTTTTTTTTAAGCGTCCCATAACAGTTTAGAAAAATCCTGGATTTAAAAGAAGTGGACGTATTGCCTAATTTGGTCGTTTCGTGCAGAGGGGTTTTTGGGGGGATTTTTTGGCAGAGTTTTTGCACTTTTTGGAGGAAGGTTGCAAAGTTAAGTGTTAGTCATTTTTGGACAATTTTTATTTTGGAAATGGACAGGGGTAAGGGAGAAATTTGACTGGCCAGCTACAGTTCGAAACCACAAAATACGGCGATGATCATTATCTCCTTTATGAAGTGCTTTGAGAGCTGCAGATATCAGAGATAGGTAGGGGCGATGCTGTTATTTTTAGGGTTTTATTCCCCCGGCAATTTTACCGCTGTGTAAGTGAGACTCCAGAGAGCGAAGTTGTTTTGAGAGAAGCATTCATCCTGCTCTGGGTTGCTCCTTGCACACACTTTCCAGCTGGTGAAGTTCATCCTGGGAGGTACATCTTGCAACCCTGAGATGAGAACTGAACCCTTTGTGTACCGAGGCATATATTTATCCTCCGTGAACGGAGCTGGGGATCTTACGCCGAGTAGCCGTAGCTAGGGTTTTTTTTCTATAGCACTCTTCAAGTACTAGCTTGAAAACTTCATGCGGGTGTTGTGCGAATTCATTCGTCTGAACCATCCACTGTTTACAGACCTTTTCGAAGGGAGTAGGAGTCGCTGAGTTACAAGGCAGCTATTCATGCCTATATGCATGCATATTGAGATTGTAGTGGTGACATATGGCTTATTAATATTTTATATATTTGCATTTGGATATTACATCCTAGCTTATTATAAATATTCATATAATAAGCCACTTTAATATGTTTCTCGCTGAAT
>NW_005841850.1:3357977-3376726 GCF_000455745.1 Alligator sinensis | reverse complement strand
CATCCCAGGTGGAGAGCAGCTGAACACTGTGATCAGCTGAGGCCGGCTTGGTGGTCCGTGTGGAACGAGTTGGTGGTTTCAGGCCAGCTTTTAGTGGGCAGGCATCCAGACCACACATAACAGCTTCACATTTGGCATCAATTTGCCCCTTTTACTGTCGGCATCGGCAGAGAGGCCAAGGAGCGTACAGGGACCGTGACTGAAGTCTCCCACCTACGTCAGAGGATGAGCCGCCCGGTCAGACGGCGCGTGTTGCTGCGCTTAGGTTGTGCCCGTTCCAGGAACATACGTGCCGGTTTCCATCCACGCTGACAAACGGGGTGCTGTTCCCTGGCACCGCAGCAGCAGCGAGTTAAAAAGCAAACGGACAAAAGAAAGCACGCTGCCAATCCTTGGATCCACTTCCCTTGTCTTTGAATTTCGTGTCTGGTGCCCAGTGCCCCCCGCATCAGGGCAGCTCACGTGAAATGCGGAGAGAAAGGCATTGACAACAACGTGCGTCCTGCATCCCAGCGGACTCCGTCTCAGAATAGTGAGGAAGGCTCCTGGTCATGCATTTCAAGGCGATTATTGGACGTCTCGGGTGGTTACAGTCATTCTACCCCTAGCCTCGTGCTGTATAACGCCACCTGAGGCTTGGAATAATTGCCCAGCTATGTACTGTCTGTCATACCTTATTGCTTAATTTTATACCAGTAATGAAAATTACATCCAGAGGAAGAAAGAACAGCTGCACTTTCCAGGATGCACCCAAGGAATAGAGATGTGTGCGACTGTTTTCCTTAATGGAGGGGAGAGAATCGGGTTCCCAGAGCAGCACTGGAGGGATCTCTTGACATTTTTTATTTTCTTGTTAAATGAATGCGTGCAATAAAAAGAAAAAAACACAAAAAACCCAGTTCCTGCCCCCCTGACCCTGCCTCCAAAAAGTCTGCAAGCAGCTGCTAGGAAAGCTTCCATGGGAAAGGCTGGGCTTTGAGGTGAATAGAAACGTAGAAAGAGGCAAGGGGAGCCTAGGGAAAGTCTGGTCTTGGTTAGAAATCAGCAACAATCAGTATACAGCACCTCTCTTCTGATGAGCAGCAAGCTTTATTTAAGCACCTTGATGTTGCTAAGACTCGTGAAGGAAGTTTTAAAGATTGCCAATGGCTGTGATATCTGAGCACATTGGATGGGGACGCTGACGTCCAGGGTTTAGGAAGCCATGGACCTCAGCTCCCCTTAGGACCGTTGCAACTGGTGCTTTCTTGAAAAGTAAAATAACTTCCTATTCTCAGGCCAGATGTCAAGCGAGTCCAGCAACTTTATGGTAACAGACTGTCTGTCGGTCAGGTGAGGCAGCAGAGAAGGGGGTCTGCAGTTTGCATTGCATCTTTGAAAGGGTCCTTGGGAAAGTAAAGACTAGGTGATCTCTGAGTTGTTCAGGTGAATTTGCCTTTATGGTAATGATCATTTTGCATTTGCTTCCTGAGAAAGTTCCTACATTTGAGCCCCACTGGCATGGACATTTGTCAAAGGTAATTTCTGCACTGGAGTACCCAGAGAAACCAAGCTTTGACTTGGCTTTCCTTCCAGGATTCATGCCAAAAGCCCAACTTATGCTTTCTTGATGGTGGCAGTGACGGTGGGAGGCGGGTGGGCAGCGGCAGGGATGGAGGGAAGACGATCAGGATCAGGTGACTGCAGTTTGAGCATTGCAGCACAGCCAGCAAGCCGAGAAGAAAACAGAAAACAGTCGAATCCTCTTGATTACCAGCTCAATTAACAAAAATCATAGTGATCTATGAATAGACAGCGAGCCAGAATTCAACCAATACCCGTTTGCTTCTGGAGCGATTCAGTCCGCTGCACTTAAAGCCAAACGCCCGTGGCTGCCCAGATTGCAAGAGCAGGTAGTTCTTGAAGCCTCATGAGACTGTTTGAAAATGTTAATTGGGAGAAATCCAAAAACCGGAGGAGGAGAACAAAACGCAACATTTACATAGACGGGCACGGCGAGTGGAATTAAGGTCAGCACAGTGACGGTGAGAAAAGGCCAGTCCCCCCGTAACGCCAAAGACAATTGCTATAAAAATATTTGAACGCACAAGGCGTTTTGTCTTGCATGTTCATTTCTTAATTTTTTTTAAATGGGTTTATTCAAGGACAACGTGAAGTCCTCTCCAATATATTTAGTGACCGTTTCTTCTTTTGGTTGTTGTTGCTGTCCGGGAGGGCAGGACAAGGAGGTTCCTGGCTCTTGACCGCAGAAGCTTTAAGACACGTCTCTGCATTTTACTGAATGCGAGGGGTACATTTTGAAGTCGGCAGGGTGATGAAAAGGGGACGAGAAAGGAAGAACCACCAGTTAGTGCCACAGAGAGCAAAGACCATATCTTTCTTACGGGACGTTCTTCGCAATAGAGTCCAGGAAATAAATCTACCACTGTTATCTCTGATACCTAAAAGCTCCAATTAAGCATGTGCTAAAGTCTTATCGACTCCCATGCTCGTGCTTATGTATTTTGCTGAATCAGGCCCTAACTGTCTGGGGAGCAGAAATTATTTCTAGGCTGTCTTTTGCCAAATGTAAACTTGGAATGACTCTGATGTTTAAAGAGGGGTTGGAAATGGGGGTTTATAAATGGAAATGCCACTACCGTATAATTAATGGTTTATAGCTCTTGCATGGATACATTCCATCTAATCAATCCTCTTGTTGTATTAGTGAACCAGAAGCTGTTAAAATTACTAGCTTAAAGATGTAAAATATGTGCTGAAATAACAATGCGTCTGGTCTCTGGGGTAGAGCGCTCTATAGCTTGCCATTCTTTCCTAAATTAATGCTGTTTGCGCTGGCCAAAATTTCACCCCACTTCCTTCCTATACATCCTCGGCTTCCAGTTCATTTATCTCGACAAATATATACAAACCAACGCATCCATCACGCTGCCGTCTCGCTGCTGACGATACTTGGAGCTTGCTCCTGCTCCGTTGAAGTCGGCGGGCATTTTGCCACGGATGTCAGCGGAGCTGAATCAGGCTCGATGCACCCTTAGGCCAGGATCTGTTTGTACGTAGAGAGCCGGAGCTAAGGACTTAAATCCATTACGCTGCGGAAGTAGCAGCCAGACCCTCTCTTATGTGGTCTAGTAAAGGGAGAGACAAAGGCTAAGCTGACTAGTGATTTATGCGAGTGGCTTTCACGCCACTGCCTGGAATTGCAAAAATTCCCGTTCCAGGTTCAGGCGAGTCCGAGGGGGTGACCCGAAAGACCTAACGTTTCCCTGATAAAAGTCTAGAGGAATTTCCCTGTAATCACTCAAGCCTGGACCCACAAAAGAACCTTTCAAGAACGGGTCCCCATCCACGGAGATTTCCCCTTCCTCCTCCCCTTGACCTTCAGATATTTGAGGTCGGAGGGAGGCTGCGGAAGAAGGCACGTCTCAGTAAACTGCCTTCGGACTAGTGTCAAAAATCACAGGTTCCTCAGGCAGGGCCTGCCGTTTGCAAGTCGTGTCCCTGTCCCCACTACACGCTTAACCTCTCCAAAAAGTTGTATTTGATGAGCAGGCTTTGAAGCCCCGATGGGTTTATCTCCGTGAGCTCAAAGCCGGCGTGCCGATGATTCATGGCTCTGAGCATGGCACATCACCTCCCATGTGCTGTAAATAGATGAGTAACACTGCACCCACTGAAGATGTCTTGTCTTCCACCCTCGTCGCTCGCCCCGCCAAACTCTTCTGTGCATACCGAAGCACAAGAGACAAAAGGGCCAGTATGCGAGTCTGCTCCAGGCGAGGAGCTTTGACAAAGCAAGTCCCAAAGAGAATAATTAATAGGTACCTGTGACCTCCCAGGCTGTAAATACGCCAGAGAACTGAGCCAGAGACATGCGACTCGGGATGCATTTCTCCCTCCTGCTTTCCTGGGGAGTCGGTTGCCTTTTAAAACTAAATTGGACTTCACCGACATTACAATACTCGGCGGCCCCAGCATTCAGCTTGGAGGTGGCATTCACTCCAGGACATCAGCATATAGCGTTCAGGTTTATACCAGCTGAGGATTTGCCCCCTAGTCCCTGCCTAGATGAGCGATGCGGGAGGTTTTTGGAAGAGGGTTGCAACCTGCGGCATTTTGGACCTGCAGCAGGAAGCGACAGGAAAGGGAGTAGGGGTGTGAGACGCTTTCCCTCATCCCCATGTGCACGGGGGTAATAAAATTCCCCGATAACTGCATTCTCCATCAAGTCAGCCTCCCTCTCTTATTCAGCCCAGAAGGAAAGTATTCATTGCCCCGAAACTGGGAAATCTCCACTTTGTTCACCTTCTCCACCAGCAACCGGTGATGCAGGAAAGACTAGAAGATCCGTTTCCATTGGGGTGGATTACTTGCCACTCTCTCCCACTTCCTCTTCAGATCAGATCCTTTGAACCCTTGCCCAGGTGTCTCAGGATCCAGGTTTGATAATCAGTTATAGATGCTCTCACAAGACCCCCGCCAGCTGAAAAAGCAGCTTGCAAATGCTTCATTTGGCAAACAAGGTTCTTTGGGTAAATCTCATCTCTTTTATTAGTTTCTTTTATTTATTATTTTATTAGTTATTATGTAGTAGTTATTTTATTATGTTATTCATACTCTTTTATTATTATTCCTCCTGCAAAGTGAACAGGGAATAACTTGAAGTAGCACAGTTCCCTATCAATGTCATGCTATATGCACTCTGGGCGCATTTACATGTTCATTAATGCACAGTAGTTACTGCACATTTAGTTTAGTAATTGCTTAATGAAGTACTAGCTAAATGCGCAGTAACTACAGTTACTGCACAGTAGTGCTGACACACTTTTTTGTGACGCTTACTGCGCAGTAGCCTAATAACGCCGAGCAGTAAGGTACCGGCACACCACAGCGCAGTGTTATTGGGCTACTGCGCAGTTAGCATCTCGTGGAGACGCAACCTGCTGTGCATATAGATTTACATGTAATTTTTTATTTATGAAATGCAAAGTTTGGACTCAAGTTTTCTTTAATGAGGTTGATTAATATGTAGTGGCGAGAACTCCTGATACTGCTGGTGCAGTGTATTTTGTAGAGAAGCTGCAGTGGGAACATCTGGCACCTTTTTCCCCTGGATCCGACAATAAAAAGGCAGCCGCTAAAAATTGCAGGGTTGTGGTTTTTTAAAAGAGATTTTTTGGGGGTGGGGGGGGACCAGGAAGAGTGCACACAAGCATCATTACGCTTTGTCTGCAAATTGATCTCGGCACTAGTTCTAGCATGGCTAATGACTTATTTTTTTCCTCCTTTGTGCATGGGAAATGAACTACCCGTGGACAAATATCATAATAATGTTTAGCCTATAACACCTTCTGTCCAGCGATTTCAAAGCACTTTGCAAACGTGTGCTAGATTAAGCTTTGCGGCGTCCCTGTGAAGTAGATAAGTTGTAGGAAGAGAGGGACACAGAAAGGTTAATTGACTTGCCTTGAGGCCTCCGTCAGACCCGAGAATAGAACCAGGTCCAACTTCAAGCCCTGCACTTTTAACCACAATTCTTTCCACATTCGCCCCTAATGGGACTGTTTCCTGCTCGTTTTCAAAGTCAGTGAGAGTTTTCTTGTTTGCCTCCAGTTGTAACAGGACTCATGAAACAAGTCGGACACCAGTGCTAAATAGCTGGCTCAAAATGAGTACAATAAACATGCAAACAAACTGAGCGAGGGAGTGGGTTTCAGGCTTGCCCATTTTGTAGCGCACGGGGAAGGCCGACGAGATAAAGTCCAGTCACGTAGAAACAAAATTCAAAGTGGTTTCCTCTCTTGCCCCTGCCTAAATCCCTCCTGCTCCTTGTTTGGTTTGCCGCTTGCATTTTCCAGCTTGTTAGCATGCTCTCTCCGCTGCAGGATGAAGGGCCCAGCAGACAGGGTGATGGGACACAGGAATCAGGGACGACCTTGCCTGTCTGTCCAGCCCAGGAAAGACAGACCACCACGCACACAGTCTACATCCTGTATTGGAAGCACCAGTACAAACCTGCAGATAAAGTTTCTGGTACATTCAACAGCTCAGGCAGCTCCTGGTAACTCTTCCTCAGTACCAAGCCTCAAGCCAAGCGGCTCACTGCAGCTCTTCATCCTCGCTGAGTTACTTTCTTATTTTATAAGAGGCATGTGCTTACCAGGCTTTCCCCCTTAACCTATTACAAATCACCTGGCCCCACCTTGTTCTTAATGGAGCTGTGCCACAGACCAGGCCAGCTGATATCATATGTCCCCTGGCCCTTTAAAGGGATAAGCTATTGGGTTATGGGATCTAATTCGGGAAGGTACTTAGGAAGATGTTTAAGTGCGTTCATATGGAATCAGTCTCTATCCCTCCTGAAAACTGGGGTGAGTTGTGGGATGGATCTATCTATCTATCTATCTATCTATCTATCAGCCAAGCAGTTGACCTACTATCAAGCAGTTGACCTATTAAGGGACCTACTACCCATGTCAGGCAAGCAGTTGACCTACTACCAAGCAGTTGACCTACTACTGCCCATCTATATATAGATATATAGATAGCTATCTATATCTAGATATCTATATCTATCCTGTGTATATATGGGATGGACATATATATCTCCTGTGTGTCTATGCATACATGTACACAGAGAAATTTTCTCCAAACTCCGAGTGATTTCTTATAATTATAGTAAGTAAAAAAAAAAAAACAACAAAAGGGTCAGGTGATAAGTGTGGGTTGATAGCCCCCTTTTCTAAAATGCAGGTGAGCAGATGGTGTGTGGTCATATCATTGACTCTCGATAGCTGCCGTAGGTTTATCCCTTGCAATGGCAATGCATGCGACCCCCTGTTCTGTTTTTATAAAGGACATTCTGGGTTTCCAAAGGTTCATAAGTAGAATGTGGGTGGCAAGCAATGGAGATGGGCTAATAAAACCTGACTGGCTGCTCTGGGGAAGTAGCAGCTGTGAAGGGAAGATGAGAGCAGCTGTGGGTATGAAATTAGTCATTCTATCAAGAAATGGATTTGATAAATAATAAAACAGTGGTATTAACAACAGATGCTTTCCAGGTCAGCTGACTGATAACAGCACCCAACAACTGTGGGTAATGGTTTGAAAAAAAAAAAATCATCTGTATCTATAGATATGTCTATTGGCATGAAAATACATATTATATAAATATGTCATATGCTTGGGTGTGTGGATGCAAACGTGTGTGCATCGGCCTGGCATTTCTCATCTTGCTCTGAAATGAAAAACCAAGTCTTTCATCCCATTCCTTAGCAAACATTATAAGAATATTACCAAAGGGGCCCTGAAGCCTGGTCAATTTCTGTTTAATCTGGAAATCCACCCGCCCCTTCCTTCCTCCAGCGTTGCCTCGGTTTGTTTTTATATTCATACCTTTTCATTTTGATAACTGTTTTGATTTGTAAAATACTATGCCTTATACAATGTTTCCTTTATGATGATTTAGTGTGCTCTTCTTATCAGTCACCTTAAATCTTTGATAAGAGCATTTTAAAAATGAAATTGCTACCTGACACCATTATAAACTCTTGGCTGACTGCCAAAGGAGAATGGGAGTTGGAGAGTGGAGACGGGAAAATGTAAAGGCATAGAGACTCAAGGAAACCTTAATAAACAGCGTGATAGAGAAGCTTTTTTTTTTTTGAGGGGGGGCACTAAAGTGATGACTAGCACTAATATTTCTCTGCTGTTCTTGCATAATGAACCGTATCTCACACCAGGGTGCTCTCTCCTCTCTGGTGCATTGCTTGCTGGTATAGCTACCTTCTAGCGCTTGCTGCCCTGGAATAAGTTGATGTGGCATGGGGCATCTTGGCTTTTGTTGGGGTTTTTTCCATCGCCACAAAAGCAAGCGTCAAAACCACAGAGGTTGTATCTGAGATTGCTTGCAAGTTTCCAGCATATTCGAGTAATTGAAATGTTTGTGGATGACTGTTCGCTGGGGCTGGCGAGCGTAATTTATCAGTAGAAAGGCATCAGCGGCGGGAATATCAGTAAATAGAACTGTCTGAAATGGCAGGTCATTTTTATTTTAATATAGTAGATTTAATGAACTCTTGTCTTTATAATTCATGGTACTTGCAGAATACATCCACTTTCTCCCCTAATGACGTTACAGATCCGTCCTTTGTTACAGGGGTTTATTACAGCGGCAAAACTTAACTCTCTCTGACTTGCAGCGACTCGTTTCCGAAGTGCAAGGGGTTATATAATAAAGGGTTGCGTTTTATGCACAAGGCTATTAGTAAAAAAAAAACCCAAAAAAACCACAGTCGAAAAGTTTCCTGGGTAGCTCATCCATTATTAATTATTATTATTGGGTCTCTTGAAAGATGCCTTATCGGGGCACACTTCTAGGCAGTCACTGCGATGACAACGTACCGGTAGTTTGTGTGTGTTGGGAGTACGTTTAGGTCACAGCCAATGAAAGACCCCAAATCTACTGTCAAGTGATTTAATAGCATTTGTGTCCAGCCTAAACCAATCTATCTCACCTCATAGAGCAGAAAGGCAGAGGGGTGGGGGGGAAATAATCCAGCATCAAAATTACTGCTTTTGGAACTGTCTTGTCTCTTTTGAGTAGGAACTGGAGACAACTAGACAAGCTTCAATGAAAGCGAATAAAGAAACATTACTTTCTGAACACAATCTTCTGTTACCAATCACTTTTCAACAGACATTCAATCAAAATGCTAATAGCAAAGGCAACAAGGGAGTGAGGTTATTGTAATACTAATTGATAGGCTGCAGGGATGGGTTTTGATAAGTGCCACTGAAGATATATTTTTGAAATATGATTCTCTTTAATTACAATGACACTAATAAAAATGAACAAATGATTTAATGATAGTTGCCTGGGTAATGGTTTAAAGATTTTGCTCAAGTTTTTTTTTTAAAAAGCAGATATTATAAAAATCACCTTTAAAATAAAGCCATAATGGGTGGTAGCGACTTTATTTAGACTTGTGAAGCTACTTTGCATCAAAATTAATACTGTCAAATCTGAAGCTCTTGAATAAGAAATCCAATAATTTATTTATACAATAATCTTTGCTTAAAGCCCATAGCTGAAGCAACATTGCATGCAGGCATGCGTTTAATGTCTAATGTTGGGAATAATTAGGATTGATTATACCAGTGAAGATTTTAAATTATATTTTGAGGAAGAGGATAAAATGGTCTCGGGGATGTTCACTTAAGAGTTTTGAAATGTCCGTCCCGGTTTTCCAGTCTCTGCCATTTATCCATGGGCAAGCTTGGTTGTTAATGATAATTGTTCTGCTTTAAATCAGCGATACCGAATTCCTCCGACCCCATGGGCTGGATGAGTGGCACGGGTCTGGTCCGCGAGCCTGATCTGGCACAAGGAGCCATGGCATTTGTCCTGTAGGGCTCTCAATAAGTCCAGAAATTTGGTGATGAGATGAGAGGTCCAGGGCTCCCAATAGGTCCAGAAATTTGGTGGTGAGATAGTAGCAGCAATTCATGCTACTACTATTCCCCTGCCAACACATATCCAGGTCAGATAACACAGCTTCACTGGCCGGGTCTGGCCCATGGGCCGTATCTTGATCACCCTTGCTTGAAACAGTGGGAAATTCAAAGCATGACCTGCTTTCCTTTTGCAATGGCCAGGTAATTTTGCATTTGCAGGAGCAGCGGTAGATGGAAATGCCACATTACTGGTCTTGTAGCAAAGCTTTTTCTGTTTTCCAGTGGGTTTTGTTCCAACAAAGGAATCTCGGTGCTCTGTGCCTAGCTTTCTGTTAGAAAATATCACCCTGCTTGCTTTGTCCCCATTAAAATGGAGAAAACAAGGGAAAAGGAAAGGGTACCTCTGTCATTTAAAGGGCTCTCATTGTGTAGCTAATTTTTGATGAATTAATTGATAATCAAGCAAAAGGAAAACCTTTCCTCCATTAGTCTGGGGGTGGGGTAGGGGGGGGTGCTTTTGAGGGGCTGGGAAGAACAATCTATCCTGCCTTTCAATTTGTCAAGCTTTCTCTCAAAGATCTGCCAGAGAAGAAAGGGTAATTAATAGGCTTGAAGTCATTTCCGATGTGTCAGTATTTCTGTCTTGCTTCCAAGTGATAATGTTCACTGGCTCCAGGCCTCAAGGGAGCCTTCCATCTTATTAACTTGTCTAGGAGAAACAGTGAGTGGGGACAGCGTGGGCCAGTGGGTGACATGAAATAAAGATTTGTGGTGTAGTGAGCTGTAAACACTGGGACCTACTGAGTAAAAAATAAAGACGGAGGAGCACTGGTTGCACAACGGCAGCCTCCTCCTCCGCCCCGCGTCCCCCCAAGGTTAGTCCTGGTGTGGGCAGGAACATGCTGCCCTGAGTAGCCGCAGAGAGGGGCCTTGGGTGTGGGTGGGATACAGCAAGGTGAATATCTGGGATTTCTCAGAGGCTTAAAGTTAGGGGCATTGTTTGATGCCTGGCTGAATCCGAGCCTTAGAGCTGCACTTCGTCTGTTATCAGGAATGCTTTATTGCTCACAAGGAAACAATCTTCAGTAAGTGGCCTAATGGGATGATAACGCTTTTTAAATTAGAGGTAAGAGCATTAGATCGGGGCCCTGCAATTTATTTTAGCTCCTCCCTCCCGCCGTCTCGCCGCCTCATTCTTGCTTCCCTCGTCCCCCCTCCCTCTCTGGAACGTGAGTTTGCTGCGTTGGACCCAAGCTGCAAAATCTCTTTGCAGAGTGAGCGCGTCTCACTTCTACCTGCAGTTCTTGCTTTGGGAACGGGGGCAAGCCAAGGTTTCCTAAAGTGACTGGTGGATAATGGGATGTTCCAACAGAGAGGCCTGGCTTCCAGGGTACAAACGCTCAATGCTTTTTGAAAATAAAGCGGGTCCCACTTCAGATGTCTCACATTTAGCACCCAGCTTGATTGATAGGCTGCATGGATTTTGCTAAGTGCCACTTCTGAACACCTGGCTGTATTACTTACAGCGCTTCTGCATGAAAATGCCTAAGCCCTTATCCTCTGATGTAGTCTCGCAAACGTTTAGTAGTATTACAAGGCTTATCCCCGTGACAGAGATGGGGAAACCGAAGGCCAGAAAAGTGAGTTAACCAATGTCATGCAGGAAGCGCCTGGCAGAGATGGAAATGAGAATGCAGGACTATATGGGCTGTGTGTGCACATGGATTTTGGGTAATGTTGCATGCTAGTGACTGGCTCACAGACAAGTTAAAGGACCTAGTACCCATGTCAGCCAAGCATTTGACCTACTATCAAGCAGTTGACCTACTAAAGGACCTACTACCCATGTCAGCCACAGAGTTGATCTACTATCAAGCAGTTGACCTACTAAGGGACCTACTACCCATGTCAGCCACAGAGTTGACCTATTACCAAGTAGTTGACCTACTAAGGGACCTACTACCCATGTCAGCCACAGAGTTGATCTACTACCAAGCAATTGACCTACTAAGGGACCTACTACCCATGTCAGCCACAGAGTTGACCTACTACCAAGCAGTTGACCTACTAAGGGACCTACTACCCATGTCAGCCAAGCAGTTGACCTACTAAGGGACCTACTACTCATGTCAGCCAAGCAGTTGAGACCTGTACTTGTGGACCTGAAGTTCTAATCCTCTGCCCTCTTCCCTCCCCGGTAGCCTACAAGACTTGCATAGCAACTGCGTCTGTTCCTTACTGACCATATATTGCCTTCACCCTAAGTCTCTCGTTGTTCACCATACAATCGTCCTTCTGCCTTCTGCAGTGTACAGAGAATTTCACGGCAACCTGTTTTAACACTCTGCTCCTATGAAGAGAGTGGGGGGGGGCTGTACTGTTGGGCAGAACTTGAGCTTCAATAACGTCCTCTGTAGACCTTCCCCTTGTTCCTTACATTAAAGCAGAGAGAGCAAATAACTCTCTTCCCGTGCAGAAGAAAGTTTGCTTGGGTTGAACTCGGCAGAAGATCCTTTCCACAAGTCAGCTAGAAGCACATCTGTTCTCCTAGAAAGGCATTTAAAATCTTTGAACTATCATATGTTCACATCATGATTCGTGACACAGGGCTACTGTTTTGGAGGTGCAAGTGTGCCTCATGCTGCTTGGTTGTCCTTCATGCATTTTTGCCCAGGAGAAGCAGCATTAGAAGAGCAGCTGTGTGGGCCCCGTTGGCAGAGTAATTTTAGCTTTCAACTTAATTTGCCACTGAGGTTTACACAGTTCTGAGATCTGCCGTAGTAGATGAATGCTGATGAGAGGAGAGAGGGGAATTTCTAGACAATGCATTTATTTGATCACTAAATTGGTCATCGCGAGACTGGGTCAACACAGGATTTTGTATCATTACTTTTTCTTCCCCCTCTTCTAGGCTTGCTGAGATTTTGTTAAATAGGAATTAAAACATTTTAAAAAGGAGATTCTCCCCCTCCCACACACCTATTCCTGTGATTCAGAAAAGAAATGGGACGCAAATCTTTCTCTAAACACTGCGTTACATTTCTGCAATCCTCCAGATATCGGGCCTAGAGTTGCTTGTTGTGCTGCGATCCACCTGGGTGTCCTTTGAAAGGAGTTTCTTCTGATTCTCGGTAGTATCAGTAGACGGCAGGCCTATTTTGTTGGCACTCAGGAGACTGCTGAATGGGATACCACGCTGGCACTGTTAATTCCGGTTTGCACAAGTGTGTTGGTACTATACTAGAAGAAAAACAGTTCTACACAGATCCCATTTTTGGATGTACCGTGGCTATAATCCCTGTGGATTTTAGTAGAAGCTGCAGGCATGCAGCACTTCTGTAAGCATGATACACACTCACTCGCACACTCACACAAATAGTATACGGGAGAGATTGCTTGGAGCCATAATCTATGAAACGGACCTAATGCACCTTGCACAATATTGATCATAATTGTCGGAGCCCTGACCTTCATGACAGATGCAGGCTTACGTAATGCTGATGCTATATCTATATCTATATATTTAACCTTCCTGGGTATTTTTTTTATTCCCCTTCATAGCAAAAGTGCACCAGAGGAATCATTAGCTATTAAAGAAAAAACACAGTGTAAATGGCACTGATTTCAGCTGCGTACAAGCTGTTCCTCACAGATTGTTCTTTTTTTTTTCTTTTTTAAAGTAGCGAGCCTTGGATTTTTGGGTCACTGGGAAGGAACAGGATGTCTTTCATGTATTGACAGATACTTTTTTTTTTTTTTTTTGCCATTTCTTTTTTGGTCTCACTCCTGTTTATGAAGCGCACTTTTCATTTTCCAGAGACATGATTATGACTAAACATCTTTGACAACCTCTTTGCGAAGTGTGAGAAAGATACAAAGGAAGAAAAAAAAACCCCCACCTCGGAGCACATCCGTGATTAATCTGTTTTTCTTTTTCTCACCACAGTCAAGCATGTAGCAGCACGTTGTGGTCCCCCCACCCCAGCAATAGAAAGGGGCTAGTGTAAACTCTAATTAAAACTTTGTTTTAATATTCAGCTAAAATTAAATTCAAATCCTTCCTATTAGAAAGAATGACCATGCATTTATTAGTCCCCTGTTTTGTTGTTGCTAGCTTAGTCAAATATTAACATTGTTTGCACGCCCAAAATAATAGTTTGCGCCCATTAATGGAGCTTAATTCTCAAATTAAGGGATGAATGAGATGTAGGAATAGGTGAAGCAGTTCTTTATTTTCCCTTTCCAAATGCTAATGTTGGTTCCTAAAGGTAAATAAGGGGTGGGGGGATCTATGCAATATTATCACTGTGAAATTATAATAAAGTCTCATTATTTGAGGTTGGTATTTAGTATCTGTGGGTTTACTTTTCCTCTAAAGCTTCATCCTGAATTCTTCCAGCTAATTGCCTACTGATTAGTTGAGAGACAGGCATTGCTAATGTCGGCCTTGAGCGTCAAATTATCTGCTGCGGTGTCTTAGACTTGTAGCATCGTGGGGCTGGGTGGGATTCAAATGGGGGGCGGTATGGTATGGCTGCAGATGAACAAAAGGAAAGGGCTATTTGAAATAATACCCAAACAGCTGGATAGGCATCTGCAGTAACAGGGGCCCACAAAGGCCATCTGTGATGCAGAGCAACCTGATGTCTTTCCTTTCACCCCAACACTCTTCCTCTCTTCCCTTGTTCCGTTCCAGCCCTCCTCCCTCCCCGGTCGCTGCATTTTGCTATCGAGCGCAGGTGTGGAGGTTAATAGGAATAAATTTCCCAGTTGGCTGCTGGCTGGAGGGATGCCTGACTGGGCTGTGGAGGTAGAAAAAAGGATTTTAAGTGGGAAAGAGGTGAGTGGAGAACACCCCCACCCCCCAGCCTCCCTTGCATGCAAGATGGTGAGATGCAGCTTGATGCAGCACGGCCAGCAAGCACTTGTTCTTTCTCAAATAGCAGGTCTGTAGCAGGACTAGCTGTTTTTTGTCATTCGCCTACCCGCCAAGCCCCCGCTGGTTACATATGCATTCGTTTCGTAGTTTCATAGGGAAGTAAGGCTGGAAGGGACCTCAAGAGATCATCTAGTTCAGTGGGTTTTCAACCTACGGTCCACAGACCGTGTCGAAGGGGTCCATGAAAGATGGCTGTCATCAATCAGAAGTATGCGAACACCCACACGTACAAGTCATAGGGGTCTGCACCTCCACTCGAAGTTTTTTAGGGGTCTGCAAACGAAAAAAGTTTGAAAACCACCGATCTAGTCCACAGCATCCCGGCTTTGGGGGTCACTGGGTGTCAAGTGACGCATCCGGCGGCGTGTTGGATGACTGCTCCCATAAATTACAGCCGATGAACAAAGTGGCCTCTGTAACTCCTGCGGCAGAAGACGTGAGGCATGCGGAAGAATGGCTGGGGGAAGGTTTGCCCTTGCATCCCCGTCCTGGACATGCAATTAAGACCTTTTGGCACCAAAGCTATACATAGTGCAGTTGGCAGGGCGAAAAAATAGGAACAGATCTAGTAACTGCATAGAAATATGTGGCCCAAAGACAATTTTCTGAGGGACTGATAGAGACAATTGGTAAACTACACTGCCAAAAGAAAGGCTATATCTTTAAACACCCAAGCTGCCTGTAGGAACTTACCTGTCTCCTATGGGCATATTCTGGCTTCATATGTAGTTTCTCCAACACCTACTGACTTCCCTGGGAGTTGCCTGCATGTTTCCGAATTGGAATATGGCCTTTAATATTTATATAGGTCTTTGAAGGGGAAAAGAGTTGCGCGTGTAACTTCTTCATGCAAATAGCTCATATCCATGCTTAAAGCATTTTTTTTTTTTTTTTTTACTCCTGGCAGGGTTTTGAATGATTTTTTTTTTTCCCTCAGCCTCGTTTTCTTTTCTTGTGGATCCGGTGTAACAGTTCAGTGGAGGATTTTTGTGGGCTTCATTTAAGTGTCAAAATGTCTGTTAAGTCATTGCTCTGCTGTCAGGTGCTAATAACTGTGACTTGAGTTTCAGACCTGGGACAGCCATGCATTTAGCTGTTCCATTTAGAGCCTGGAGGAAGATTGAAACATCAGTGGGATGATTTAAATGGTGTGAGGTCCTTTTATAAATACACACCCTCAAACCAGGTAGCGTCGGCAGGGGTCCGAACTTCTGGATCCTGTTTCCAGCTTTGCCGCGGACATAGCCAGTGATTGAGGGCAAGTTCCCTGTGCCATCTTTTGCACCCATGGAGGTCACGTGTGACAAACCCGCGGCTGCTGACGTCAGCGCAGATGTCGGTCGTGGAGATCGAGCTCAAAACTTGCTGTTTTTCAAACACCCCGTCGGTCCAAATCCGAGCTCTGTTAGCTGTTGTAGAATAGGGCCCGTGAGACTCATCTGAGTCATTCTGGCGCTTTCCAGTAACACACACGTGCGGTAGCAAATTATACTGTAATATTTAATTAACTCATTGAAACAGTCCTTTTTACTGCCTTAAGGAGGGGTTTAACAAGAGTTTTGTCGAGAGCTTCGAGTTCTCCAAAACGAATGCCACGCAAGGCAATTGGAAGGGCCGCCCTTCAGATACGCACATGGCACCGAAGCATTATCGGCCTCTAATTGCAGGCACCCAAAGCCCTGCTTTTATGCCCCGTCCAACCTGGGTTTGGGTGAGGTCCTTTTTGGGGGAAGGTTGCTGATGATGGGGAAGGCACCATGAGACTCGAGGAGGGCTGCGGAAAAAGTCGATTTTCCCTTTTTAGTCTCTCCTTGAAGGTGGAAAAAATAAACGCCGCTTGCCAAAAGTGCAAAAAAACCCAACCCCAACCTTTAGATATGTGGGGGGGGGGGCGGTTCTCCCTTCCCCCCTCCCTCCCCTTTCCTCCAGCTGCCTTTCTGAACTTGATTTGAAACATGCTGAAAATATCTCTGTTCCTGATCTATTGAAAGTTTCCATTATTGACTGGTAGAAAGGCTGCTTTTTGTGTGGGTGTGTTGCTTGTGGGCAAAAGATAATTTTAAAAAGCACCGTGTTTATCTCGAGAGAGCAGTGTGGTCAAAGGAGCATGGTGAGGCAGGTGCCCCAGGCCAGCCTTGATTGATGGAGCTAAAACTTTCTTTGCAGAACGGAGGCTCCTGCCACTAAAATTTGTTTCCGAAAAAGCACTCGGAGCAAGAGCGAGGCGAGGCGCCGGTCTAGTCCAATATTTAAGCAGCCTTAACAATTCCAGTAGGCCAATAAAACCAAATTTGCCTCCTTTCCTCCACCCCATGCGCTTCCTAACCAGAGAGGTTTGACAACGCTTAAGGGGATTAGTGCTCTTTAAACCTCGGCTTCCTCCTCCTCTTGGGATATGGGTACTAATAAAGCTGTACCAGGCTGAAAGGACACACAAACAGTGCGTTGTAGCTATGGCAACTCGAGAAACAAGAGCTGCGTGGAGTATTTCTAACGAGAGCCCTTATTATCAAGAGTTTAAGGGGAAGGTTCTTAAAAATGCAGAGAGACTTGGCAAGGTAATTAGACTTGCTGCTCTCAAAGTAAATTTGTAGTTTTATGAAGAATTAGCAGCGTCTGGCTTCCGGCTACGGGAGCACAGAGCCGCTCGGCAAATGCCGCCTCAAACCCGGCGGTGCGGTGGCACCTTCAGCTGTGGGTCTTTCCATTTCCCGCCTTATTTCCAGTTGATCTCTGACTACTTTCCTTCTGTTTTGTGAACCGCCCCTTAAAAATGCTTTCAGGACTGGGCGTTATCTTTTTTGAATCCAAAGCAAGACCCTCTGGCTGGCTGCAGTTGCATTTCTGAACCCACCGCTGCTCTTGCAGAGCGGTCTGGGGTTTGGGGTTTTTTTTTAAAGCTCCGCCACTGCTTCCCTGTGCGACCTTTGGCAAGTCCCTTAACATCTTGCAACTCATAAATGGAGGCAGTAATGATTTGCTCGCTCTTTGCAGACTGCTTTGAAAGCCGTGGGTGAAAAGCCCTTCCCCAAATGCCAAGGATGAAAGGAGGGGAAGGCGACAGCGGACACAATGTGGTGTGTAGATGGAGCAGACAGGTTTCCTCAGGACCCACGGCCCCTTTCGAATACCTCTCGCTTCGATCTCTGAAAACGTCGCCGGGAAATTAGTACTGCTGGAGGGTGCAAGACTGACAGCTCCAGAGACCAAAGGCCTCTCTTGATCTTCATCACAGATACAGCGCAGGCAGACAATGGCCCTCCTCAGCCGTGACCTCTCTTCCCCGAGGAAGGCAAGGGAAGCTCGGCCGTAATGAATTCATGCGCTTTTTATTTTGTAGCCTCCCTGCCCATTCAGTCTTCGGCTTCTTTCCCGAGGCTGCCAGCAAGGTTGCCAATTACTTCACTTTGTGTGATGTGCGTGACACCAGGGCTAGACTCACGGCCTGCGTCTCGTGGGCTGCCAAGCAGCATTCAGATGGTAACCACTTGTGATTGTCGGCAAATTGGGGCGCGCACGGGCTGGCAACGCGACGGCAAAAGGTGCCCTGTTCTTTTATAACGAGGTCAAGTTGGCTGCGAGTCAAGAGGCCTGAGCCCTGTTCCTGGCCTGGTGCAGGACTTGGGGCAAGTCCTACCACCTTGCATCTCCTTCCCACCTCTTGCATCTCTTGACAAGACGGGACTGGGACCCATCTCTGTATGAGGCCACCATATTAATCTTCTCCCACCTCCCTTGGTCAAGCAGCGCCTTCACTCTTAAAAATCCAGGGTTTGTAGAGGTTGTTGGTTGTAGCCGCGTTAGTCTAAGGACATGGGCAGGCCAGGTTTTATGAGTAGATGGGATCTCTTTTATGAGACCAACTAAGTCATTGGCAAAAAGTTCTTGGCAAGCTTTCGGGCGCAGTCACCCTTCGTCAGGCATAGGGAGGCTCTTCACAGAAGAGTGAAGGAGGGTGATTGTGCCCAAAAACTTTCTAAGAACTTTTTTCCCAGCGACTCAGTTGGTCTAATAAAAGAGATCATGCTTACTGAAAGAATGAGGGTTTTTAGACTCTTTCCTTGAGCGCATCAGTCCCATGTGGTAACTGTACAGCAGGTTTCATGGTACTTGTGTGATTTTTTTTTTTAAGCCCTCTTCTCTCTGGCAAAGAATACAGCCTGCATCAGATGACGGATGAAAACACGGTGTCAGGTGGGTGTCGTCGGCCTTGCCAGACTGAAATGACAATGGCATCGCGTAGCGGATCAAAATATTCGGTCTTTAAAACCATATGCGAGATATGTCAGAGCATAAGAGCTTTATGCTCTCCGTGATTACGATCGCGAGCACGGTATCGAAGGTTTTCAGCATT
>NW_005841850.1:3350847-3357967 GCF_000455745.1 Alligator sinensis | reverse complement strand
TAAACTATGACCTGGATTGAAATCAAATGTACCTTTTTGTTACCGTATCTATCGGCGTTCAAAGGGCAAATATTAAGGTTGAGGCAAGAAGTGCACATGAATGGCCAGGCTGGATAAAACGACTGGAGTATGTTATGTACTCCCACGTTATGTGCTCTGGGGATGCCCTCGTTCCCCCGTGCCCAGCGCTCCCTGGAGGACATAGCCCACTCCTGTGCTCATAACCCACTCCAACCGAGGTCGGTACCAGTTATTTTCCCCCAATATTTCTGTTAACGTTGGGTTGTATCCCGAGCTCACTGTTTCTCTCTTTGCTTGCCTCGTGGTATTGAAGAATCCATGGGGAGGAGAGGAAATTGCATCCTTGGCCCTGATTATACAGGTTTCCCTCGCCGACCACGGTTTTGAGTATCCACACTTAATATTCTATATACCATTTTGGCACCACGGTATATAGTTTTGAGCAAGCATCAGCCCACCCCCTGCCATTTTTAAGCCAACCACGGTTTTGCCAACCACGGGAACTTTCAGGAACCTAACCCCAGCGGTTGGCGAGGGAAACCTGTACTTAATTTTGTATCAAACGGACAGAATGACGGGCGCACGGGCGAAGCTTTTGATGGCAGGAGCCACGGGACACTGATGCTACCAGAAATAATGATTTTACATTCGGCAGCTATTCCTCTATTGCAGTTGCACCTAGAAACCCCAGCTGAGATCTGAGCTCCGCTGTGTCAGTCCTTAGGAAACCCCAAGGAGCTTACAATCCACATAGATCGGGGATGTGAAGGGAAACGGAGGCACGGAAAGCCCACGCGGCTTGCCCAAGCTCGCTCCACGGGCCCTTGGCAGAGCTGAGCGTGAACTCCCAGCCCGGCGCACTCCCTAGCAAACCGCAGCATTTCCACTGCACACTCGCTCCTTAAATTTATAGCCGAATAATGGACTCGGCTAACAAAAGTGGTGCATGTCAGTATTTCAAAAGAGAGATGCTTCACTTCACTTGGCATTTTAATATCTTCCAGCAGTAGGTTGGAATTAGCCCTTTTTTTGGTGTGCAGTGATTTATTTTGTTAAAAAGTGAGGCATTATTCATAATTATGCAGCTTTACGAGCGTGCACATGCAGTATTCTTCCAGTGCTAGGCCGTGGGAGCCGGCATAATATTTAAATAAGAGCCCTGGGGAAAGGACATCCTTGCATTCTGAGTAGAAGCACCACGCAGTCGTGGGCTCAGCCTATTGAACTAGCATATAATTACCTCTATTCAGCACCGTAGCTCTAGTTATCAGACATCCGTCGGGGGGAGGCCGGCGATTTAAAATGACATAGATTGTTAGGGAACATCAAACTTTTTATTACCGTTAATGATCCTTTGCTATAAATAGCATGGCCCATGCGACGGCAGCGAGGGGTCTGCGTTTCCCTTTGTAGAGATGCAAAGCTTTCCTCTCTCTTTTTTTTTTTTTCCTTATAAATGGTTGCACCTTTTACCCAGCTTGTTTTGCAGATGCCGCTTCTGGGAGGGAGGCAGGCATTTTCCGCACTTTGTTGAGCCAGGAAATAGAGGTAGAGATCCAGCGACTCGCCTGAATTCCTATGGTGGGTTAATGGCAGAACCAGGGCTCCCCGTCCTTTCTTCCAGTCGTGTAGACAATCCTTCCTCTGTTTTGACGCTACGCTGTTATGACCAGTGGGTATATCAAAATAGCAATGGGCTTCGTACCGGGAATGGACAACACTTACTTAATTAGTGAGACAGACAGCTTGTGGCGATAGAAGTTGTGCCCCAAAAGTTTGCTTGTTATATTTCCAAGTTGAAATATGAATGTAGGTTACTGGAGGACAGGAGAGATGGGAGATTACATTGTTTGAGCTCGGTGGCTGCATATTGCTGTGCTAACAATGGGACTGCATTTTTCAACTTCAGCCCAAGAGCCTGAAATGAGGAGAACCTGGGTAGTTTGCAGAAACCCAGGGTCTTAGCAGAGCGATGTCTTGACACAATAAATCCTTGGGCAAATATAAATCTGCAGAGAGCGAGCGAGCGAACAAAATGCTTTTGCTGGGAACTGTCTGGTGTGGGAAATGGATCGTAAAAACCGGAAACACGTAAAAGCTCCGGGTATAATGACGGGAGGTAGTTACGACTGTTCACAAGCATAGCAAATTGTACACGCCCTAGCTCAGTACGCGTTACACCTGGTAATCATTCTGCTCTTGCTGACAGGGTCTCGCTGGCATAGCTGTCGGGTAGTGGGGAGGGGGCAAGCACGTGGTGAAAGGCAAACCCCCTTCTGCCGTGCTGGTGGGAGAAGGATCCTGGCATCTGGGAGGGGGTATAACAATGACCACAGAAAAATCCCACTCTTAGGATATGCTGCGTCTCCGCGAGGGGGCTCTGCTGCTGGCACAGCTATAGTGGAAGCGGCTCCGTCGTGGCGGCAAGGCATGGAGACTCCGCTGTTCTTAAACTCCAGAAGCATTTTGCATAGAGAAAGTGCTAAATTAAAATCCAGAGACATCTCTTATGGCCAAAACGGGGGCTGTGTGGCCATGAGCAATGCAACGACCGTTTCAGTCCTTGCCAACCATCTAGCCCTGGCCTCTGCTGCAGTGGCCATCAGCAAAGGCAGTGATGCAGGGTCTGGGATCTTTACCGAAGCCTCCCCTCGGGTTTGCCTCTTTGCCGGGTACTAAGTGAGCTGCAACCACTTGAGAAAAGGACTGTGGCATTATTAATAGCAGCTGACCGAAAAGTAAAGTGGCATTTTTCAGTGCACGGCAGCTTTTAAAACTGGCAGTGATGTGAGGGGTCATGAAGAGCAGAACAGATCAGAGGATGGAGGAGGTAAAATGATGACAATGGTAGCCGCGAGGAGCCCCAGGCATTCAGGATGCCCCGGTGTGCTAGGCGCCGCACAAGACGGACCCTGTCTCAAAGGGCTTGCAAGGGAGGGTTTCATTTACCTCTTTTTTGGATTAAAAAAAATAAATGCCCTAATGAGCAAGGGCTGGTCCCACAGTCAGGGCATGAGCCTGGTGCTCGGGAGACCCAAGTTCAAGACCTTCCTTCACCACAAGCTTCTGGTGGGACTTTGGGGAAGGAATTTAGACTTTCTTATCAAACAGGAGCAAAACCATTTACCAATACCTCTTCCCTGCCTTGCAGGGGAGTTGTGAGGATAAAGATGGTAAGGCGACTGATACATTCAGACAGGGGCTGTCCAAGTGTCTAACGTACAATGTAATGCCCGATGAAACCGAGAGACATATCCCCCCCCAACACAATCCATCTTACAATAGTCTAGCACCGGGTACTGAACCTTTCCGTGCAAGGGATATATTCTGAATGTTACCTTGATGGTTCAAAGGATGTGCATGCACCTGTACGGTAACAGATGTGGCCCGTACTGCTTCTTCTGCTTTGTAACGGGTTAAAACTAGCCTACAAATCAAAAGAAAGCAATTATTCCACTTCCATCCTAAAGGCCTGCGACAACTTTGAACTCAGCTGCCTGGAACAGTGTCTTGGGACCCTGCGCGACGCCAGTTTTTACCTGTTGCTGTGTTTTCCCAACAGTGCCAAGCCCCCGAATGATTTAAGAGGAAAAAAAATACATTTACAATAATAATTAATTAAGCACATCTCAAAAGAGCCCAGAAGTTGCAATGAGATTCTTGCAGAGCTTTGTTCTCCGGTGCTGCCGACAGACACAAGAGGGGAAGGGGTCACTGCATAAAGCCGAGCTTTGCTGAAAGCAATTTCTTTGTGTGTTTTGAAAGCTGGGAAGCATTGTGTATTCTAATTTGAAGCGCTACTCTGCGTGCACGAGAGAGAGGGAGAGAAAGAGGGAGAATCACAGCTCCTTCCTGGAGCTTTCCAGTTTCACGCACACCTTCAGGTCAATAGCCTCGCGCCCATTAAAGCCAAGGAAGCGCGCTTGATCCTTGTGTTTTTGGCTGCTAATAGGCAGCCTGTGTTGGCTCCTGCTGTGGGTGCAAATGGAGCTGGTGGGCTTATTGTGAGTGCAGCGGGGTGGGAACGGCGGTGGGCTGCATTTTCGGCCCGGGCAGCCAGCACCCAGCGTCAGTGCAAATGCTTGGCGGACCGTTCCAGAGCGTCTAATTGGATCACCTCTTCACCTGCCTCCCTGCAGCCGGTGGCAGTTTCGTTTTTAAGCATAAAGATTTCAGGGTTTTCCCCACAGGTTTTAGGAAAGGTCAAGCGGGGGAATCCATACCGAGGTGTCAGCACGAGCCCCAAACGGAAGGAGCGTGCAAGCTCTTAAACGAGCGACGGCTTCGTCTGCGTGCACCTGGGTATTGGCTTTGCCTGCGTTCGAAGTGGCGGGAGACCGCCGACGAAAGGCACGGCTGAAGGTAGCGGATGAAAACGTGGTGAAGCCAGCACCTCTCGGGGGGGCCGTGGAGGCAAAGATGCTAGATTTTAATTGCTCGGCTGGTTTTCCTTCTTAAATACATTTCCCATCCTCCGAGGTGCGTGGTAGAGGGCCTCCCTCCTATGGGTCCGGGGCTCGCGCACGGCTTCTGGACGGATTGGAAGCAAAACTTCAGGGAAACTGGAAAGGATTTACCGGAGAGACTAGGTTGCTTGTAACTGTCCCTGGTGAACTGCGGAGAGTAACGTTAAGCCATTGAGTGACAGCAGCAAAATCATGGGTGTTTTGAGACAGAATGGTCAGCAAAGGAAAAAAAAAAAAAAAAGAGAGAGAGAGAAGTGCCGCGTTGTCCTTTGTGCTCCAGAAGTCCTATTTGAGTCCATTACCTCCAACCCGCTCCCCGACAGCAATTGTACACGGAGTAAAATACCCAGGTGTATCCAAAAATGCTTGAAAAGAAAGAGCCAAGTGTGTAATTACAGAACTGGTTATTAGCAAAGGGGGTCGGCGTTTCGTGACTGTGATGATTCTAGCCGGCGTCCCCGGCTTTCTTTACTGCCATCAGCACTTCCATTTTATGGAGCCATTCAGCTCTGTGTGGTCCCTATTAAAGCTCCCTTTCCCAGGGTGACTCTGCTCCTTTGTTGCATCTGCTACCTCAGACACTTTATAATATCAAACAGCGAAACCGGCTTTATTGATGCAGCAAAGAACAATGGGATCTCTGCAGCAGCGCTCCAAAAATACGTCCTGCGATTTTGATGCGTAGCTTCCTACGGGGGGAAAAATGATTAGATATGTTAGGTTTACTGTCGTCACCTCCGCAAAGGATTGGCAGCATCCACAAAGGATTCCTGTAAAGGGATTAGCCACTTTTCTCCACTGAGGCTGAAGCAAGATGTACCTGCCCTGTCCACGTTCTTCGGGCCAAACAGGCAGCTGAAGCAGCGGGAAGCATCTATGATTTAACAGCGCAGCTCAGGTTAGGCAAAGATGATGGGACCGGGCTCATCTTGGGTCACGGGCATGTGATTGCAAGCTGGTTGGACATGCACGGTGGCTTTGTCAAGCGAATGCGCTCGCTCTGGCTCTGAGCCACTCTCCTCACTCCTTTCCTAAATGCAGGTTCCTGTCCAGGTGAAGAAGGGAAGCAGAGAAGAGAAAACAGGAGTTGATTTAAAAAAAAAAGGTGAACTAAGGTTTTCTCTGCACTATCTAGGGTCCTGGCGAATTTGCCAAGAGTGCCCTGTCTTTGCTAGGGGGTGGAAGGTCAACCTCGCACCCGGTAGCAGCAAGAAGAAACTGGAGGCGTGCTGGGATAGACCCACCGAACACGACAGCAGCCCGTGGAGGGTTAATGCAGGGGCTAATTGCCTCCCCACCTGTGACTCAGGTGCTAGTTAGGAGCAGCTGTGTGGGGCCCAGGGCTGGGCGCTGCTCTGAGGAAGCTGCTGGAAGAGTAGGCTCCAGCAAACAAGGAAGGTAAGGTGTTGCCCAGGGCAGAGGTGAGGGATACACTATGGGACAGTCCTGGCCTGAGTTTGGAGGAGAGGATGGGCCCCTTGCCCCTCTGGGAGGGGAAGGTCTGGCCTGGAAAGTTAGTCCCCTGTTTCCTCCTGTCCTGCATGGACAAAGGACAGAAGGCTGGGCGTGTGGCCCTCTAAATGGAGGGGCTTTTTGGTTTTAGCTGGGTCAGCCCTCCTGCACCCAGCTCAAGTTTGGAGCAAGACATGAGCCACCCCCAGACAAAAGAGGGTGACGAAAACAAAAGGGGGGTTAGGCCCGGTCCAGACACAAGACGGACCTTGAGCTGTGGCTGAGCTCTTTGCCAAACACCCCTAGGGGTTATGGCACAAGAAGAGGTTGGGGATTCAGGATGCTGCTGTTGCTCCTCTGCCCTGGACCCAGCATAAGCAGTCACGTGGAGGCAGGTCCTAGGCTTGGCTTGCCATTAAAATCCCCACTGCGACTTTCTGCTGTGCTTCAGGGAGTTTGGAGCTCATGGGCAATGTTGGACAGGCAGCCACGAAGCTCATCGGCTATAAAATGTGCACGGCACCCCCGGTTGACCTTCCCTGCCCGCGCGTCTCAAATCAGCCCCCAGGCAGGCTCATTCTGCTGCCTGCCCCATGCTGTCCTTGCAACCACCCTCAAGGTTAAAGATCAGCATTTGTTGCAGTACAACCCTCTTGGACAAGAAGGAATTTCCCACGAGAGCAAGTTGCAACCCCCCCCCCAAAAAACCTGCTTCCAAAAGCACCCCTTGCAAAAGCACTTTAAAAATGGGAGGGAGATCGCATTCATGCTGCACTGACTTGGCAGAGAAGTGGGCTTTTTCAGGATTAGAAAATGGGCAGCGTTTGAACGCGGTGAGTGCATGTACTAGATAGCAGCATTTTTTTTCCCTCCCCCTTCCCCCTGTATCTGCTATTCATTAATTCCAGTAGCGGTTCTTGTTCTGTGGCATGTACTTCCCTCAAATGTGAGCTTGTGCTGAAAGGTACCCGCACAACACTTCACTAGCATAGCTTGGAGTCTGATGCCTCTGCATCTTGACAGCAGGCTGCATCTGGCTTGCTATGAAAGAGAGGCGCGGATATTCAATGACTGAAGATTTCTTCTTTTATATGGCTCTCTTTTTTTTTTTTTTTTTTAAGTGTAGTACTGTTGAAATCAAACCCCGGCTTTCTGTGATAAAGGGCCTTTGACAATGACCA
>NW_005841850.1:3315409-3350816 GCF_000455745.1 Alligator sinensis | reverse complement strand
GTCTGCTTTTGATGTAGACATAGCTAAGGGAAAAGAAAAGGGAAAAATAGGGTTGCCTCCGTCCAGAGGACTAAACAGGTGAGCATTGTTAATTTAAGGCCTGAATAGCCATCCTCTCTCTTTTATAGACCGTGCTAATATAGCCGATTCAATTGTACATACATATGTACGTTTTTGCTCCCAACAGATTGTCGCCCCACAGAGATACCTGGGCTTTCAGTTTGGTCGAGTAATGAAACGTCACTCCTTGCACTCCCTGACAGCTGTAGGGGGAATCCACCTCTTGCACAACCGGTGTGCACTAGAATATACATTAAAGGGGCCTTTGAGACAAGGCCCCGATCAGTTAAATCTACAGGCGGTTCTCAAGTTGTCAAAGTGAAGACCGACATGAATTTTTAAGTGGTGCTAATGTAATTGAGGTGGTTTGGCTCCCTCCCCCCCCCGTATTCCACATCAAAATATGTGTGTATGAAAGTGATTATCCTAATATAATTCATCGTTTGCTTGGCGTGCATGCTAAACCTGAACCTGCTTGCTCTGATAAGCATTTATGTGCCGAAGGGACTGATGGTATCTCTCTCTCCTTGCCTGTGGTCTTGAACAATAAAGCACAGATTTCAACTTTATATATATATATATATATATAAGGATTTCCCCCCCCCCGCCATGCCTGGTTAGAATTAAAGTTGCATAGAAGCTGTGTACTGGAGGTTGTGCGTGAGGTTTGTAAATGCACACGTGCGGCACACCTGAGTTTGACCAGTCGCTGACTGCACTCGGGGAAAATCCTGCTTGGTTCAGGACTGCAAGAGATGATTTTTTATTATTATTTTTTTGTCTATGTGAAACCCACAGCGATGCCGTTGTCTGTCCTTCACTAAGCGAGCCCCTTCAGTTAGATCGGAGGCTGCTACCTTTCGCTAGGCAGCTATATCTAGTTTCCTGGGAAAGGATGCTCTTTGCAGGTATATTTATAGGACTTTGTGGTATATTCATGCACGTACACAAAGCGGCGGATGCCGCCTGCCTCCCGTCTCTCCCTCTGCATCAGATGCCTTCGTTATATAGTTATACAAAGACTAATGGGATTTGGAGCAGTAGCAAGAAAGTATTGGATAAGGATTAAAATAGTGCCTGAAACTGTTCTATATTGCCTAGAGCCATGGCCTGAGGGGGGGCCATATTACACATTCAAAGGGATTATTTTAACTTGACGGCAAGCTGCTGCTTTCTGCTGTCGTTCCCTTTGACCCTTATCAGTAGTTATTATATCAGCTTGGATTTGTCTTGTCTTCTTGCTGTCCAACGCTGTTCCTCGCTGCTCTGTATTGCGTGGGTTTCTGCGCAGGGTCCGGGAAGTTCGGGACCCAGCACAGAGGAGACGTGATAGCCAGTGGGATGCAGTCCTTTCTATTTGTGGAGTACCTGATCTGCATTGGCTTCTGGCTAATGGAGTCCTTTAGTGTGCTGCCAAGCCAAGTGGCTTGAAACGCATTAAAAGTGGCGGGCACGTGCTGAAGGTAATGGGCAGGTGGGAGCGTGCGCGTCGTGGGGGAGAAGCAATGCTTCTCTTGTGACGCCGGTCCATCTTCGTGTGCATGGAGGGTGGGATGTTCTCTGTGTCTTCTACAAACTCTCAGCGGAGAAGCAAGTACATAACTTTCCATACATGAGCAATCGCGTTAAAGTCGATGGCCGCATCCAGACAAGCGGGGCTGCGTGGTATGTGATGCCGCAGACATGTCTGCATGTTCAGCTGTTCTCCTCTCTGCAAGGTAGCAGTGTGTGTGTATGGGGGGGGTTGACACCAGGGTCAAAAAAAACCCATGCAAAAACCAAAAAGAAAAGCAGAGTGAGAGCACGTCACCCAAAACTGGAGCCACGCTTTGGCTGCAGGCCAGGCTCGTGCGGCAGGATCACTCCATAAGTCCCCCAAGACCCCAAGTATAGCTGCTGGGGATCTCACAAGTAGTATTTTATGGATTTTGATCCCTTTAAAGCATGGTCTCTTGCTTCCCGTGAGCAAAGAGGTGGCTGATGAAGTCAATTTTTGCTTATGAGAGCTCATGCCTCTCTGAACTAGTTGGTCTTTAAGGTGTCGCTCCTCCCACCTCTCGCTCTTTGTCATCTCCCTTTGGTAACTTGGTACATATTGGCAGAGGAAGAAGACAGTGCCCATGTGTTTATAGTAAAATGTACTTCAGCTTGCCTTCGCTGGTTTTTATGCGCACAAAGCTTTCTAGCCTGGGTTTCTGGCAAGATTTCATAGGCTTCTGAAAGCGCATGGCAAAATGGCGTTGTGCCTAAGCAAATAATTCTACTTTTCCTCTTGATGGGGTTTCCTTTTGCCCTGTGCAGCAGGACGTGTGAATTTATCTTTCCTCTCATCCAGGGCCTGTCTCCCGTTCTGTTTGCAATAACTGAGTGCACAGGAGTCACCTTGAAAGCAGCCTCAGCTGTTTGAAAAATTCCCCCATGCGAACTCTATTCTGTAGACACGCCATTTCTCTCTCGGTGCGTCTCGCAGCTGCTGATCATTTGAACTCTCAGGTGGGAATAATTAAATTTCAAAGAGGCAAGAGCAATGGCAAGTTTCTCCAGTGACTAGTTTTACTTATGTATCTGAAGAGGGGGTGTCCTTATTGGCGTGTCTTTGGTGAAAGGCTAGCGTTCCCCCCAAGTGTCTGCCTCCTGTTTGTCCTTGGCGTGTTAGAAATGGGCTGGAGAGGAGCAGGCGCCCATGCTGTCTGCAGGTAACGGCATATTCCTCTTGCTCGTACGGAGCAAGCTCACGGAGATTTATTTGGATGCCCTCTTTGTGGGTTCACTCGCGTGATGGGCCGCTGAGCTGCACGTGGCAAGAGATGGCTTTACAAGACGCCTGGCTCTCTGGAGCAGTGTCGGAGACCGATCTCTCCTGACGTGCAGGTTTTTGGCATGCAATGCAATTGGCCTGTGATGGGAAAACACAGCGGGCCGGTTCCTTCCCGTCTCCCAAAGCGAGGCACAAGTTGCCGCGTTTCCTGGGAAACCAGTTACTCAAAATGCAAAGCAAAGTAGCTTTTTAAACGTACCATTTCAGCGGTCCAAAAGTGCGGTGGACTGATAGCCGCGGAGCATCTCGGTAGTCATTATAAGCAAGCTGCCACCCGTCTCTCCTTCCACTGGGCCGTGAGCCCGAAGGGGACGGCCACCCTGCGAGGGGAGGTGGAAGGAGAAGCCCCCGCTGTCTGCGCTGGGCCTGTTGTCCTTAGTTTCTTTGCCGAAGCAGCCAGCCAGGGCAAGTCCTTTCTCCGCTAGGCTTGGAAATCATTCTGCCAACTCATTTTGTAAGGCAGCGACCCCTTGCTGCGTTGTGGGTTGGGCTCTGATGAGTGCAGGCTCTGAATGGGGAGACTTTAGAGAGAAGCTGGAAGCCAGGTACCTGGCCATACCGAGCCCTGCAATGCGACTCGCTGGGGCTCAGCAGCCTCCGTACCCGCAGGCGTCATCCATTAATGCATTGCCTTGCCCTGCGGATTAGGGAGCACCTGCAATTAAGGGCTTGACATTATGCGACATGAGTGTGGTCCAGTAGCTGAAAAGATAGCGCTGGGATTTACACCTGGATTCGAGTCGCGGCTTTCCTATAGACCCTGTGATCTCAGACCTGACCCTGTGAAGCCATTTTCCCCCATGCACGGTCCCAAAGCTTAATTCATGACCATTGTAAAATGCTTTGGGATCTTCAAAGGAATTGCCCGTTGGCCAGGCACTGGCTGGAGGCTTAGTTCCCTGCCCTGGCACAGCCTTTCTGTATGGCCCTGGGCACTTCACTTACCCTCTTGGCACCTCGGGGCATTTATCCACGTGCAGGGAGGCCGCTCCAACAACGCGTTGGAGCACAACCGATTAATTGAGTCTGCCGGGGAGTGGTAACGCCCGCGCTCCAGCAGACTCTAGAGTCACGTGCATCAGCATCGCTGCACTGAAAATCCAGGGCGCTTTAAGGCTGGTTCAGCGAGCTTTCGTTCAAAGCGCCCCGCTGCCAGTTTTCAGCGCGGGGGGACGCCGATGCATGTAACTCTCCGGGTGCTTTTAATTAGCGCAGCTCTTTTTGCTGTGCTAATTAAAGCCCACCCCCCTCTCCGTGTGCATGTCCATAAGCAGCCTCCATTTCCTACCTATGAAACTGGGACATAGCGGCATTGTGAGGATAAATGCCTGAAAGAAAACAGAGGCCCCCGTTACTATAGAAGGCCATGCATTAGTACAGTGAACTAGAGGGACTGTTTTTCGAAGCCCAAAGCTAACTTTGTTGTTATTGTAGATCCTTTAATTTTGTTTTTTACAGCAAGCAGAGCTGCTGTTACACTAAAATAGCCATCTAACTTATCCTGTTATCAGTCTATGCTTATTATATCTGCTAACTGCGCACAATATATTATCTCCACCGTATGAAACACTACCATTACCATTATGTGAAATTTGACATTTTTTTTTAAGTATAGCTACTTGTGTGGAGAATTGCAGTTCGACGGCACTCGAAATGCAGTTTGCTAGCATTGTTTGGCTCCCTAATAATGGAAGCACTTTATTTTGAGGTGCGTGACAAGAAGTTTGCCCCTCTGCATGCATATAAGCTGCAAACGAATCCCTGTTTAAAGTTCTCTTTCTGTATCTCGGTGAGGCACGGCGGGTTTGCAAAGAGAGCCAAGTTTGGTTTAAAGACTAGACACTGAAAATAAAACGGGACTCTTTGTCCATCTGCAGCGCGGACTGGCGTGGGAACAAGCCTTTTGTTGATAGCAGAAAATGCAAGGGAGGGGGTAGAAAAGCAGGTTTCCCTCTTTGTTGTAAACCTATTTCTATAATTGAAAGATTTTAGATCCCCTTTTGTAAGAGCAAGAGCCTTCTTAGACATGGAAACAAATATGACCAATAATATGTACTTGAGATTTAATGCAAGCTAATTCATTTTGGCACCGTCCCAGATATGCTGATTAAATGGCCTGTGAAGTGCTACAGTATCTTGATAATGTACGGGCTACATTTGATTATATAATCAATTATGTTGCACCTAATAAAATTTCAAATTAGTTAAAAAGCCATGCACAGATTGCGCCAGGTACAGAAAGGTCCTTTGGCCGGGTTTAAGGAAACTTTGCCATCTGCAGCTGGAGGGACCCCGCGTGCATCTTGGCAAGCCTCGGGGCCGTGCCGCCCAAAAAGGTGGAAGCAGTTTGTGGGGAGACATTTGTACGGGGGTTTTTTTTTTCCTCCCGAGATGCAGCTCTGACTGCCTTCATTGGGATTCATGGGTGCGTAGCCGTGGTGAAGAACAGACCATAAAGTCAATTTATAGCTGTTCCAGTTTACACACTCTCTCAAGGATATTTACAGTTCATTTCAGGATCTCTTCTTGCCCGCCGACTCCTGTCCCTCCCTCTCCCTTTCCCCCGTCTCCTCGAAATTCCTCCTTACAGCCAATTTCTTGTTCGGAGCATTTCCTATGGGTTTCCGTGTCTTGTTTCTCCAGGCAGCTGATAATTAGGTAAGAACCAGTTGGGCCAGTGTTATCTTGCCACCCGCTTTGCACTGTTCAGCCCAAATCTGGTTGGAAGTCTTTCATTTCCCAGATCTCTGTCCTATTCCATGGTCCAAGTTTTCCAACTTTTTTCCATGGCCCTTGCTCCGCACACCCTGATGATGCTAGTGCTGTCACTGAGCTGGGTAGGTGAACGGCTGAACACTTTTTTGTGCCCAAAAGCTTACCGTCTTTACTTGTCATTGTGATTTTTGGTGGAAGGGGTTGCCCATGCTGAGACACCTTGGAGGAACTGATTTTTTTGGAGAATAGCAGCTCTGCATTGCCAGTAAACCGGGCTCCTGTTAAAGGATCTGGGGCAGAGCAAACCAAAACCAACTCGCCACCTTGGAACATAGACAGCGCTCGTCTAAGTTTCTCCACTGAGCTGGCGGACAAGGCTCTTTGGGTCAATGTGATGTCTTTTATTAGACCAGCTAAATAGCTGGGAAAATGGGTTTTTGCAAGCTGTTGGGTACAAGCACCCTTCTTTTGGACAGAGGGAGAGGCACTGAGTTTGTGTTTTCCTCCTGTTTTATTCCCTGTGCTCACAGGCCGCGTGCTCGCGCCTCGCACGCTTGCATTGCAGTCACTGCCGTCATTGGGAAACCCCATTGGATCGGCCCTCGCCTTTTAGCCCTGAGACTTGTTGCATTCATCTTCGCGAGGCATTTTGAAATGCAGGTCACAGATATAACGCTTTACAAAACTGAGCAGAGTCGTAGTGAACTTGTGCAACTTCCACCAGCTCCGTGCAAGTCGGAGGCTTTGCTGACTTCGACCCCTCACAAGACACTGGCCAGACCATGGTGTCTCTCGGTAAGTCTAGGTTTTCATAAGCATTACAACCACAATTGCTACCTGGCATGCAGTCCTCATTCCCATACAGGAGAGCTGCCGAGTTCTGGGTGAATAGCTACAGCAGGTTGGGGGGCTTTTCTGGCCCAGCTTATTGCACCCCTGCGAGAGTGGGCTGATTGGCTGCAAGTGCATAATGTCCCGCGGACAAGCTGTTGCTACATTTAATTTTTTTTTTTGTTTCATTTTTAAAACGTCGCTATCAACCCATTGGAATATAGGCCTAGAGTATCGCAGGGAGTAATCTAATTAGTATGAAGTCAATTCACTCGCTCCTTTTGTATCTCGTGATTAAATAAGTGGGAAAATGGCTTGAAAATTAGGTGCTAGAACGACCCAATTACATTTCTGTAGCTTTTGTATTCAATTTCATAAACAATTTTGCTCTTCGCTGGTTAATCAGTGAATGCCTTTTTCCAGTTTGAAAAGCACTTTTGAAATTATAATGCAATTAAATTGTGTGTGGATGTTCTGGCATAGTGAGTGTGAAAGCTGGGGCCTGGCAGACAGCCATGTTGTACCTTGACAGTAATGAGTTCCTGAGCTGGCAGCTTGCTGGTGTCATTCATAATATTGTCCATGCTGGGTTACTGTAAAGTGCAGCTGCGTTAACCAGTTGTGATCCGGGAGCGCCGCGCTCTTTATTCCATGTGCAGCACTGCTGAGTCACGATTCTGGGAAAAAGGCTGAGTCACGGGTCTGGGGAAAAAAAAGGGCACGGTTGCTTCCTAGCAGACATCTCTTCTGATTTAGGTTCATATCAGGATGCTCCTTTCTAAGGGCCTAGCTACTCCCTCTTCCAAATATTGAGGGGCAGCACGCTGGACGGTCCCCGAGCCACCTGACTTGTGACATTGTCCACTAATTGCACAGATAGTTGTCCCCAGTGAGCAGCTTGCAGAGACTTGGGGGAGATGATGATGAGGCTGGGGAGGCGGGAGGTCGCTTTTATTTTGCTGGCAGAAATAACTTTCAGAAGTGGCCACCTGCCTTACCTGCGCAAGAAAGAGCAACTCGTGGACCCAGACAGACAGACTTCCACCTGCAGCTTCCTCTGTGCAAAAATGCAGTTTATTTCCCTATGGGGTCTTTTGACCATCTTTAAACGAAAGCTTGCAGAAAAAAGATTTATTTTTGTGTGTGCATGTGTGATTTCTTGTTTGGTCTAATAAAAGGTATCATCTCTGAACCAAGAGTTCAGGAGTTTTGCACTTCTTTTTACCAAATACATCCCCGATAGTCCACCAGATTTCAAGTGCAAGAGAGTGTGTTTCTTGATGCGGATGCTTTAGATCCCGTGCGGGAAGGCGGAGAGCTGAGTTAATGCAAAAGCAAGTCGTGATATATGCAGCGCCACTTTGAGATCATTTGCCTCCTTCAGTCCTGGCAGGTGCCCCTTCTGCTTGCGTGCATCGGCCCGGGAGAAAATTAAGCAATGTCACAAATGGAGTGACATCACCACCTAAGCCCGGACTCGGTTAACGCACAGGCTAATAATTAGCTTAACCTCCTAGTGCCTGGCGAGTGTGAACAACGTGGCAGGGCGTTTCTGGAGAGGATCCGTGCCGTGTTGCACCTGACCGGGTTTGAAATTCCTGTTCGGAGCGCCCCAGTCATGCAGAAGGCGAAACGGAGGTGGGAAAACAGTCAGATCTTGTGTCTTGTGACACTGAGTCACCAGCCGAGCGAGCGATGATCACAGCTTGGGCGTTTTCCGCGGTGACTCGGGATGGCCGTGAGTCACAAACCTGTTATTGCAGCGAGGTCGCGGCACGCACAGCAGCCATGCATGCAATAGCCCTCTCGTCCCCCTTAGCCTCTCTTACTACCATTTAGTCATTCACCTTTTTACTATGTCCTGTCCTTATTTCCCCCCCTCTAAGTATGTAACGTTTGCTTACAACCTTTGTGTTTCCTTCTTTTTTTGGCTTGTGGCATGGGTTTTTTATCTCCCTCGGGTCCTGCAATCCTCCATAGTTGAGCTGCGTCGGCTACTTGTTCATTTTGAGGTTGGGATTCTGGCCCCTATCAAAGTCAATGATAATAAATCTGCCACCGGCTTTGGTTAGTCGGAGGGATTCCTGCCAGTTGGGCCTTGGTTATGATGCATTTTAGGCCGCGTTCAATTTTCTCCTGAGCTTGAGGATGTTCAGTTTTTGTTCTGTTTCAGCAGGCTCGCACCTTTAAAAATAAGAGGAGGCAGAAATTCTGCCTCTTAGCAAAGAGCGTCTGTCCTCGTCCCCACCCATTGCCTTTTTCATGCCTTGGAAATCAGCTCCTGTGGTCTGCTGGGTGAATGGTGTGTGGATTGCTTGTGGTAGGCCACCAGCAATACGTTCGCAGCTCAAGCCCCCGTACCCACCCTATGTTTTTAGTCCCCTGTTGTTGTTCCCTCTTGGGCATTTTTAAGTTAGAAGCAATTTGTGCTGTGCACCTATATGATTCATGTACTTTTTAGTGCCAGGTACGTTTGTGTGTATGCGTACTTAAATAATAGCAATATTCAGCCTCTTCTGGAGTGATACCCACCTCTTCCCAATCTCCAGCTTCAGTGATTTACAGCTATGTGCAGCAAAAAAAAAGGGAGCAAGTTATATTAACAACACCACCATAAAAAGATGGGCGGGGGGTGGATAAACGTAATGACTTCCTTGCCTGATTTTTAGCAAGTTGGGTTATAGCATTGGGTGCCCTTGGCTCACGACTGTCACCTACTCTTAGGTGGTCATGACTCGATTCATAAGGATCTCGGCCCAGGTCGTTAGAGCTCAATTGAGACACAGAGTCCTGTTCGATTCGTGCACTGTTGCCATCTTTCAAGCGGAGGAATCCAGTTCCCCAGTACTTCGTGGAGGGGATTTAATGAGGAATTAAGCATTCGTTCCGTCTCAACGTCCCATTTGCTCGTGGCAACTGGGCCTGCAGTCTTGCCACTAGCACTCAGCGGTTGAGTTGCTGTCGAGACACAGACGGCGCACAGGCTAGGGGGAGAGGGGAATACGAGCATCTCTTCCACCTCGTTGCATCGGCTGCGCCTGCAGCCCGCGCTTCCCGGAAGGAACAAATGGGGAGAAGGAAAGGAAGAAATGATGGGGACTTGGAGTCCCAAACTGGGGAGGCATTTCAAGTATGCTTCGCTGTAAGCAAGTTAAGTCTCACGTAAGCCAATGGGATTTAGGCTCCGACTTCAATGCCGTTTTGAGCTGGGCATTTTCCAGGCACCTGCTCTTTCTATGAGAAGTTCAGTTCTGCTGTAACATCTACCTAAAGGTAGCTCTCCACCTATGTGAAATGGTAGAGAGGGCCTGGCTTGTTTTTTGGGGGGGTTTTCTTCTTTTTCCAGCCGGAGCCTGTCATAACATGCAAGCTATTAGTAAAAATTCAGTGAAACTCCTGCACAGAGGTCCTCAATGGTGCAGAAGTCCCAGCAGGAGCCCAGACCCAAACACCTCCCCGGTTCCAGCTCCAGCTTATTCCAGGATTGGGAGCGAGTTGCATAACCTTGCTGCCTCCCCGTCACCATCTTTTAGCATTAGGATAAGACTGACCACACCGGGATGATCCTGAGCATTAGCTGACGCGCAACATAAGGGTTGTGTATTTTTAAAAAAATACTCTCTTTTTTTCTCCCCCCTCCGCATCTCTTCTGATGCAATCCAACAACCAGGATCGGTGTCTAGGCACTGTACAAACTCTGGGAAGAAAGTCTGTGTTTCAAAGAGCTTACAATGCAATTCAAAGGCAAGGCATAATAACAAACAGCAGGATGGTGGTAAGGAGAATGACATTCGGTGAGTCCAGTATAATAAGGGAAGAAGCCGGGTTGGTGACAAGAGGAGCCCTAACATGATCTCAGGGAAAGGGAAGTATACTTCCGTGTCCATATGAAACATGGGTATGAGTGCATGTCCCCTGGTGAGGTGTATTCCTAATCAACTACAAGGTCAAACAGGGATTTTGGATGATACGATGCTTGTATTTGAGCTTTGATTTGATATTTGTGTGCTTGATTACTTTGCCTTTCTATCTGAAGATCTCAAGATGCTTCATGTTTTGATTTTTTTTTTCCCCAATCCTTTGGGAGGCTGGCATTTGTTCCTATTTCACAGACATGGGGAAAACGAGGCACAGCGAAGGTCACTGCTAAGTGGATGCAGTGTGCTACTGGTGGACCCAAGAATTGAACTTGGGAGCGCTGTCTGTCCGTCCCCTGCTCTGGGGACTGGTACGAGCTGTGGATAAAGAACGGCAGAGACCCTGGCTATTAAAATGGGACCAGAGACAGAGCTGGTGAGGGTGGTAACCTAGCTTGCTGTGGGGTCTCGTCCTCCCACTTTAGCAGCTGGTTGGAGCCCAGCAGGCAGCTTCATTTGAAGGACAACACCTCTGAATAATACGACACCCCCTAGGACCGCATTGCAGTATCGGCAATGGATATTAGCTGAAGATCTGGTTTGGGACTCGCTGTCTCCTGGCCCAGTCGGGTTGCCAGCAGCTGTGTCATCCCCGTGTCCAATGTCAACACAATATAAAGGCACCTGCTGCAACCAATATAGACAAAGTGGTGACTGCATTTCTGCGACGAGGCTTGCATTTAAGCTTGGCTGCGGAGTCTCATTCCAGCTGAAATTTGGCGTGAGAAGCTGAAGTCGAGGAACATGACATTTAACGTGCGCGCAGATTTGATTTTTTTTTTTTTTAAACTCCCATGATTCTTTTTTCTTAAATAGGATTGGGCATTTTTCCCAATGCCCTTGGCCAGGACTAACTTCCCCCATCCCTCCCTCCAAAGAAAAAAGATGGCTGTGTTTTTGCCATTGCCGTGAGCAACTGAAATGCTTTTGGATCCTTTAGGACAAAAAGAGTTAATTGGGCAGTGGATGAAGGCACCACCGCTCCTCTGGTGCTCCAGTATCGCCGTGCCTGCTGCCTGATATTCTCGGCCATATGCTGTGCAGCATGTAGACCCAGCAGGACAGGTCAGGGGTGGAAGTTTCTGCCTTTGTTTTGCTTTCTTTTCCCTTTGCTTTAGCTGCTTTGTGCCTCCGCCTGAAAGGCACTTTAAGTCCAGGTTTTGTTTTTTTGTGTGCCGAGAGGAGCTTTGAGAACAACTGTTGCACCCTGCATATAGATGTGAGCGTCCTGGCATTTAAAAGTATGCCAAGAGGCACGTTACTCATCACTGCTGCCCTTCGGAGAGCTGCCGCTGGCCCCTGAAGTGCCTGGGAGAGGCTGCCATGGTCCCAACAGGTGCAGGCAGACTCGGCGCCAGGCCGTCTATGTTACCTGGTGAAAGCACGGTTTCAAAGAGGACCCGATTACAGCGGGTGTCGATGCACCGGAGAGGGGACACGAGGCTCTTACGGCTGGAGGTGAACTGAGCAGGAGCAAGCGGCTTCCGCATCAGCATCCTCAAATTCCCGTTTCAAACAGACGGTCCCAGCCATTTGGCGTGGGGCTGGGGCTGAGCCGCAACACGGGTGTGTGTACTGTCTAAACAGACTCCTTGGCACCGGTGGAGGAATTAAAGGATGTAGCCATTTTCAAAGCATCGGCACTTGGCAGGACCCGGGCGGGGTGGAGGGGTGGGAATAGGCACAGAGCGCCAATTCGCCAATCCTGGCACTTTCACTAATCCCGGAAAGTGTTGGGAAAATACATGCACGCAGACAGCACTTCAGCAAAAATCTGAGCTTGGAGAACTGCCCAAGACGGCCTCAGAAAAGGAGGATGCTCAGCACAGGATATCTCTCTAGAGGCATTTGGCTCCCTGCTGCTTCCTGCCGACTGATCCACGGATCAGGCTTTGGAGATGGGGCTTTGCTTGTGCTTCCAGGAGCGATTTGGCTGCGGCGGCACCTTTTTCGAGTGAGATTGGGAGCACGCAGACCGCCCTTTGACAAACAGGAGCCTCCCCATCTTGGGCAGGGCTGTCTACTCGGGTTCGGTGCCACTGCTTCACCTGCACGGTGAAAGAGAGAAAAGTGGTGGGAAGGGAGGCGGTGCAACACCCCCCAAAGTGCTGTCCATCCCCTACTTAGTGATTAACCCAAGTCTGCCCCCACGCTACTTGAGCCAGCGTTGAGACCTGTCCCCATGTAACTATTGCCCATCCTGCCAAAAAGCTGGGGCAGAAGGTGTGCCGTGATAACCAGTGCTCCTGCTGCTTAACGCAGGAACAGGCAGGAAGACCCAAACACCACCCCAGTACTGTATGGCATCTAAAACAGGCTCTCTTTATACAGTCTTTGGGTTTTTGCATGAAATGCATCCTTTCCAGGACCCCTTAGACAGCTCGCATGAGGTAGGAGAGCATTGCACACTTGCTCAAAAGTTTCCAGCTTGCTTCTTGGGGGGATTTTTGACTTGGTGCAGATGAAATATTACCCTTCCCTCCTGGAGGGTGGGGAAGCTGGAATACCGGCACTTCAATTGTTTTTATGTTTGCCTATCGAAACGCAAAGGAGTCTTTTAATCCAGCGCCATCCCAGGTCCAGCCTTTACTTTGTGCAAGCGCCAAAGATGCTACGAATGAACTGAAAGGGTCTCCTGAACCAGAGGCGATTTTCCTTGATCAGCGTGCCCGCGCAGGCCCCCATCTCGTCCCTCCTGGCCCGCTCCAGCATGTGAACCGTTGTAATAGGTAGACAGTTGTTTCGAGTGACTCTCTGAAGCAAATGAAAGAGCTTAGTTAGGAGAAGCATGAAATGGCCTTGTCTGGTCTAGGGACACTCCGAAGCCCTGAGATAATCTGTAAATCACTGCCTCTTTGATGGCGGAGAAGCTGCGCTTGTTTTCCAGAAAAGGGGAAAATTGCATCCCCCTGCTTGGTGCCTCTCTCAGAAATAGCAAGAAGCTTGTTTCGGTGATGCTGACAGCAGTCTCTTTCTCGCTGCAAGTCGCTGGGGAGCTTAATATTCTGCGACTGTGTTTGGATAGGCATCCGGGGACTAATTTTAAACAATCAGGAAAATAGATGGAGGGAGAAGCATGCAGCCACCGTTGGCGAAGGAGCAACAAGTATCGGCTTGTTACGAGAGAGAGCGTTTCTATGCAAGGACTGAATTCCCGTCCAGTGAAATCCAGTGGATTTCGAGACGAGATAAACCTTGATTACCTTAGTTAATAGAAACTGCGGCTAAGCAGGCTGCCGGCCCTCCAAAGGCTGAAGCGGGGTAGCAGCTTAAGGTATCTCGTGTCCAAGGTGTTTTTACCACCCAGTCAGTGTGCTTATCCATGCACGATCCCTAAGAGGAGAAGCTAGTCCCCGTTTTAGAGATAAGAAGGTGAGTTATGTCAAGGAGCAATGGCCTCCAGGTGCAGCAAGGGAAGTTTAGTTTAGATAAAAGGAAAAACTTTCTTATGAGTTGGGTAGTGAAGCACTGGAATGGGTTACCCAAAGAGGTGATGGGATCTCCATCCTTGGAGGTTTTTAAGACCTGGCTCGACAAAGCCCTGGCTGGGATGATGCAGCTGGGGATGGCCCTGCTTTGAGCAGGGGGTTGGACTAGATGTGACCTCCCGAGGTCCCTTCCACCCTCATTTTTTATGACTCTTTGAGGCATGGCATGATTTGTATAGCGTTTTGCAGGAAGCATGCATGCGCAATGAGCCAAAGGTTGAACCCCAGACTCTCATGCCTCAAGCTGAGTCTCTAACCATTGAGCCAACCTTCCCCATGCCTCTGCACGGGGCGAACTGTTGAGCTTTCCTAAGCCTGTATTCAGTATCAAGCGTCAGAAGTCCTGGTAGGTCTCTCCTCGATAAGCCCATCTTCTCCGCCTGGGCACGTTTCCCATTTTAGACCGAAAACAAGGCATCATCTCCTTTGCAATGGTGTTAATCCCTTTTTAAGAAGAAGGAAAGGGGCGGAGGGGAAAGGGGACCTCAACGCCAGGCTGGGTGCTTCATTGCCTTTTTTGTTAGCCCTGAATAGAATTATGCATCATGAATAAAAACCGCTGTCAACATGCATTGGTTTCAAAACATTAGAGCATATGGTATGTGATTATCTGTATTGTCAAATGCAATAAAGTGAATTTGGATATAATAAAAAATGTAATATTTTAGAAATTTGGTAATAAACTGTAGGGGAATTGACAGGCAGAGATTTCTTTGATGCCTGTGGGCAAATAGATAAAAATGACGGGACTTTTCAGCACAGCATGCAGTGGCCACTACAGTCAAATTAGAAGAAAAGCTTTATTTTTTCTAATTCAGAACCCAACCTGGTTAGCCGAGATGCGCGGAGCCATGGCCTTTCATCCTGGGGTTTGCTGGGGAGAGCTACCTTCTCCCGGCTACCCGCTGCCTCCTTGCTGCGGTAGTTCCCTTTGTTCTTACCCACTACTTAGTGGCTGTGCAGCTTCAAAGTAATCGGACTAACTGATGGTTTCCAATTTAGAACAATAACCAGGGTCCCCGGGGAGGCAGAGATAGAAGCAGTATTGTCTAGTGATTAGCAGGGAGTGCTGGGAATTGGGACTCTGCCACTCATTTGTTGCCGATCTCGGACAAGTCACTCACCTTTGCCTGGCTCTCCCTGACGGCGGAAATGAAGGCGATCACTTCTTGTTCACAGTCCCACAGCCAGCAACCCCGGGAAACTTCACTTCATCTTGGGGAAAGTGCTCTAGGATCAAATAAAAAAAAAAAAATAGTGCTTTTTAACAGCAGTATGCAGCAGGCACTTAGGATCAGCAGGTCATGAAAATGAGGCACCAGCTATTTCTGGAGAGGTGCCCACGGCAGATGCCACCAAAGGCCGGGAGAGAACGGGCGCCGAAGTCGACTGGTAGCTGGGGAACGAGGCTGTCAGTCGGGAAACGTGGCTTCGAGTCCCATTGCTACTGACCCATTTCATGAAGCTGGCAAGTCTGTGCTAATCTCTGCCTCAGTTTCCCCATCTGTCAGTTTGGGATGATGCTCGTTGTCCTCATTAAGCACTCTTTCACTGTTGAAAAGCACACGCGTGTGTGTATGTATCAGGTGCAATTGCTCCATAGTCATAAATCTCTATTAAGTAGGGCCTGGGCAGGTAGAACATACTCTTCTTTGAGGGCATTTTATTTTTGCAGCTTCTAATGAAAAGGCTTGACTATCCTGTAAGCCAATAGGTTTGATACGGTCTTGACCATAGACATTAAAGGACTTGATAGGGAACAGGAAGCACGGTACATTTGGCTAGGTATAGCATTATTTTTTTTATTTTTAAAAATTAAGGGTTTGGGTTTTTTTAATTGATTTTTTTTTTTTTTTTTTTTGCCTTCCTGGTGTCTAAAGATATTTGTGTCTTTTTTTTTTTTTTTAAATGAAAGAGTCCTTATATAGTTGGAACCAGAGAGCGTTGGTCTTTACCGGGCAGGTTTTTGTCCCAAATGTTATCCAAGAGTTGGAAGTAAGGGGCTGTTAACAAAAAATAAACCTATGGTAAAGACTTGAAATGACCCAAATGCCCTCTTCTCTCATGAGTTGACTTTTCAGCCTTGTGTGATGCTATCAGTGCGTTAGCTCTCCATTTCTCCAGCAGATACCCAAATGCTAAGTTGCTCGTGCTTCCAACATAGGAAAGCCAAACAGAAAAGCAAGGCATACTGGAGGGGATGGAAGGGGAACAATCTTTCGGGCTCTTTTACTGATGCGAAAGAAGCAAAGAATCCTGACAAATGCATCTCACCCGTGAGGGTTTTTTTTCTGGGGTCACTGTTAATGGCTCTAAATGATCTGTGAATATGTTCATGCTTTTCTGTTAATTAACAATATGATAAAACTGGCATTTTGTAAGTTGCCACGTAGTGCGTGTTTTAGTCATTATGCACTCGACGCTCTGCTCTGATTTGGGAATGCTAATAGAATAACATTTTAATGAAGATTTGTTGCTATGAAAAATGCATCGTGAAAAGTTCAGGTGCTGCTCGCATTCAGACGGGGCGGGACATGAAACCGGGTTTCTTCTCTTTATACCGTGCGTTAAAACCCAGCGTAGTTGACACTATTTTGATTTCAAAGGGCAAAAGCGAATGCTGAGGGCTTGCATCTGGATGGTTTTCTGGGAAGGAGCAATTGTAAAAGGGCTCCTTCCCTTCTCCAGACATCCTAATTCTTGCTTAATTCACGTAGCTGTGCCTTGGTGTTGGTGCTCCGGGACGCCCTTCTCTTGCAGCCCGATAAGGTGGGAAGCAACTCAAGCAGATGCAGCCTGGCAGCTCTCGCTAGAACAGGACTAACTCGGGAAGAGTTAGCCCAAGAGGAGCTGACCGCAGGGAAAGCACGTGAGGTTGAAGAAGGAACGGGCCACGTGTTGCATTTTCGCAGACAATCCTATTGAACCAGCGCCGAAACACCTGGCGGCTCTCAAATTGCTTAAATAGACGTTGACCTGCCTGTCGGAGATTCTCGGCAGGGGCACGGCCCACCGCAGTCGACAGCAGCTCCATATGCTTCAAATCAAGCTGCTGCTTCGGTGCTGGGTTTTAGGCTCCCTGGTTTGAAAACGTTGGCCAGCATGTGTTCCCGAAGAGGGGGGCAGACCCCCATATCCAGGAGCTGTTAAGCAGAAGAAAACCACCTTCCAAGATGCTTGTTATCTTTTTACCCTTGAATGATTCCCTCTTGCAAACGCCATGCAGCTGCGGGGCGGGTGGAGCGGGGAACAAAAGCCGAGTCCCCCCCTTGGCAGTGCCTTTTATCCAGCTGCGTGGCTGGCCTCAGCTCTTTGCTTCCCCGCTGCGCTTGGATTGAAATGATGGCACCTTTTCTGGAGGTCTTGGTCGGAGGCACTTGTCTGCCGATTTTTAATTTTGAGAATTTGCTCCCATGTCCAGGAGTATATGTTGACACTTCTTAACAGTGGTAATATCTGTCTGGGTCTGTCATGAGAACCCGACCTGTTTTTTCCTGACGAAGTCAGGATGCAGGCACATACCAAATGGGTTTGTGAGCTAATCTTCTGCCTTGACGAGTGTCATTCACAGAAGCACTACTATGGAGCACACTTCAGAATGAAATGAGCCTGGTGTTTTCTAGCTTCGACTACAGGTGTTAGCCCTCTACCCCCTTCAGCGAACACAATGCTGGAATGGGACTCGATTCCCAGTGCAGCATGAGGTCTTCGAATCCAGTTCTCAGCGTGCCGAGCATATCTTCCTTTATTGTGTGTGCGTGTGCATGTGCATGCTACATGAGTTCTCCAAATCCAGTTCTCAGCATGCCAAGCATATCTTCCTTTATTGTGTGTGTGTGTGTGTGTACACTGTATATGTGTGTGCGCGCGCACATGTGGTCTCCAAATCCAGTTCTCAGCGTGCCAAGCATATCTTCCTTTATTGTGTGTGTGTACACTGTATATGTGTGTGTGTGTGCGCGCGCGCGCATGTGCATGCTACATGAGGTCTCCAAATCCAGTTCTCAGCGTGCCAAGCATATCTTCCTATAGTGTGTGTGTGTGTGTGTGTGTGTGTACACTGTGTGTGTGTGTGTGTGTGCATGTGCATATGTACATGAGGTCTCCAAATCCAGTTCTCAGCATGGCAAGCATATCTTCCTATACTGTGTGTCTGTACACTGTATATGTGTGAGTGCATGTGCACACGTACATGAGGTCTTCAAATCCAGTTCTCAGTATGCCAAGCATGTCTTCCTATACTCTGTGTGTGTGTGTGTGCATGTGTGTGTTACAAGTGTGTGTGCATATATCTCTGTTTCACACATGCCAGTGCCTGCACGTGGCTGAGTGAACGCGGCACGTTTGTGGTGACGGTCAGACGATTCTTCTCCCTGCCATGGACAAAATGCACATTTTTGGAACAAACAGACATGTGCCCACACACATTATTCCTGTCCGTGAGGTTGTTAATAGCACCAGACCATGGGTGTCCAGCATGCCTAGACAGCTTTATCACCTGCAAAGGTTCAGAAGCTCGTGGGAACACATCCATGGCTGTATCCCACCATTCCCAGGAGCCCTGAATCAAGTTGCTCACTGATCCTCAAGGAGGTTAACAGCACCAAATAGCTGAATGACTTGCCCAAAGGCATTCGGTCAGTCGGTGGCAGAGCTGTGGCTAAAACTCGGAGGCCTGGCTCCTCCACTCCTCTAGCCACCAGGTAGCTCCACGTCCAGGGCTTGGCCAGAGCAGATCCCCAGGTTCTTCCTTGAAGCCCTGGATAAACCTTTTTCTCCAGCGAAGTTGGGACGCCCATGCACTCAGTCAATACTTGTGGTTAAAACCATTTACTTTCCGAGTCAGTAAATTTAGCTTGCCTTTAAGGAAAAGGTTTTGGGACTGGCATTTACAACATCTGATTTCTGTGCTCCCTTCCCTCCCACACCCCCTCACGCAGGGTTTTATATTAATATTATTATAAGGTGATTTGACAGCCTCAGGTGCTAGATAGCTTACTAAGTAACTTTTTCCCTTCTGATTACGAGGGATGTGTGAATAAAGTAGAACCATATTGATTCACACCAATCTATGCATCGACTGTGTGAGAGCCACTTGCAATTCCCAGCAGCACCCGAAAGCTTTGCAACAGGGAGAAATATGACCAGGCAAGTTGAGAAAATAAATTAAACCAGTGTCAACTTTTCTTGTTTCTTCCCTCATTATTAATGGATGGAATGGGGCTCGTTTATCAAGAAGAGGAAAAATTAATTGACACGGGCTTTAATATTATTATGCCTGGCTTGTCTGGTCACATTTCTTCATTTTTTTTGAAAGGCATTTTATTACAGTTTACAGCGACCAGCTGCCAAAACCATTGGTGTAAACAAGAAAGCAGGTGCATAAATAATGCCACGGTGGAACTGGAGGTTTTTGTGCGTCTTGGCCAAAGTAACTTAAGTAGAGCAGGAGGGAGAGGCACAAAGCAACTACCAATTAGAGGATCAGGTACCAAGAAACACTATTAAAGCGGGGCATAAGGCCGAACTAATGTTTCTTCATTAGGTAGCCGTGCGTCTCCAACGCCTGGTATTCGGAGCAGTTTGCAGCCGTCAGACCCTCCGATCATGAGCCCGGAGTTAAATCCCGCTTTGGCTGGAGTGCTGGATGTTTTTGGAAGCGAGGGGAGCGTAATGCGGAGCGAGCGTAGATCTTGCTTGGTTGACGAGCGTGGCGTAATGTTCCCAGGCGAGGACAGCAGAGCTGCGGTGTGTTGCACGTGCAAGAGATGCACAAGGAAGCCCGCTCGTGCGCTGGCGGAAGAGCTGCCACCGTGCTGCTGCCTTGCTACTCTGCAGGGTACCTTGCTCCCGCATCCCTTCCCGCTGCAATGCTCTCCACTGCCCCTCGGATCAGTCCCACCTCCTCCCGTGCCGTGCTCCGCTTCCCCTTGCGTTCATCCTGCGGAGGTGGGAAAACTGGGTGGTGATTTGTATTACAGTAGTCCTTACAGGGCCCCATTCTGTAAGGCACTGTATAAACTTAGGAAGAGACCGAGCTTACAACTTAAACACGAGAAGCAAAGAACGGGGGCCGAGGAGCATTACCGATGAGGCTCTGAAGGATGCTGTGACTTGCTCCCAGGTTGTAAACCAAGCCTGTGGCAGCATCAGGAGCTAAACCAAATTCTTCCGGCTCCCAGCCTAGTACCGTACCCTCAAGACTGTTCTTCTCTCCCGAGTTTTCTGTGGCTGAAGACTTGTGCTAGAGTTAAAGGGCTTAACCTCCCGCATAGCCTCATTCTGAACCCCCCATAGCACTTGAGCACAGCCGCACGGTGTTGTGTGTATGGACTTGAGCGATCGAGACCTATATGTTTTCATAAAGTGGGTAAGTACCTTTTAATGCACTAAGCTGCTTTCAAATAATTTTAGTGATAATGGCCGCGCTGTGTGCGCCCACGTGTAGCTGGATACAGCTAGCTCTATCGCACAGACACGCACTCTCCGAGAAAATCCCAGCCATACCAAAACACTGCCAACTAACAAGGGAAAATAGATATATTTCATAGCAATGGTGTCGTCATCCCGGCTCTGGTTTACTAAATCTGACATAAAACCTCTTCAGTAATGACAGAAGTGTGAAATATAGCAGACTCCAAGCGTGAAAAAACAAAATGCAGCACACGGGAGCATTGACACTTGGCATCTTTGGCATGGCTTGTTAACATTATTTATGGCTGCTACAGTTTTTTAATTGTTTTAATCTTTTCTGGTTTCAGTCGCTTACTCTGAACAGCGTCGCCTTTATTTGTGGGACGCTGTAGTCTGAAGTCACTACAGACGGACTCTGTTTTGCCATGCGGATGGAAGGGGCTCCATGAAATGTGCTTGGCTAAGCAGGATCAACGGTACCTTTTCAGTGCAAAGGATGCGTGCCTGGGGGCATACCCAGTCCCTTCAAACATCCAAGCTGGCCTTCGCAGCGGTGTTGTGAATGTTTGCAGTGAAAGCCAAAGTTACTGAAAGCCTCGGGGGTCTACCGCTACTGGGTTAATAGCTCCGTTTTGCCAAAACGCTTGCTCTCGGGTTTGAATTTTATATGCGAACCTTTCTCCCAGTGAAAAGTGCCCTTTTGTCCAGTTCAGAATCTTTGTAAAATTGAAGCGTGCAAATAGCAGTTTCTTTAAATACGCGCCTGAAATAAAATCACGGGAAGTTGTGTGCTCAGCTTCTTGAGGGATATCTCTCCCATCCCTCCTGGTTTTTATCAGAGGGCCGGAGGTTAACAAGGTTCTCCTGTCTTTTTTTGACTGGTTAGCTCTTCAGGGCAAGTAACTTCATTGAATACATGTCTGTTCAGCACCAAGTGCAAAGGACCCCTGATGCAGTGCAAAAGAAAGGTAAATAATATCTATTATTAAAAACACTGCCGTTTAAATGCCCAGTGGCCCCACAGCCAACAGAAAACTGGGACTCAACCGTACCCTATCACGGTCATTGCCCAAGACTTAGTCCCCGTACACCAAACGTTACTGGGAGTAGCTCAGATAGATTTAAGACCCCATTTTTAGGGGGGCGGGCAGAGGAAAGGGGCAATGGTATTTTCAAGCTTTTCAGAAAAGCTGCTCGGGGTGGATTTGTTTGCTTGGATGAAGAGGACTTACTCTCAGGCTGAAAAGCTGAATTATCAGTGATGTCAAGAACCTGCACATTTGTTTTTTCAAGCTGAAGGTGGGAGGAGATGCTCCACGCTTGCAAAAAGTCAGACCCTGTGCATTTTAGTTTGATCAACGGAGGCAAGGACTTTCCGTGGTCAAGATCAGGGGCAGGCAGTTATTTTGGGCAGTGGGCCGCTTCCTGAGTTTTGGCAAGCCATCGAGGGCTGCATGACAGGCAGCCCGGGGCAGATAAATTTTAATTTTCTAAATTTTTTAGGGGCCCCGCGGGCTGGATGGGATGGCCTGGCGGGCCACATTTTGCCCACCCCTGGTCTAGAGTCATAAGATTGCAAGGGTTGGGTTGGGTTTGCTTTTAAGGGAAGGGGTGGGGAGCAATTTAGCTGCTTTATCAATATGGTGGGGAAAGGGGATAACTAATACATTTTTCGTCATAAAAAGTATGGGCTTTCGGCATAAAACCTGGTCTTCGTGTTTGAAGGAGATGCATTGTCCCCAAACTGGAAGCATCTTATGGGTTCCTTTTTCTTCTTGGTGGTGAAAATCCAAAATATCTTTATTCTAACATCTCGTGGCAGCGTACCTGCAGTTCTTAGTTCAGGTCGCTCATCTGTAGACGAAGTCCTCCACGCGGCTTCCTTTCCTATGATGCACTGAGGTCATGCAACTGTTGTGATACACCATCTTCTCTCCAAGGAGGAACGCCCATAGATAGACCAGGCTCTCTGGTCAGTCTGTCGAGGAGACTACTCCCCAAGAGGAGCAGTGGGGTGGCATCTCAGAAGTGAGGAGTTTGATTCCCTCCCGACTCCCCACCTTCTTCCCCCAATGAAACAATGCATCTTCCAGGCAACCCCTGCAATTGCTGATTGACTCTCATTGTGAGCAGAAGCTCATGGCCTACATGTGAATGTCTTGCTCTTCTGAACCCATAATACAGAAGAAATGTAGAAGTATTGGCTCTTTTCTGCAATCGCGTTGCCTGCATCAATCAATACCCCTGAAGATATAGCAGGCCCTCGTTTCAGTGTCTATTTAGTGGCCATTAGCCAGCACATGAATAGGCTGAAATGTTTTTTTGAGCAAATGCCTACCGGAGGATTTTTTTTCACCTGAAGGTCATGAATTCATGTCTCCGTTTCCTTCAGTGCTCTCACTTGGCTCAGATGCTCTCATGTGGGGGCATTTTGTTTTCCTCTTTATTTTGTTCCTCTTCTTTGTCTTTTCTTTTACAGAAAGGATTATTTAAATGAATATTCAGTTTTATTCATTTGAATAAAAAAACCCCAACCGTTTGACTCTGTTAAATGCTTATCTCTTAAATAGAGCTTGTTAGCTTCCAATAATAGCTTCATTCAGGAGGATGCAGTATAATTTCATTTTAAAATGTGCGCTCCTTGACAACCGGAATCCTATTTCTGTCACCGTTTTAAACAGCCGTCTTTGTTTCGTGTTAATCTTTTTCGTCCACTTTCTGCAGAACATTTTTTGTTTTTTGTTGACTCTTGGTACCTCTCATAAGAAATAATCATCATTTAATCCAGGAAGGTTTGTAAGAGTTTGGGTAATTTAAAAATGAGTGTGTATTCATTATGCTGACTAATGGGGCATTCATACAGTAATATTTTTCCTTGTGCAGTTGTTTAAAAGTTGGAAGCAGATTTTTTTAATTTTTTTTTTTCCCCCGCTTTTCAATTTTGAACACATTGCAGATTATCTTTGTGAGGTTTTTTGATTCCAGATGGGCTTGCTGCATTTAAAGAGCGATATGATCTCTTGGTTAATGTCCTATGGATTTTAAGTGATTGGAATCTGTTGGTGGCTTTCCAATCAGCTAAGCGTCAGTGGTTATAAAGGTAAAACATTGAATGTGGAGCCATTGATTTTTATTTATTTATTTATTTATTTTTTCTCCCCTTCCCACAGTCTGGTTTGCAACCTAGCAGTCTGATCCTGCCGGTCCTTGGGGCAGAGGTAGGGTGGGAAGGGGACAGGCCTCGTGCTGGCTTGACGCCGAGTAGACCGCACCTTGCCATTCCTGGAGATCCATACTTGCACTTGAACTTCTTTGGAAGCTATGGGGCTAATAATGCCGGATAGACATCCGTGGTTTCGGGGAGCGTGGGTATTTCAAACTTCAGCCCATCCCTTCGCATTTGTCTTCACTTGCCCCAAATAACCAAGGTAAGTGCGTTCCCTACAGCAATTCAAGGCAGCTGCCTACTGCAGGGAGGTAAAATCCCTCTCCGATTTTCCTAGACCTCTTTAAAACAGGGCTTGGCAACCAGAGTGAATGGTGATCTCTTCTAACAACCCAGTATGATTTGCCATTTGAAATACGCAGATGCGGCATGGTTTTAAACATAGCTACTTCGTGCATTCAGGCTGAAGATGATGATTGAGTGGCTTTGCCAGGTTGGTCATTTCCAAAGAGACTAGGTTAGCATGCTAGGAGTTTTCCATAGATTCATAGATGTTAGGGCCGGAAGGGACCTCAATAGATCATCGAGTCCGACCCCCTGCATAGGCAGGAAAGTGTGCTGGGTCTAGATGACCCCAGCTAGATACTCATCTAACCTCCTCTTGAAGACCCCCAGGGTAGGGGAGAGCACCACCTCCCCTGGGAGCCCGTTCCAGACCTTGGCCACTCGAACTGTGAAGAAGTTCTTCCTAATGTCCAGTCTAAATCTGCTCTCTGCTAGCTTGTGGCCATTATTTCTTGTAACCCCCGGGGGCGCCTTGGTGAATAAATACTCACCAATTCCCTTCTGTGCCCCCGTGATGAACTTATAGGCGGCCACAAGGTCGCCTCTCAACCTTCTCTTGCAGAGGCTGAATAGATCCAGTTTCTCTAGTCTCTCCTCGTAGGGCTTGGTCTGTAGCCCCTTAACCATACGAGTGGCCCTTCTCTGAACCCTCTCCAGGTTATCCGCATCCCTCTTGAAGTGCAGCGCCCAGAATTGCACGCAGTACGACTCATGTTCATCTTGGAGTCTGCTAGGACTCCAAGATCCCTTTCCACTTCCGTGCCACCCAGCAGGTCATTCCCTAGGCTGTAGGTGTGCTGGACATTTTTCCTCCCTAGGTGCAGCACTTTGCATTTCTCCTTGTTCAACTGCATTCTGTTGTTTTGTGCCCACTTGTCCAACCTGTCCAGGTCTGCTTGCAGCTGTTCCCTGCCCTCCAGCGTGTCCACTTCTCCCCATAGCTTTGTGTCATCTGCAAACTTGGACAGAGTACATTTCACTCCCTCGTCCAAGTCACTGATGAAGACATTAAAGAGTATCGGTCCAAGGACCGAGCCCTGTGGGACCCCACTGCCCACACCCTTCCAGGTCGAAGCCGACCCATCCACCACGACTCTCTGGGTGCGACCCTCCAGCCAATTCGCCACCCACCGGACTGTGTAGTCATCCAGGTCACAGCCTCTTAACTTGTTCACCAGTATGGGGTGGGATACCGTATCGAAGGCCTTCCTGAAGTCTAAGTATACGACATCCACCCCTCCTCCTGTGTCCAGGCGTTTCGTAACCTGGTCATAAAAAGAGACTAGATTGGTCAGGCACGATCTGCCTGCCACGAACCCGTGCTGGTTTCCCCTCAGCATAATTTGTCCTGCCGGGCTCTCGCAAAAGTGAGCCTTGATAATTTTTTCAAAGACTTTGCCAAGGATGGAGGTGAGACTGACTGGTCTATAGTTGCCCGGGTCCTCCAGCATGGACATTTCGAAGGAGACTAGGTTGCATTGGAAGTGTCACCTTTGTAGCAACCTCTTCGTATTTTCTTACCAGAGGCCCAAGCTTTTATGGGTTTTCTTGGACCTATGCTTCAACCGCAGTAACTTGACTGAAGCATACAAGTGACCACCTAGAAGTCAAGAGGGGGAACCTCACCCCTTCCTCTCCCCATGCAAAAAGCTGTGTCCTACAAAAACCTTTACAAGGGTGTACTTGAGAAGTACTGTCCCTTCTGTGGAAAAGTCTGTTCGAACTCAGATCGGTCTTCTCCTGACCTCTTTTCTGTCCACTCGTGCACAAACCCTTCCTGCGGTCTTACTGTTTTGCTTTAACCACCACTTTAAACTAACAAATCCATTGTAGATGAGCACGCGCCCCGTCAGCAAAATGATTGCACAGTTAAAGAACGGCACTTATTGATGATTAGTTGTTCTGTTACTTCTTTGCTTTTCCACAAGAGGAATAAATCAAGGTTTTTAGACATAATCAAGTTTGTTTTCTTTCATCAAGCCAAATAGACAGGCCTGTTGGAAATGGCGTGGATCTCTTAAAAACCTGCAAATGAGTGTTGACACCAGTGGATTGTTGTGTTATCCTTGTTACAAAATCACAATGCGGGATGGCTATCTTCTTTAATCAGGCAAATCATTTTTTGATAAATCTGTATTTCAGCTGTATGGAGGCAGGCAGGAAATAACTCCCGAGTTAGACGGTGTAATGGTTTTGGTGGTGTAGGTTGTAGCCGTGTTGGTCTAAGGACATGGGCAGACAAGGTTCTTTGGGTAAATGTGATATCTTTTATTAGACCGACTTGTAATGATTTTGGTGGGTTTTCAGGCAGTGTTAGGCGTATGAACTGTAAGTAAGTGCCCCTCCTTTTCTCAGTCCTATTGGCAGGCGTGGGGAGGGTCAGTGGGCCAAAAGAGATCCTCCATCACAGTGTTCACTAATGAGTTAGTAATGATGATGATTCTGGTGCTCAAACAATTGACGACTTGAGGAACTGGACTAGACGTTTCGTTGTGCTGGGCAAAAGGGGTGCTGTCCTCACAGCACCAACAATTGCCTAACACAGCGTGGCACCCAGGTCCCACGCAGGTTGTATTCGGTCGTCACAAAAAAAGAGAAAGAAAAGGTTAGTCTGAACTGGACTCCTGTTGAAGGAACAATTCGATGGCGCCATTCAGAAGGCAAAGGAGCCAGGCATCCAGTAAGATGGCTCGAGATGTGGTGTGCTTGAAGTTCACCGTGAAACGCCTTCCTGCGACGGCTTTGGATTTTAATGCCATGTGCTTGCTAGGTGTTGTTTCTAAACGGGCTGCGAAGCACGCCCATTGCTGGGGGCTCAGCCAGGCGGGGCGAGAGGAGGGGAGAAGCGGTCAGCAGCACCGGAGAGACGGCGTGTTCCTAAACAAATGGCCCCGTGGGTGCTTTAACCTTGCCAGCTCCCTCTAATCACCGCAGCTCCCACGAAGGAGGGCAGGCTTCTGCAAGTTTGTGAATAAGCAACCGTGGATGTTCAGCTGCAAGGACGCTGTTTGCAGAATGTGTTTTGTTGTTTTATTTTGGCAGGCTTCATCTAGTTTCGTGCTCGCTCGTAGGCAGAATTTTTAGCACATTTTATTTCACGTTTAAAGCAACCAAGGCATGTTAATACAAGGCCTCGCTTTAGCAATTTTGCTGCCAGCTCCTGGATGAGAAGGGCTAGGTTTGGAGTGGGAAGGACCAGGTTTGTGGATTAGCAACCCAAGCTCTGGCCAGGGCAGACTCTTCTCCCCCGTCACGAGCCTGCTGAGGTTTGTGCCATGGGAGGAATGGATTCTCAGCTGGCGCGAGTCAGCGTGGCCTCGGAGCAGCCACACCAGCTGAAAGTCTCATCCAAGGTCTGTGTGTGTGCGGGAATGAGATGTTTACTTGCTCACGTGCAGCTGGCTTACTTTTGCAAAAGTATTTACATAAAACAAACCAGACAGCATTGAACTTGCTTATCTGTCTTCCCTTCCCCATCATTTTGGTTTGATTTAAAGCATAAGTTGCAATCGACTGGGTATGCAGACTTCATTTATGCTTGTGCACTGAATATATATATATATATATATAGATATATATAGATATAGATATATATATAGATATAGATATATATATATGCATGCATGCATGCATGCATGCACACATACGCACACAAGGTTCTTTGGGTAAATCCGATATCTTTTATTAGGCCAACTCAAATAGTTGGGAAAATTCATCTTAGCAAGCTTTGGGGCACAACCTACACCCCTGAATATGAAAATGGATGGATGGATGGATGTTCAAGGGTATTTATCTATATCTAGATATAGAGATGTTCAGGGGTATGTATCTATATCCAGCTAGATAGATATTCATATTCAGGGGTGTAGGTTGTTCCCAAAAGCTTGCTAAGAAGAATTTTCCCCACTCTTTTTTTCCAACTACATACACCTGAATATAGATATAGATAGAGAGAGATCAATATAGATATTGATATAGATAGAGATGTATTCAGGAGTGTGTGTGTGTGTGTGTGTGTGTGTATATATATATAATGTAACATAAAGAATACTGTAAGGTGTCCTCCACTAGGCATAAAAATGCTGGCAGGGTGTATGTATAGGTATATAGATAGATGCATCTCTCTGGATGGATGAATGGATGGATGGATGTGTGTATTTATATCTATATTTCTATCTAGATAGCTAGATATCTGTCCATATAGATAGATCCTGCCAGCATTTTCCTGGCTAGTGAAGTTCTTGGTACTATTATGGAGGACACCTTACAGTATCCTTTATGTTATCTTCAGATGTTTTAATAGTTCTTCTCAGAGAAGCAGCCAGAACCCCTTCATTTTTCTTTTCCTTTCTTTTCTTTCTTCGCCAAACGCAGTGGGGGAGGAAGCGATATGTAGACTTGTAGTTGGCTGCCAAAACTCTTTGGTGTGGTGCATCTAGGACTGTGTGGACCCAACAGAGTGAATACAGTGTACAGCTGCCGGGCAAACAGCATGCATCAAGCAACCTTAAACCGGCCCAAATCCATAGGTCCTTTTGAAGCAGCACTAGAGAAAAGATGAGTGATCAGATCAGAGGCCCTTAAACTTTAATAGTTTCTTAAAGGCCTCAGGATGTCCTGATGAGGCATTAGAGGAAGCAATTCAGGAAGAAAGGGACAAATAACTACCTCCGGATCTCGGCTGACCCTTAGGGTTGACTGTATCAGTGTGCTGAAAGGACAAGCCTAGACCTGCAGTGATCCAAGAAGCACTTATTACACTGACTGCTTCCCTGTGAGAGCAGAGCCGGCGTCTTTTGACCCTTATAAATAACAGATGAGTAAATTCCTTGTTTGCTCAGAGGCGACCGTAAACACCAAGTGCTGCTACATGTTTGTGAAATCATTAATTTTTTTTTTCCCCCTCTTGACGGCGGTGGTGATGGGGAAATGAGGAATCATTCTCTCTCGCTCCCTGAGCATGTTTTTCTTTTGTCACTTAATGAATCTTCCCTAATGGAGAAGTCCCACAGAATTTAGCAGGAGGTGAAATCAATAGAGTTCCTTAGATATGAAACAAGGATTACTCTAAAATCCTATAAGATGTAATGGAGAATTACATCCCTTCTGTAAGTTGGAGCGATCCTGCAGCAGAGATAGAGCTGTCCATTAAATGCTATCGAAAGAACCAAAGACTCTCTATAGGAAAGGTTTAATTCTGCAATAGAGTCTATAGAAAACCGGTGACAGATTACTATTAAATTTCTCTAATTCTGCTTTGTTCCCTAATAATCTATAGGAGCTTTTCCTGAGGGCTCAATGGATTGCGGGTGTGTGCCTGTGTGTGCACACGCGTGCAAAACTTAACCGAGGTCCGCCCACCTGTAGATGCTTTGTTGAAAAGAAATCTCTGTTTTTATAACATAAGTGTATCATTAATATTTTTCCTCCTTTCTCTCTGTAAATAGGATTTGGCTTCGTCACTTTTGAAAATGAAGATGTGGTGGAAAAAGTCTGTGAAATTCATTTTCATGAAATCAATAATAAAATGGTAAGTTTTTTTTTCCCATATGCACATCAGCAGTAGAGAGCTCTCTCCATTTATCACAGAAATGTGCTGGGGGAACGTTCTCCATAAAAAAAAAAAAATAATTGTGTTTTTTAGACATACTTTGTCTGATTTTTGATATTCTTGGTGGAGTTGAGCATGGATTTATGAACCTGGATTATTGGGCTCTTACTTTTTCCCCCGGCTCTCAGGTCATACAGGGAGAGTTGGGGACGTGGCAATCACCGCTCCATGTCAGAGCTGTGATCTGCCTAGTCACAGTGTCCTGTCTGGACCTAGGTGGGGTTTAGAGGATAGAGCGCTAACCAGGAATAGCAATAGGGTGGCATGGGTGTAAGGCAGAAATAATTTGGCTCTACGGGTTCAAGATGACCCGAACCAGGCTACTCAGGCTTAGTTTTTTGTTTTTGATGGGTCTGGCTCCTGCGTTCCCCTGCCGGCCCTGTGTAATCCCGTTCTCCTGGGAAACACGAGGGAGCCCCTTCGTATGGGTGCTCCGAGGGCTCGTCTCCCCCCAGGAAAACCTGTGAAATCATCCTTGCAGGACTGCAGCTCTTCTGGCCGCCCTCCTGCGCAGGTGAGCCCGAAGGCTGCCTTATTCTGTCGTTGTCCGCCAGAGGGAGCCAAGAAAAGTCACGGGACTCTGTTGTTTGACAGCTCTCCTGCATCAGAGCCCCCTTTGAAAAAGCCTCAAGCTTCATCTGCCCCAATCTGAAAACAAGACTTTTTGTGAAGCTTCATCCAAACTCTGGTCTTCTCCTGGGGAGCAGGTTGCTCTCCTAGTAAAGCCACTGAAACAGATGAAAAAGAGCATTTGTATTTCAATCGATGCAATAACTTTGATATTTTGAGTTTAAAATATTCTTTTTTTTTTCCCTTTGTCAAAACAGCCCTTGCTTCTCAAACATGTATTCAGATATGCATTGTATATTGGTCTGATATGTGTTCACAGACTTTAAATTCAATAATAGAGCTTTTAGTGTGGATAAGATCAAAGCAATCTCCTTAGCATATGCTAGAGGCCTGATTCAATATTTGACTTGCTAATTTTTCCCTGGGCACTGAAATAATATTCTTCATATTGTTCCTCGCTGCAATATGCATCTGAAATGAAAGTAACGGTTCCTTTGCATACTATATGTTGAGATGTCAAGACCGGACTTGAAAGGTGGGGGCGACACAAAGAATTGCTCTATTTTGCTCTGGTGACTCTCTCTAGCTTAGACTCTTTCCTAAATAAGCCACTCATCCAGCTAGAGTTTCCTCTTTCAGCCAACTGCTGCGTAACCCTATAGCCACCAATGATGACATGTGGGATGAAACGGGTATCGATGGGAACCGTCAAAAATAAGTAAATAATAGCCCACCGCTCATTCAGTGTGTGCAATTATTAAATGCTGTTCATCTGATACGTCACTTGATTAACTTTTTCTTTTTTTTTTTTTTTTTTTTTTAAAACAAGAGCTACGACTGACCATAATTAAAAAAGAATTAAAAGGGTATACGATGTGCCAGTGAGGAAGAAAAGAAAAATTACCGTCCCAACAGCAGGCATTTCCTTCTCTCTCTCTGTTGATGTATCAGAGAGAACTCTAGTTATTTCATGCAGTGTTTTGGGGTTTTTTTGTAGATTCAGGACCAGGATTCTTAGATTCAGAAGGCTCTTAGTTGTTGTAAATTAATGTTGGTCCTTTGACTTCAGCGCTGGCCCTCAGTGAGCTACAGAGCGTAATTCAGATTTGCATGTAAAAAAAAAAAAAGGAGAAAATTGTGGGGTGAAGGCTGATTTAATTGCAGTGATGTCATATTTAGCAGGAGCAACTGAGGGAGCGGCAGCCGGAGACACCGTGGCTTGGTGTGTTTGCCGTAGAAATGGCATGTCTGCCTGAAGAAGTTCAAACAGACACGTGTATGTGTGTGTCTGCGCGTTGTGTATCTAGTTGAGATTTAATTGCAGACTTCAACTCCCTGCAGGAGGTTGCAAAGAGGACTGTTCTCAGTGGGGGCAGGTGACAACGTGGAGCAACGGGCTCAAGTTGCAGCAAGGCAAGTTTAAGTTAGATACTAGGAAGAATTTTCTCACTAGGAGGGTAGTAAAACACTGGGACAGGTTACCCAGAGAGGTGGTGGACTCTCCATCCTTGGAGGTTTTTAAGACCTGGATAGACAAAGCCTGGGCTGGGCTGAGGTAGTTGGGGCTGGTCCTGCTTGGAGCAGGGGTTTGGACTAGATGTGACCTCCTGAGGTCCCTTCCAACCCTCGTTTTCTACATTTCTAAAGCCAACGCAGGGCATTTTTGAAAATTTCACATCCATGGTAGAACATTTCCTGCAAACGTTTGTCTTTCTAATGTGCCCTAACAGCAAGTGCAGCTCCTTCCTTCACTAAAGCCAGCTTTCCAGTTCAACAATGACTGGCTTAACTGCTTCTCCACTCCAGCGTGGTTCAGAGTCCGATTCCTCCCCTTAAGGCTACTCAAAACTTCCTCCAACTTTTTTAGTGCTGCTGGACTAGGGACCACTCCTGTGCTGAATTTGCCTTTTTAATGGGCCTGTAACTCTCTCTCAGCCTAATACATGCTCCTCACTTCGGGGCCAAAGCAGAACTGCCCAAAGAAACGGGCACTGACACGCAGACTAGCCAACTTCTTGTGATGGAGGGTGAGAAGTGAGTCCGTGCTTATTGGACTTTGCCCCTAGAGACAAGGATCAAGGTGGAAAGGAGACAGGTTTTGGGCCAGGAATCGCAAGCCTGTGATTCACCAGCAAAGCTTACATTTCACCTGCTCCCAAGGGCCTGTCCAATGTTACCGTGCTAATCTCACACGGTCCCGCGGCAAGACGTGGCTGGTGGGGGGGACGGGAAATGTCGAGGGACCTTTTCACAAGTGGGTGCACAGTCTACAGGGAGGAGATTGGGGGGAAAAATAGAAGACGGCGTGAAAATGCCATTGACAGAGGAGGGAGCAAGATTGTGCAGGCCGGCACTGTTTTGTTGTCACGGATAATTAAAATGAGCCCTCCTCCCCAGCCTTTCGTGCTTGCTCCATCCAAGATACCGCAGCCCCGTTGCTCGGAGTGTCTTTTCTTGTCACCGCTTTCACAGCACTAATTTTGAAAGCTGCCCAGGAGAGAGGAGATGATGCACGATCCAGTCATGGGACTGACTCATCACGTTGCTGATGTGTCTGCGGATTAATTACCAGACCCGGGAAGGAGACGCAGAGCCTGTGCATGCGTGTGTGAGAAGGGGAGCGGGCACTGATGGTTTAAAGACCAAACGTGGCTTGTCGTGGGTCATTGACTCGGGGGAGTGCTTAAGTGGAACGGCGAGGAACCCACGGTGGGCTGACCGTCACGTAGTCCGTGTGCACCGTGCGTGCCCCTCTGCCGACAAAAGGAGTCGTGACGGTGCCCCGTTTAGAGAGCATTAACTGGCGAGCTCGAGCCGTCGCAGCTCGTGCTTTTCGCTGCAGAGGTGCTCAGCTCGGTCCCTGCTGCCCAGGCCGAGGGGGCGGCTGGCACCATTGCACCCGGAGCGTTACCCGCCCGGCGGCTCGTAACGCCGAGATCTCCCTCGTCTCCACAATGTTGTCATTTCCCATCGTGGCGGGGGAGGTAGCTGGGCGACTGTTGCTCACGAGCCTATTTCTAGCATCGCTTCTCACTTTGTAAGCTATTTTTAGCCCACCCATTCTGCTTCTGTTGCCATTTATAAAGCTTCGAATGTCAAATGCAATATTAAACGAGCAGTATGGGAGCGAAGAGAAAATGCCAGCGAGGCATTTAATAAATGAAACTTGGAATTTATGTAGGAGCGAAAGATTCTCTCCACGCATTAAGGGAAGCAAAACAAAGCCAGCCCCCAAATGTGGTCTTCCTACACAAGCCAGGCTGTTTTGCAAAGAGAAATGAAGCATGTTATTTACCTAGAGGAACGGGGGATATGGTGACGGGGGCAAATTCCTTCCCTTTGCATGCACAGTTTGCCTCCAGCCCCGCTGTGCTTGGCATCGGAAAGAACCGGCAGTCCCATCCCTAGGCTTGCAGTCTAGGGCAGATCAGAAGAGTTGGAGGCAAAGAATGGGCTTTCATACGAATTAATACGTGCAACAGCTATTGGATTTGTGCTGTGCTTCCGTGTGGTCTCTCAGGTGCCCCAGCAAAGTGGCGTCTGGTCGCTTTTTGTTGGTGACGGTCCTTCGTACCCGTGCACGGACCGCTTCCATGATCCCGTGATGTTGGTGGCAGGAAGGGACTTGTCTTTTGACCTCCTGTATCTGATTGGGGGAGGGGGGCACTCCTATGGGGAAGTTCGAGCTCTTTGCTTAAACTGAAGCTTCTCGGTTCCCCGGGAACTAAACCGTGACCCAGAAATGGTGGGACTGCCACCCACATTGGGTGCCCCGGCAATGACGGGGAACAGATGAGGTGAGATATGCCTGGCAAGTCATGCTCCTTGCTGTAAGGAAGGCAACCTCCCCTGATGCATGAGAAGCGAGACCTACTCCCCTAGCTAGCAGGTACATCAAAGGCAAGCCTTTCAGAGCTGCAAACCCTGCTTCAGTCCTGACCTCAGAGGCACCTTGTCTTGGGACAAGCGGTCATTTCAGCCACAGTGAAGTGCACATCCTCCTTCCTGAGGCTCCCTTATAGGTGGCCACATTCAGATGCTTTTTCTCCAGTGGCCTCATCCAAAGCTACTGATGTTGCTGAAAGGCCCCTCGTGGACTCTGCTCATCCGTGGCTCAAGGTCTGAGTACCTAGTCACTTGTTAATACATGGGAAATGCCAACCCGAGCAGTTCGGCGGATTGCTCTTAACTGAGCTATGAGAACTGGCAGCCAGAGGCGAATAACCATGCCCCTTGGTCCTCATCGCTGCAGCAATGCGCGCTTGTGTTGATGACAGCAGCCTGCCCTGAAATGGGCTCCATTGCTGCTTAACATCCCGTGGCACTGGAGACGGGTGCATCCTTCTGGTTTATTTTGTGCCACGGTTGCCGTGGGCTCCAGGGTGAGGAGGCTGGTGCTAAGGATGTCTGTAGGTGCCCCTCCGAGTAGGACCGGGTGAAGGCCGAGGGAGAGGGGAGGCTAGGCGGGGGTGAAGGAGGTGTTACAACAGAGAGCGCTGAGGGATTCTGCGGGTCTGTCTGCTCGGTCTGGGACGCGCGATGCCAGGCAGCAGCTGCCTCGGAGACTGCAAGGCGACGTCGATCCGAGAGCCCCATCTGTCAAGTGAAGGACACTGCAGAACGCCTGCAATCTGGATGCATTCCTCCAAAACGAAGGCAAAAAAAAAAAAAAAAAAGGGCAGCGTAGACATCCGGACGTGCTTTTTGCCGACGCAGGCTCCGGTGATGATCTCCTTGCTGGGTTTTCAAAGAGAGCTGGACGAGGGGCACGGGGCAAAGAGGAGTTGTCAAGTACCCCGCTCATTGAATTGAAGCGACGGGTGCTAGAAAATACGGGGGACACTGTTCCATTGTATCCCGAAGCCACAGACCCACCTCCTCTCCCCCCGACCCTTGGTATAGTTCGAGCACATCCAGAGGCTGTTTATCCCATGGTCTGCACCCCTGTTTTGCCAAACACTGAATGCATTTTCTTCAAGGCTCCTAACATTGCCCTCCGTTCCCTGGGGTAGCACCATCTTTATAGCATTACTAGGTGAATATAGATTTCTGTATTACACGAGCAATCATTGTGCCTTGCAGTCGCATGAGTGACATCGAGTCTCGGAGGTAATCTAATCCAGCTAGCTGTGAATTCAGCTTCGCTGGCAGGACAAGGTGGCCTTGTCTTTGGGTGGTAAAGCAGGTTTTTGTGCATTGTGAACACCTTCGCCTCCCCCAAAATAGCTCTGGTTTCCTCCATTAAGCTGTTTAGCCATTTTTTTCCTGCAACATCTTGGCGTTGAGAGCTGACAGCTCATTTTGTTGCGCCGGGTACAACGGGCTTTTGACTCCTTCTTTTCAGCCCACGGCTCCAGCAGGTTTGGCTGTTCAGGCTTGACCCGAGACTGCTTCAGTGTAAGGTTAATCCTCAAGGCCAGACTAAACAAAAACTGTATTTTAGCCTCGGCCATTTTCTCCCCCCCCCCTCCC
>NW_005841850.1:3307184-3315378 GCF_000455745.1 Alligator sinensis | reverse complement strand
TTTTTTTGCCCCGGCCTTTTTCCCCCCCCCCCCCCCCCTTTTTGTGCGCGTGTGTGTGTGTTGCCTTAGATTTAAAATTTTCTTTGTTGGGCGACTGAAGCTGAAGAGCATCCCTCAGGTACTTCTGTAGATGCAGGGATCTGGAGACTATTAGGGCGACCAGCGGTGCTGAAAGGAGAAATATGTTCAGTACCCCGATTTTATGTGCTGGTAGCCTACACTAGCCAGGCGGCTGGTGGTATTCCCCCCTCGACCTACGGTCTAACATTGCAACGTGTGAGGTTTCCATTGTGTTCCCACCACCATACACAGTCCCACACCACCTCCTCGCACGGTCTTACTGGGACTCTATTGTTGCCGTTGAGTTTTGCCAAGATCAAACTGGTTTGTATTTTCTCCCAGCCTGACTCGTTGGCTGCGTTGGGAAGCGCGGGGTCACTAACTGCCCTCCAGCTCTTCGAGCGGTCTTCAAAGGAGTCTTATTCTGGCCCGTGTCTCTATGGACCGCAAGTTGTTGGCGATGCCAACGCGCAGTTGGCAATGACCAGCCTTTCTCCGCCCATCTCGGCACGGAGGCCGAGGATTAGAAATGACTTGGAAACTAGACTCTTTCCCCAAACAAGGCACTAAGTCAGGAGATGAGAGCCTAGGCTTCTGTTTCCTGTCCTGCTAATGATCTGCTTGAGCCTCTGCCTCATTTATAAAGTGGTGGGGGGGTGTAATGCTCTTCTGGGCTACTTTGAGATTTACTCCTCTGTTGGTAGATGGACCCTGTTACACAAGTCGCATGGTTAAGACAGGGTAGGGAGGACGCTTATGTTGCCACTGCTCTGCGGAGGAGAGTTTGGCTTCTGGGGTCTCCAGTCCAGCCCTTTGCTTGAGCCCCTGGCCTTGAGAGTGGGCTTCCCCCAGCTCAAGCAAAACGGAGGGGAAGGTCCCCCTTGCCGAGGGTGCCTTTGCTGGTGTTGCCTGGCACGACGATTTACAAGATTTCACTTGCGCTTTTGCTTTCCCTCGACTTTTTTTCTTTTGTAATTTTTTGAATTCCAAGTTAAAACTTCCTTGCCGCTTGCGAACGTTTTCTTTATGTCCCTGCGTGCTGTGAAAATCATAAATTAAGCTAGTCTTTCTGCTACCAGCGGTAGTCTGTTTTGTGGTTGCGAAAGCTAATTACCGGGTTATTGTTTCTAACCGTGCTAATCCAAACTTCATTTTCCTGTTAATTGTCCATCGAGCCAGGCTAGATTGCTTTGTATCATACCACATATTTGCAATGAAAACCGCTCTGAGGTGTAACCAATGACGCCGTGACATTTGGAGCAGCGGTGAACTCGAAGAAGACGGCTGAGAAATGAAATGATACACTTCTGCTGATCAGGCCACTTTAATTTGCCTGGAGAAATTGAATTGGGCATACTCCTGATAAATATCCCTCTGATTAAAAATAAGTCAAGGGAAGTTGCAGAGGGTCTTGCTGGACTCTTTCGTTTGGTGCCCTGAGCAGGGGTCGGCCAGTTTTTAATAATGTGGGTTGCAGCCTGCAACCTGGCTGGCACCACCATTTCTGCCCCAGCTGCCGCAGAGAGGAGGAGCAGCCCTAACTGGAGGTGATCTGCCCACCCTTAGCAAATCACGGAGTAGATCGAATGGCTGCGGATTGGTGCACCCAGGGGTGGATCCATTCTCCCCTCCGTGCTCAGCACATCTGTTACCCTCCTCTGCCCTCCTCGGGCAGGGGGGAAGCTCTCATGTGCTCCCTCCCATTGCAGTTGGGCTCTGCGTGGAGCCGGCCTCAGCCAGGGACAGCAGCAGTGGGCAGGTTCCTCCTCCCTGCTAGCCTGGGAGCTGACGCAGGGGAAGGGAACGTGCCCGCTGCCACCGTTGTCTGTAGCCAAGCCTGGATCCATGTGGAGTGGGGCAGGAGCCTCCCCCCGCTACCCCTCTAGGTGAGCTGAGGACAGGGGCAGCAGCGAGAGGGCGGAGAAGGGGAGGAAACATCCTGAGAAGGGATGGGGGAACAATTTTTACCTGCTGGAGGGGCTTAAAGAAAAGTTCCTGACGCCTGCTGCGTTGTCTGCCTGCCTGGGTGTGCGAGTAGGGCGGGAGCAGGAGTGCAACCACCCCTGCAACACAGGGTGCTGTTCCTGCACCCCCACTTCCCAGGATCCTGGACCCACCTCTGGGTGCACCCTCGGTAAAAAGCAGACCAGATCAGACCTTTGCAGGCTGGATTCAGTCCCTCTGAGGGCCATGAGCTGTAGGTTGCCAGCCCCTGGCCTAGAGAGAGCAACCAGGAATTTGGGATTGCATTGGACACGGCTACTTTACGGATGTTTTGCTCTTGCAGGGTGATGTGAGGGCAGGACGAAGTAGTGTGTGCGTCCACCTGGGGCTTTGGGGTTTCCATAAGGGCTGTGGACACTTGTGCGCCTTTGGAAACCTGCTATACTGGGCTCGTAGACTTAAGTCACCGGAAGGCTTTTGCCAGAGGGTAGCACTCGTGTAAGTGTTAGTTCCTCATTGCAGTGTTCACCTTCAACCCAACCCAAAAGCTCTCTCCTAGCAAAATATCTACCCAAAAAAACCCAAAAGCAAATAAACCCGTCAGCAGCGGCTGTGACCACCGGTTTCCACGATGACCAGTGTCATCTCCTTGTTTTCCCTGTTCCTTAATCCATCTGTTGCCCACAACCTTACAGTGAGATTGTGAGCTCCTCTGGACGGGGGTTCATCCAGTGGAGCCACGGCCTTTAGGAGCTCCCGTTACATAAATGAAGATTGACTGGTTTCTGCTGAGCTTCACTTGAATTGTGAAAGGAGGAGAGAGGTTGGACCTCAGGTCTCTGTGAAAAAGAGACGCTTATAAACTGAAAGGGAAGTCGATGGTGGCGTGAACTGGGGTGAAGCAGCCACGTCAAGGACTGTCCCAAAAGCAGGTGCAACTCCGAGCTGCATTTTTACCCACCCCAGCAGGTGGGCTCATGTTCTCGAGCGTGGGACAAGAGCTCCTCGGTCACGTGCTGGAGGCGCAGATCTCTGCTGGACTGAATGACTGTGGGCATTGACTTCGCTTTCCTCTTGCTCCTTTCGTGGTCTGTCTAAAGACTGCTGCTGCGGTCTTAAGTCAGGCTGGGACAGAGGTTTCATTAACATTGTGGGCATGGGTACACGTTGGTTGTTAGCAGGTCGCCTCATCCCTTCCTGCACTGCTCTCAACAGCAGGTTGGTGGCAGACCTAAGACCAGAGCCATTTACAAGTGGTTTGCTTGCCTCTCCCTCTGCCCGTGACGTGCTCCTTGCACGTGGACTCGCTGTCATTGCCACGACCGTTGAAGAAAAGACTGAGGAAACCTGCTGACAGTGTCCTGGCCACGCCTGAGCCTCCACGATGGGCAGAGAGCGAGTCTTGCTAGTGCTGCTTCTTGTCTACCAGGCCTCTTCAGTCTATTCCCCTTTCCTCCTTTTAAAATCTTCTTGTTGCAGCAGTTGCCTACAAGTTCACACCCACCCCAGACAGCCCCTATACTCTCCGCGTGTCGCAGGGGGCATCAAGGACCACAAATTGATTTGCAAATGTTAATTCATAGCCATCCACCTAGGTGGTAGCCACGTCTTGTCCTCCTTATGCAGCCGAGGACGTGCAAAGCACGGCAGCGGCCAAGTCGGTAGCCCAAAGCTCCCGATTCCCAGAGCCGGTGTCCCGTCATCCCGAGACTCTGCAACCCCTCTGCTGGTGTGTGCCCTCCTTGCCCGTCTCCCGGCGTTATCGCTGACCCAGGCGCCCGTCAGCAAAGCGGTAGCAGAAGTCTCCAAGTACTTCAGTCTGAGCGGCGACGGATCGTGGCAGCTTGTTTGCAAGAAGTGAATGTTTTGACAACGTTGCCGGCAGAATCTGAGCATTGCTGCTTTGTGAAGTGTTGCGAGCAAACAAAGTAAATAAGATCTGCCACGCGGCTTCCAGCAGAAAGGGAAGGAGTAGGTGGTTTTGTTTAAAATACTCCCATTACAGTCAGTTAACCTTTATGTTACCTAAATGAAAATTGTATAAACCTGAAATTTTCACTGATCAGGTTGCCTAGGAACAGGCGGGTGGTTTTCATAAGACAATGAATACGCAGTCACTGATAGGGCTATTAGGAACAGAGACATTTAGCCGTATTATTCTACCTCCCTGGTTTTGTCTGGGGTAATTACCTGTTTGCACATAGGAAGTGCACCCACCTTTGCCGGCTTGTTTGAGCGACGGGTGCATGGAGGGGATGCTCCCCTGCTTAAAATTAAATGTGGCCAATCTGCAGATGACGAGCAGAGCTGCTTTCTGAGCGTCCTTGGTGCAGGTAGGAGGCGGAGGTGTGTTTGCTTCCTGATCAAAACATCGGTCCCCTCATTATTTGCCTTAATCAGTGATGAGGCTCCCAACCTTATAGCGCAAGGAACTGTGAATTTAGTCTGTGACTAGCTGAACTGATTCCCTGCCCAGTGCTGCACCCATTAAACCAGGCTCTGGCTGTCCGGGTACAGGGTACAGGACCCCGTTCTGGAGCTCCTGCGATCCAAGTGCTATCGTCCTCTCCTTGCGCTCATGATGTCAAGTTCCTTACATGGCATTAGAGACCTGTAATTTGATTAAAACGGCAGTAAATCATTTCAAAAGGCAGCAGGGGCAAGGGGAAGTGAGAGAAATGCAGGTTGCTTATTGGCAGGAGTTGCCATAATTTCTGCCGGGTAGAAGCATTGGCTCTATACTCCCATTCAAAAATGGAGATTGTTGGACTTCTATCACCAATAATCATTTTCCGTTAACGCTCGCAATGGAACAAGGCTGCTGATTTTATTTTATTTTATTTTATTTTTTTTCCCCCTCCATCCATTCCACGCCTGCAAAGTATCATTTGAGAACAAACAGCGTAGGTTTTCACGTCTGGAGCACGGCAACCGATTTGAAGTCTGCATTTGATCATCTGAACTGAGTTTTTTTTTTTTTGCTCTGCGTGTTTGAGAAAGACATGCCCATTTTTTTTATTTTATTTTTTTTTTATTTTAAATCCGTTTACGCTATTTTTAAAACTCACCTTTGGGGAGGGGGAAGCTAAAAATAATTGTTTCCCCCTTAACTAGATTGGTTCTGCATTTGACATTTACACGGAATTCATTTGCATCTCATTTGTACATGTTTCTGCTCAATAGGTAGAATGTAAGAAAGCACAACCTAAAGAAGTGATGTTTCCACCAGGGACAAGAGGAAGGGCGCGAGGATTACCGTATACCATGGACGCTTTTATGCTAGGGATGGGAATGTTGGGTAAGTGTGAAATAGCTATGCAACTACTTAAAGAGCAAGCATCTGCCTATTTTTGTCTTCCTCAATATGAACGTTTAAAGGCGCAGAAGCCTGCAAATTCCTGAACATTTCCAGGGTGCAGGTCTAGAAATTTAACGGGGGTAAAGGCGGGGGCGGGGGGGTGGAATATAGTGGGGAAATAATCCTGTCTATAGTAAATGATTAATTTTTTTTTTTCCTTGCCGGGATATCACAATTTGCATTTAAATGGATGTTTTAAATAGGCTGTTTTACTCTTATTCACAAAAATAGAATGATGAAAGACGCCGCGTGTTCATTCTGACTAAAAATGATCTCTCCCCCTTTTTAGAGGAATTGAGTCGCACATTATTCCCCTTCTCTTAAAGGTATCTTGGACAGTTCAGCACAGATAATTGAAAATCTTGCTGTTTCTAAATGGCATGCAAGATGGAGAAAGCAGGGGAGATGCATAATAGTGCAGGTCGCAACAATAATTACAAGTTTCAAGGAGACAGAACGGTATTTTAGTCCCGAGCATTGTGTCCACAAAATACTAATTAAATGGGATAAATGATATTTAATGGCAAAATTCTATTTGTGCAGGAGGTCTATTTAGTTATAATTGGTTCTCATTTGTTTCTGCCTAGATGGTGGTTCTTTCTATATAATCTGACAGCCTCTTGATATACCGTCCTCGGATTTACCACGGAGGCTGCTAAGCCATTGCTAACGTGTTTTTTTAGGAAACCTGATATTGTTCACCCTTCCTCTCTCTCTCTGTGGTATTGAACTTGCCCTCCGCTCTCACCTGCCGTATCCACAGTGCACGGGGGAAGGAGGCGCTTCGAGGTCTTCCTGGTCAGAAATGAATCTTCCCTTTGCCGGCTGGCCAAGAGTCCTCGGTGCATGGGTTTTCCAAGGCGGTTTGATTCCCTCCCCTGCCCCCACATTTATTTTTCTTTAGAGGGTGGGCTCTGAGCACCAGTGGTTAGTGGTGGAGGTGGATTGGCCCAGTCCAGACCCCTGCTGGAAGATGTACGTGCTTTGTGTGCAGTCCTTTTGTCTCCCTCCTCCCTACTTAGCGGGGTTTCCCCCTTCTGCCCCTACAGTTCACCCAGCAGGAAAAAGTGATGCATTAAAGGTGCATCAAGTGACCCCTCCCCTGCCTCACACATGCTATTTTGCAGAACCTGAGCTCCTTTCCCCGCTCCTCTCTTCCCCGCACTGTTTCATTCCCTCTCTCCCTCCTCCTACCCAACTGACCAGTCAAGGCCCTGCTGTTTCTTTGAACGTGAGATACCAATTCATGCCATTTTGTCACCAATCTTACAATTTGCGGGCAATCTTAAAGCCCCCGAAGTGCTAAAAGTGTGTTGCATACTTGAGAATTGCAGCTACTATATACCCCTATATATAACTCTGCTATGAAGCTCACCCACGTTTGGCTGCTTATTTGAGTGACGGGTTCACGGAGGAGATGTTCCCCTGCTTAAAATAAATGCAGCCAATCTGCATATGATGAGCAGAGCTATCTGTTTTATAGACGGTATATATGTATGTAAAAGAGCTGCTCCCTCTCGAGACGGTAGCTAAAGAGATGTGAGGCTTGAAGTCTACACCATCAGAAGACAAAGTAACCCCCTATTTTCATTTTTCTTAAAAGCCCGGTCATTTTTGAACGGTTTGTATTGGCTTTTGCTGTTACCACGCACTGCATCATCATGGTGCCCATTGATCTTACTCAAAGAATGGACGCTCCCTTGTTTTTGCTGCTGCTTTCTCCAGTTAGAAGGACAGACGGGAGTTGAGGGCAGTGGCAAACTGCTTCTCCATCGCTCAGTCCATGACGGCCAGCAATTGGTCCTGAGGGTGTGCTCGGGGCCTCTTCTGCAGCTGGCACGTCAGTGCAAAGCAAGAGGGAAGAGTATACCCCGAGAAACTAAGCAGGAAAGTGAAAAAAACCACTTTTCACTTTTTTTTTAATGCGGTGTTTTGTCAATGCCACCTACGCTCTGTAAATCTGCTTCAACTTGGGGCCTGAAAACTTCCCAAGTCTGTACGATCCACAAAGTAAGCCCCCCCAATCCTGCCAGGAGCCTGGCATAGCTGGGACGCTGACTTCAGCTGTGCTCTTCCCATGCAGACTTTATTCCCAGGTCTTAGATGTGGGGCTGCAGGGGACAGTCAGCCAAATGTGAGCCAACAGTATGTCTTTGTTGCCAAGAAGACTAATGGCATACTAGGCTGCACTGGTAGGAGTGTTGCCAGCAGGTCAAGGGAAGTGATTATTCCCCTCTATCCAGCACTGGGGAGGCCACATCTGGAGTACTTTTGTCCACTACAGAAAGGATGTGGACAAATTGGAGAGAATCCAGCAGAGGCCAACAAAAATGGTTCCTGGGCTGGAGGACATGACTTGTGAGGAGAGGCTGAGGGAACCGGGCTTATGTAGTCTGCAGAAGAGAAGACTGAGAGGGGATTTAATAGCAGACTTCAACTTCCTGCAGGCGGGTTCGAAAGAGGATGGAGCTGGACTGCTCTCAGTGGTGGCAGACGACAGAACAAGGAGCAACGGTCTCAAGTTGCAGCAAGGGACGTTTAGGTTAGATAATAGCAAGAATTTTCTCGCTGGGAGGTAGTAAAGCACTGGGACAGGTTACCCAGAGAGGTGCTGGACTCTCCATTCTTAGAGGTTTTTAAGACCTGAGTAGACAAAGCGTTGGCCGGGATGATCTAGTTGGAGCTGGCCCTGCTTGGAGCAGGAGGGTGCACTAGATGTGACTCCTGAGGTCCCTTCCAACCCTAACTTTCTATGCAAGTGGCCCGACCTTTCCCAGGCGGACCTTTCCCAAGTGTCCATAGCTCACACTGATGTCAGTAAGAATTGTTGCT
>NW_005841850.1:3289504-3307174 GCF_000455745.1 Alligator sinensis | reverse complement strand
GAGAAGATGAGGCCATTTATCATGCCCCCAACCTTAAAGGGGACGACTTTCCCACAACAGGTGTGTCACCTCTGAATTAAGAGCATTTTGGGGGTGACGCCAACCTGCTCAAGGTGTTGGCATCCAGTTCCTTCATCTGGTTGTATTTTATTCCCACTTTCCCCGGCTTCCCCCCACTTCATGCGAGACCCCAGTTGGGAAATTTTGTCCTAGGTTTACACCATCCCATTCTGGAAAACCCATGCGCATTTCCCCGACGTCCCAGCAAGTTTCTTTAGCGCCTTTTATCAGCGCTGACGGCGAAGTTGGTTATACGTAACCACGTGAATCCTGCCTGCCAGACGGTGCTCAAAATGGATGCAGTGGGTCTGTTCCACCGGCCTGCACGGAGCAACGTCTAATTTAGGTTTCAAATCCGAGTGACTCGCTCCAAACGAGCGATTGATTCGTGCTGAAGGGCACGCACCTAATGATCGGCTCCAGCTTTTTTTTTTGTTGTTTCCCGCCCCCCTTTATTTCCTAGTCCTGGTGGCTGCACTGAGAGCGTGTTAAATAATTAACTGCTGAATAACAGAATCTCGCCCTGCGAGTCCCAGGCTGTCCGAGTGACCATTATAAATCCCCGTTTCAAAGGGATGGCCATAAAAGTTCACTTCAAGGCTGGAAACTGGGCACATCAGCAGAGGCTCAGCGTGGAATCGAAACCTTTCATTTCCAACCCCTGGCAACAACATAGCAACGAGGCCCCATCCCCGAGCGGAAGAAGGGCGTAATTAACCCATCAAACAATGAGGCATACGAAGCAACATATTGCCGGAGGGAGATTTTGAAGTAGCCAAATATTTTCCTAAGATCCCACGGGGCCTTTGGCAGAATTATTCCATTACTGGTTTTAGATAGTTAGCTGGTCTGAGACTAAATGCATTAGAGCTGCTCTTGCAAGTTTTTTATCCTGGTCTCTGGAAGTCCTTGCCCAAGGTCACCGTGTCCCGTGCTCGCGGAAAGAAAAGGGAACGGGAAGCGAATGCACGCAGCAGCCCTAGTGAAGAAGCAAGGAGTGACTTCCTCGAAGCTATTAAGGCACTTGGCCTTTGTCATTAATCACTGGCTCTCGCAGAGGTAGATGGGCAGCCCCGGTCCACGGTGGCGGGTCGGTAGGAACAAAAGCAGAGAGCACGTCTCGTCAGGCCCGGGTCTCCAGGAGCGCTGGCGGTCCAGGCCCCATGCCAGGGCTGCATTGGAGCAGGCTCAGACTTTGTCTTGCATGCATTCTTCGGGGAGACTAAGGATATTCATTAGCAATGCGGCAGAAAGCGCAGGTCTCGGTTCCAGCGATCTCCTGCATGGGACGGAGGGGTGGGATGCTCAGGCCCTCTCTGTGCCACGGCTGCAGAAAGCTTGGAGCCCTTTTAGCTTGGGAACGCCCCCCCGCCGTAAAGCTCATATCCACAGTGCTGCACGGTGCTCTGGGACGAGCCCCACACTTCAGAAAGCCTCTTATCGGTGCACACGCGGGGCTCTGCACTACTGAACACGTTCGATCTGGGTAGGCTGAGCTCATGCGTTGCAAGAAGCTCGTGCCCTTCAAAGAAAGTCATTCCTCTTTCCCAGCAGAGTCCGTGCAGTGGAGAAGTGGGCCTTTCCTAGGTGCCTTGCACCATCCTGGACTCCCAAGAAGCCCCCTTTGCAGTCTGCAGCATGATTTCAGCCACGACATGCATGCAGTTAACTGTCCATTTCCCTTCGTGCGGGAGGGAGCTCAACCCTTTGGGCCGAAGGAAGAAGTTGCTGCTCTGCAGCTGCTGCTCCCCCCTCCTCCTTGCCCCGCTCACAACCAGCTTTGTTTTTGCACTCGCCCAGAGCGTGTGCTCACAACCTGGGGGGTCATAACCGCCTGCCCTCGTCTTAGCCCTGTTTTCACAGGCCAAAGAAAAACCGTACCGACAGCAGGCCTTCTCGACAAACAGCACAATCCACGGGTACCGAGTTAGCTCTTTTGCAGGTGCAAAATCCCCTTCAAACAACCACCCGACAAGCCGCCGAGCTCTGCTGGTTTGCGCTGAGCCATCGGCAGCTCGCTGGTTCTGATTTGAACGTTTGCATTTGCTGATGTGTCCAGACTCTTTGCAGTGCAGTTGATCGGCCCCTCGTGCCGGCAGAGAGAGAGAAATCCCAGTCCTGACCTCATGACTTGTTGACTGTAGATCCGGTGGTGTAATTTTGGGGCGGGGTGAGACTTTTGAAGGATTGCCCCTTTCTTCCACGTCAGGCTGAACAAAGACTGTGAAGCATAAATGACACTGTGTGTGACGGCAGAAGTGTCGTCTCATGGATGGAGGGGAGGGCCAAGGGGCAGGAGGATGAACGACTCCCCTCTTTGAGTGCTTTCTTGTTTGGAGGCTCCTTACTTTTACGGCACGGTCGGACCTGAGTCTACTGCTGGGTTTGAGGCGTTTTCTCTAGCTAGACTCAGGCATGGTTGAGGCGGGCGGCCAACGTGAGCGCGTTGAAAAGGACACCGGGGCGCTTATTGGGACGTTTCATCGCTGCAGTGATGCAAAGAGGGGAGATTTAAGGAGCCGATCCCCAAATACCGTGTTCCCACAAGCATCTGACGCAGCGGAGGGATCTGGCCTTGGGTTTGCATGAATGTCATCAGAGCCAGATCCAATCTGCATAGGCAGGTCAGTCATTTTAACAGGCTACAAGCACTTTTGGACCGACCTACGAGACCATACGGGGAACCTGCCATCTGGGCTTAAGGAGTCTGATCCGAGTAAAACTCATGCTGAGGAAGCATAGTTGATTGTTGATTTAAGTTTGCACTTTCATGGGCAGGAAGGTCTCTCTTTGAGAGAGGTAATCCAGGCAAAACCTGGACTTTTTTTATTATTATTATTTTTTTTTTTTTTTTTTTTTTAGTTTAGCAACAAGAGATAATTACTGCGAGATTGATCATTCACTAGAAGTACTGAAGCAAATAAATTGTTCAGTGCCCAGTGCAGGATGAGAATGGCGGCTAATGGAAATGGTGGATAGGTCGGCCTGACCATAATTTGGCTTGATGAAGCATCCACATGGGCATGGTGTTAATGTGCTATTGATATTCAGCCAGCCGATTTCCCCCGTGCAGATTGGGCTCTGACTCGTTAGAGCAGAGCTGGGCATCGCAGCAGCAAATGAAGAGGAAAATTGAAGTAATGTTGTATTATAAATTTATGATTTCATCTGCCTGACCTAGAGACTGTTCTGTGATGGGAGAGAGAGATGAGAACCGCTCTCCAGTCAACTGTGTACTTTGTCTTTGTTGTTAGAAATGATAGAGATTTGCTGGGGAGAGGGTCAAAAGCATCTTTACCAGTATCTTGCCGATCCCTTCCGGTCGGTCTCGGGTCTCCTGTTGTCTTGCCCTAAATGTACCTGTGTCGGACAAAAACGAGCACATGCAGTAAGCCTGAAGAGGGGAGCAAGATGTGTGGATGGGCGATGGAGGGAATAGGGGTTATAACAGCATCCCACCCCATTGCATTGGCGTCTGTATTGGGGTGGAGGGAGGATTGCCGGGGCTGCTTTTACACCCGGGAGGATGAGCGTGGATGAGCCCAGACTCTAAAATGCTTCAGTGAGCGGGTACAGAAAGGGACGCTGCGTGTGCCTGGTGAGCAGATGATCTCCTTTTGGATCAAGGGAGGGACCTAGGACGTCCCGGCTGGCACCTGGAGCGTTATCAGGCAGCGGCGCAGGGGAGACGGCCGTGTTGCTATCTAGCCCTTCGTGTTGGAGCGCAACATCTCGGTCTGCCCGTGGCAAGCGCTTCCCCACGCTCGCCAGCCATCTGTCTTCCCGCTGACAAGTCAAAAGAAAACTTTTTTTGTTTCAAAAGCGAACGCGCGAGCCCCGGTTGCACTCCGCGCAGTAATTTTTCATTGTGAAGCTCGCTGCGGTGTTAATGGGGCTACTTCGTTGGCAAACAATCCATTTATCAATATTGTTTAAAAAAAAACAACAAACAAACCACCAAAAAACAACCAACCAGTTTGTAAAGCTTAACTCTGAAAGATCTGATTTAATGACAGAGGTGATTAATTTCTACAGGAATCCAGCTGTTGAGCTGTGAAATAAATATTCAGGGGATAACCAATGTGTGTACATATCTATTTAAAGCCGCAGCGTCCTGTTTTGTGTTCACAAGCCCGCTTTTCTCCTACGCCCTCTTTAATCCAGTAATCAAGATTCATCCAAGCGTTTTTATGTTGCAGCTTTAAATTATGATGAATAGTAAACTATATGTACATATAAATCTAATCAGAAACAGAGGAACTTGCTGTGTCAGAAAAATAATTGTACAGCGTATTAGTAATGGGGTTGGTTGTTGGTTGTTTTTTTTTTTTAAAGGCTGGAGATACAAGACTGCAGAAGGAACCACCGAGCCGCTGAAGTGATGTCCTTAGGTCCCAATGCAATTGCCATTAAAGTCGGCAGCAAGATTTCTTTTGATTTCAAAAGGGGTTGTTGGATCAAACCTTTAATGACCAGACTCTGGGCCTGGGGAGCCTCCTTTCATGGAGGAGCATAAAAGTTTCACTGTGCCCATTAATTCCAGGGAGGATAACGGAGATCTCTCCTTTTTTTGATAACGTGAGGCAGGCGGCGTTTGAAGATGGCAAGCGGTGGCTATAGATATATATATATATATATATTTTTTTTTTAATCCCACCTTTGTAAAGGAGAACATACGGTTCTTGCTGTCACAATTAGTCTTGGTAAATGCAGCCCTAATGGGGCTTGTGGAAAGGTAGTTAACTTTATCGCCCTCCGTGCCAACAAAATAAAGCATGCTTAACCCCTGCGCTGCTGCATGCGCTTTGGACCGCGCTACTCTTTGAACCTGCGGTAATGCCGCTGCAGGTGAAAAGCCGAGGAGGGAGATACGAAATGGAGACCTCACCGTTTTAAATAAGAGGAGCAAGAGTGCAGTCTAGTGGGAGCTCGGTCTACCTTATCGTCTTTAAAGAATCGAGCCCTGAAGTCTTTAAGTTGGGCCTTTGTGCAATAGATGCACGCAGGGAGTATAAGACGTATGTAGGACCCCCCCCCATGAAGTTCCCTGCATGGGTTTAATTTAACGTTTTCCTGATCTAGTATTCGCTGCACCCCCAAACAGACTCAGGGTACAGGTCAGTGAATAGCGTCACTCCTCCTTGGTCAGTGGAAAGGTGTAGGATTCCCAGCTGCTCTTTCCAAGGCATAAAGAAGAGTGCAGATACACGTGTGAGGGCAAGGGGGACTTCTGCACCGTACAACAGACGTCTTATAAATCAAGGCTCATGGAGAAAACAAGGCCAGCGGCCTGGTCTCTGTGCACGAAATCCCTGCGTCCCCTAGAAAGAGGACTGATTGCTGTGGGCTCTGCTCACACACGGGTTTACTAGTTTGCTCTCATTAATGAACCCTCAAACAGGTTTGCTTGCAAAAAAGACTGGAAGCAGTCTCGTCCTCCTTGCAGCACTGTTTCGTCCTGCCACTTGCCACGTACTGCTCTGTTCCCCATGCCGTGACTACTGAAAGTTTCAGATGCGGCTCGCCACGCCCTGTATTTACACACCTATTTATTTATTGAACTACGAGTCCTTGAACAGCCCACGATCGAGGTATTAAACTGCACGTTTTGTACCCAGCGCTCCAGGAAACAAAATCTCGTGTCATTTAATTTTTACTTTTCCTGAAAAATTAAAACCTCTTTGACTCTGCAGTTCGATGATGTTGCTGCCTCTAACTCTTTGATGTGTTAACTGTTGTCCTTCACACTCCTGGGATGAAGAATTACTAGTACCTTAATCTCCAACTGTCAATAGCTCTGAAGCAAAGTACATTCATTGTAAGCTCTCCAAATGTCAGAGCAAACCTGTGTTATGTGTTTAGCCTTAGCATTTGGCATTTACTCTTCTAGCTAAAACGTATGCACAATCCTTGGACTTCAGACACCAAAGTGCATGTTAATTATCTGAGTGACAGGCTTCATGCAAATAGTGAAAGGAAAAAGTGATCAGAAAAGTAGCAGGTGCCTCTAGATGTTTCATTTCCCTGCAAAATGTTAATGAAACCTTTTGGCAGGTCTTCATGGGAAGAATAAATCTCATTCTTTTAGTACCTTGTGTCAAAAAAATACAGTCTCACATTTTTCACCTGTCCTTTGTGTTGTGTTGGCTTTAAAAATGAGTAACGCCTTATTAATCTCCCATTTCCCTTTTTCTTTTCTTTTCTTTTTTGCATTTCTACATTCAAGGCTACCCAAATTTTGTTGCAACGTATGGCCGAGGATATCCTGGATTTGCTCCGAGTTACAGCTATCAATTCCCAGGTATGTACATTTCCATTCGCAGATTTAGGTCCCCCTCCCCGCTCCCCCCCCACCGCCCCTCAATCCATAGCTGCAAGTTGAGACAGGAAAGTCTACAGGAACCATCTCATGCAATGAAAAATGCTGACAATTTTCAGGCTACATATATATAAGGTTGCTTTCCCCACCCCACCCCCTATTTATAAACACATATTCTACGGTAAGTTTATAGTTAGCAGTCAAGTTCTGGAGGGAAAAGTCTAACATCCATCTATTTTTTCTTTCTTTTTTTTTTCTTTTTTTTTTAACGTCGCTGTTTCTGGTGACCTTTGTAGAGAGTAGGTTTTAATGGTGTGTTGCCCAGTTGCTTGTTCTCCCACTCCCTTTTGTGTGGCTGTTGAACTTTTGCTGCATTCAGTGACTTCCAGTCACTGGAAGTGTTAATACGGCCACTCGGCATCCTATGACTCCCAAGGTTCGAAAGCGGTTGGCTGGCTTGTAGCATCACACGGTGTGGATCATGAGAAGCCCCTTTTGCTTCCTCCCAGGCACTTTCAAGAGGCAGTCATTGAAACCAGCTCTTCCTATGTGTTGTTTTATGCTGGTGTCAGTGAGAACTTAAATTATCAAGGAGAATATTATTATTATTATTATTATTATCAGCAGCAGCATCTCACCTTTAGGATTTCGAGGGGTGCTCTAACAAGCAGAGTTATGACTGCTGTGTTCCCGGCTTACAATACCCCAGGCCCATCTGGACACCACAGCAAGGAAATCTCTTGTTTATGCATTAAAGTCATTAGTGTGTGTATCACTTGGGTCACACACGAGCAGTTCAACTGCCTTGTGCTGCATTCCTTAATTGCTTCGAAAGGGAGCGTTTGGAAGTGCAGCTTTACTCAGGTTAATTAAGAAAGCAAGTTAAACTATCTCATTAATGAAAATGCTACAGGTACACAAGAGGGAAACCGCTTCAAAGTGGAGAAGAGAACAAAAACCCTGATAGAGAATATCCTCTAGAATATAATAAGAGAGCGATAACCTTTCCATGCCATGTTTGTACATGCCGGTGGCGTATTGGAGTAGGGGTACAGCCCTTCACTGGGTAGGGTAAAAATACTTAGTTAAAACCAGCAGGACAGAGTACTTCCCTTGGCAGCCTGGTTCCCACAGAAATAGCAGAGGCGGTGGTGGTTGAACAAGACCGTACTTAGCAAACGTTGAGGCTCTAGCTGCCCTCTCCCCGCTGCGAACGCATCAGACTGAGAATACGCATTTTAAAAAAAAATCCTCTCTCTTTCTCTGATGTCCGGTCTGTAGAAACAGACCGTTCTGCGCATTTGCTCTCTCCCTAAGAAATGCATTTTGGAGGTCTTGAATCGGAAGTACGCAGGTTGCTTGCTTTCCTGGCCAGCAAAGGCCGAGCCAGCTTCAGACGTAGGGCGTTCTACCTCTCTGATGCCATTCAGTTTTTGGCCTGGACGGTGAAAAAAGGGAGCTATGACTATAGTGCTTGCATGGGCACAACGCTCGTTGCCCAAAGCAGGAGAGACCGTCTCCCACGGGATGGCTTGGACAATGCAGTAGCCATCTCAAAAGAGCACTGAAAGTCTTATCCCAACCTGTTTCCGAGATGCTCTTTATGTGCCGCATGCCGTACTCACGTTGCACTCCTTATCCCCGAGACAGTGCACCACACGGCCACAGCCCCCACTTAATATTGACCCAGACTGACAAATGGGATCTGTGGGATTTAAACAAACAACAACTAGTTGAATTGTCTTGTCTTGACTGTAAAGTGAACCTGACCCCGTGCCGCGCTGCTTTAGCTCGGAGTGATGGCCACTGGCCCCGACTCCAACGGGTGCAAGATCCAGATTACAGCACGCTGAGATCCACATTTGCAAACCACACTGCCGACAGGACATCGACATAGGCAACGAGCGGCAAGGAGGTTTTCCCTAGCGGTGTCCCGCAGCGCTGGTTTTCCATGCGCTGAATGCTGCAGGGAAGGTAGCAGGCCCCTTGCTACACCAGAGCTCACTTTCTGCGTAGTAGGGCCCCGGTCTCCTCCTGATCTCGGCCTAGATCTCTCCCTGACATCGAGAGGATCCGCTGCATCGAGGGAAATAACGCTGGCTCGCAGACAGTAATTAAAAAAGCTCATCAGGCCCCTTCACAAAAGGAGTTTGACACCTCAGCTGCACGGCGTGCATGTCGTTTTCACAAGTGCCCTTCCTAATAAGAGAGCCAGCCAAATCTGGCACGCAAATGCACGCCAGCCCGCGTCAACACCTGATTAGACCTCCACGCACATGAATTGAAGGTGCCAGAGAGCTTCTTAAAAGTTCATTTGCGCGTTGTCTCAGGTCCTGGTTTCCAGGTTCGTGCCGCTCCCCGAATCCGACGGAGCAGCGCGAAGAGAAGGCAGACAAGGAGAGACGGTTTTAATAAATTAAATGATCAAGATTTGACAGGAGCTGTATCGCTCCTGTTATGAACATGCCCAAAAAAGAAAATGCCTGGCAACGAGAGGTACTGTATAGCTCCAGCCGTCAGTACGTCATTTGTATTAAGGGCCTGGGGGGGGGTCTGTGTTCAGAACAGGCCTCCCAGGGTTTTTTGGCAGGCACAGTGCAGCGATGCAGGGAGGGGAGCAATAAAGCCTGATCCCGTTGGCTTCAAAAAAAGAAGCGAGTGCAGAGAAGTGCAGAAGCAACTGGTGTCCACCCCAGCCGAGGCCTTTTATTGTGTCTGAAATGTTTTAAAGTCCTCTCGTGTTGCTTCGACTTGCGGCTAAACTAAGACCCAGAGGCTCGGGGCTCAATTGTGGCCGTGGTGCTAGGAAGTGGTGTCAAGGTGGCAGCTCCCCAGTGCAGCGCAATATCTTCAGGGCCATGTCGGGCGTTCCTCCCTTGGGAGCTAGCTTTTCCTCTGATCCTTTGGAAAAACTGGCATCTCAGGAAGGCAGGGCAAGGACTGAGACTGAGACCCGGCTCTTGCACTGTTTTTGCAGATGTGGGGTTGAGAATGGATCCCATTCCCCCCCATCTTAACCCCTGGACGGAGCCAGGCCCTGAAGGGTGACGGATCTGCAAGCAGGAGAGCAAAGCTCAACTTGCTGATCGCTTGTTCCCCGTGTAAAGTTTCAAGAATCCTGTGCTAAATGCCACCTCGATCGGTCGCATCTCCCATGTAAACATCGATTAAATAAATGCCCCGGTGCAGCTATGTCTTAATTTACCTAAGCTGCTTGTGCTGGTCTCTGCATTTTCCTTCTGCATCCGTTCCACTAATGTGAGATCTAGAAGCCATTTTATTCAAGGTGGTTTAGGGGTTGTTCCCCCTCCCTGCTTGGGAAGTGATCAAGGTTTTGGCCGAGGCAAGCTCTTACAAACCAGCAGAGGAGGGGTAAGGGAAGGACCGCTTTTAGTGACCGCACAATAAATGCACGCAACGATGCAAGTATACACACCAGAGCTTCACTTAGGCCAAGTGCTCGGAGGAGCCTGAGCTGCATCCAGGATGCTTCTTAATGCAAGATTTTGCTCATGCCAGTATGCCCCATTGGCATGCATGAAGTCGGGGTGCTGAGCAAGGGAAGCAGTGAGAGGGCCAACTTCACAGACCAAAGTCATGCAGAGCGTGAAGCCTCCATCCGTGCTCACCCCCACCACGGCAGCATTACAAGAGACTGAGTGGTTGGCCACTTCTCTAAAATGCAGGATTTCCCCAGGCTGGCCCTAAAACACCACAGTTTGCAGTATCTTTGGGTTGCAGGCTACCACCCATCACCGTGGTTTGCTGAATAGCAGCAGTGTTTCGCATAATTTCTCAGCCACGTCAGGATTTTGCCGACACGGGTTCCCTGCGTTTTAATGAAAGGTCCCGTGGCAGGGCTGAATGAAAGAACAAGTCCTACCTTCATGCGAGTCCGTGCTCTTACCAATCATTATTCCTTATGTAAGAACTGAGCTTAAAGGGTTCATTACAGAGCAGCCCTGATGTAGCTTCTTACTACAGTACAAATGTGTCACCAAGCCTTAATATAGCACGCTGCTGATGGCTGGGCTATAAAAAGTCAGCTAATTATAAGGAAATTATAGTCTTCCTTGTATTATAATACAGTATTGCAAAACTGTGCTATTACCAGTTGCCGTTTCCCAGAACTCTTATTGCCACTGCATCTATTTTAATATCAGGAAGCATTATTGCAGTGCCTTTTCGGCTTATGACACTCCTCTTAAACATTTTTGGGGGGTTTTTTTGTTCTAAATGCCAGTCTGAGCTGCGCCGTAATGCGATGTGTACTGTTGTCACCGTGAAACAATGCTACAAATGTCACGATCCACCTGTTGCCTTTGCATTTTGATAACCTGCAAAGAAGGCTCTCTGTGCCGTGTCTGTTTGCCTGCTTGAATGATGCTCCTTTCGTACGTCCCTCGTATTATAATTCTGTCAAACTGGGTGACAAGCCCTAGTTCAAAAGGCAGAAGAAATGTTAATCACTTTGGCAACTGTTCTATCTTCTCTTATCAAGTTATATATTTTTTTTTTTCCTTTAGGCTTTTATAACTCAATGTGTAGTCCTGCCCTCCCCCCTCCCCTCCCCCCTTTTTTTTAATTATTATTATTATTACAATAATTCCCTATCCTGTTTCTTTTTTTTTTTTTTTTTTTTAATTTCTGGAACTTATCTTTTCAGTTTAATCTATTAATTTCTGTTCTTATTTCACTTTGCAGACTATTTGCCGATTTCACAAGACATAATTTTTATCAACTAGTTCTTAAAGATGCATAACAAATTAATCGGGGTTTACTACAGTGCTAATGAGAGACAGAGAGAGAGAGAGACAGAAAGCCTGGGTGGTCCATGTTTAATATCAATGTCCACTGAAAAAATGCTGCTCTTGCTGGCTGGCTTGATTGTTCGGACTCCCTTATTTTTAAAGACTCCATATCCTCACTGCTTGAGTTTGCTTTATTTTATTTTATTTTCCTTATTTTTTTGTTTCCTCTGCTTTATATGAGTTTTTAATGCCCACTTGGAATGTAACTCACCAGGATTGGGGGGGCGGGGGGTTAGAGGCATTATGAAGGCATGACTTCTCACAAACTTTTGGAAAAGTAATTTTTAATTATTTTTTTTTTTAGGGAAACGGAAATGCTGATGGGGTGCTATAAATAGTGGCATTCTGGCACTTTTTGATACAAAGCACATTTATTAGCAGTAAAAATCATAATTGCCATGGAGGAGGGCTGGTATCCCATTGCTAAGATTATTGGGCAAACCAGGGAGATGAATCTAATTATTCAAAAATGTATTTCCTGTTTCCTTGAAAATTAATCTGAAGCTGGCAACTGCATGATTAGCAGATCCATTTTCCCCTTTTCATTTTGATGGATCTTTCTGTAGTTGACTTTGCGATATCTGACAGTTCAGCGCTGGAGGGAAAAAGCGGGGGGAACGGTTGGATCTAGTGATGGACGTGACCATCAGAGTAAGTCTGGATGCCTGGAGGCAGTTTGCCCTCCCGTTGCCAAATCTAGATAACTCAATTTTCCCCCCCACACTTTCCAACCTCTCTGCCCCGTCCCCTGTCTTGAAATGGGCCATGCCCTTGACTGTTCAGATGCTGCAGTTGCTTTTCCTTCCATGCTTCACTTGCAAACCATTGGCAGATGTATTAAGGCCCTAGGGCCGACCGCAGGCATGGGCTGTATCGTACCTCCCAACCTCCATGCAAGTATCTGAAAAATCCCGCAACTGTCCTACACTTCCCCAAGTCAGCTTAGTTTCTAGTGAAACTAAGTTGTGGGCTGTAGGGCCGGAAGCACAAGTCCTATCTAAATTATTTTACTAAAAAAATCCCCCAACCCCCCCCCCAATAAAACACCCACCCTCAAAACGAGACAACCTGCTCCATTTTACAAGTTTGTGAGAAGTAAAGTGCATGCTTACAGTAGGACTGTAATGCATTTTAATGTTTGTTAATCCACTTGTTTAAAATGTCAGTGTCAAAGGCTCTACGTACATGGCTATGCTGTTCATTTCATTAAAGATGCTTGATGTAATAATTGGATAGTTTTCCTTTTTATTTTTTCTGCGGGCAATAGCTTCTCTTTTTTTTTTTTTTTCTTTTCTTTAATCTGTATGGCTTTTTTTATTTTTGTTTGGGGTTTTTTTTTTTCTTTTTTTTGCTATGAATTGCTTTGCTTTTGTGAACTTGTCTTAGTGTGCATGACTTGCAAACGTTTTCAGCTATTGTGAATTTTCCCATTTATGTAAATAGTTCATCTGTGCTTTCTTTTTTCTTTTCTTTTTTCTTTTTTTTTTTCTTTTTTTTTTGTAATGATTTCCTTGTAAGTAACTGAGGTAGAAGAAATAATAATAAATTGTTTACCATGGACAAGCTGTGTTGGTGCTCTCTTAGCTCGTAGCTTCACTTTTGGGGTTGGATGCACCAAATAACCAGTACCAATGTCAATTGAATAAAAGAATTGAAACCAAAAAAACCCAATCACCTGAAGGGTGCGACCCAGTGTTGGAGGGATTTTCAGTTGCATATTTTAAATGTGTCAAGAGCTGAGATTTTAAAAAAGGACCACGGTTGCAGTGGTGGGGGAGGAATAACTGCATGGGAATGCCGCTCTGGTCTTGCTCCACTGAAGTCGGTGAGATCTCTGCTATTGATATCTGTACTGTGTGCAAACTCGTTCACTGATTTGGAGAGCCCTGATTTTGGAAACAGGCTCCTTTCAATATTGGAAGGAGGAAAAAACAATAACATTGTCATTTTAACAAGCTCTTTGGGAGCAGAAGAGCCATCCTAGGTGGGATCAGCTGCAGGAGCAGAGGTGGAAATCTGTTTCTTTATCTCACTTGTGCCTTCTTCCATCCTAGCAGCAGTGGCTCGTTGTTATAGGGTTACCTTTATGTCTCCAGGTGCTGGAATTTTGTTTTCCACCGATAGGATTTTCTTTCCTTGAAAATGCATCAAATCATGTATTTATGAGGGAGGGAGGGAGGGGAGAAACAAATACTCCAACATTTCATACAATGTACTTCCTCTTTGTATTGCTGAAGCATAGAGGAGCCCTAGCCTCAGACCGGCCACGAGCATGCGAGGTGGCAACACACACGCTGAGAGATGGTCTCTGATCCAACGAGTTTACAGTCTAATGTTTATGTTTTCCAGTCTCAAGAGTAATTTAAAAAAAAAAAAACCTGCTAATTTAGTTTCTTCCACCCCACACAAATCTGTCGCCCATTTATTCTGAGTAACTTGTGCAGCTGGGGAATATTTTTGTAAAAGCGGCTCTCTCCTATGCTTGATATCCTGGATTGCAGGGGAAGGAGGGTTTTGGAGTATCAAGGGGGAGAACAGATGTCTTGATGATACCTTTCGTACGCCCTATTGAAAGTGCGGCGAGGAAGCAAGTTGAATTACTTGCCAGCCTCTGTTCCAAACGTGCCAGGTTTTCTTTTTTCTCCCGTAATCCGTCGCCCTTTGATCTGTTACCAATGCCGTGCTCCTCGAAACAAATCCACACGGGGCAGCGCCATAGATTTGGGAAGGACGGCACCTGTTTGCATGGCACAAAAGCACCTGTGGGCTACACAGATCTGGGATCTAGGTAATGCCACTGCAAAAGGGGATGTGGCTTTCACCACGCACCGTCTCGGAGAGCAAGCACGTTGTTCAGCACGGACGGACTGTTCTCCAGCAGGTGCAACTTAGCCTGGCATAAGTCTTAAAAGGGAGCTCCGCTGACTTGCGTGAGCTAAGGATTTGCCCTTAGATGCATTAGCAGCAAAAGACACGATGGCACTTCACGCGTGCAGGACCTGATTCACGTTTGCACTAACGCTGCACTATACTTCTCCGGTGACGGAAAGGGACCAGAAACTGGAACTAAATGGTATTTGTGCTCAGCTCCTTTCCCTGCCAGCAGTAGTTCAGAGGAGGTTTTATTTAAATGAAAGTCAGTCTCCAATAGTCCAGCCATGTAGAGCAGCTGGAAGCGGTAACCAAGTGGCGGGGGGCAGGGAACTGTAAATATATAAATATGTAACTGGCTTTCTCTGCTTCACACCGCAGTGGTTGTGGGGAGGCGGGGGGACGGGACTGTAGGTTGCATTAAAAACTGGATGGTGAATGATTTTGAACTTGTCGTGGTCAGAAATGCAAAAGCGATTCAGAGCCCCTTTTCTTACTCCTCCTCCCAGCCCTTCTGCTAACTGCTTAAATTCTGATCTAATCAGCCCAACACTGCATGCTTTTGTTTGCCGAAAAATGTTGGCAGTGGCTGCGTGGCATAAAATGGTTTACAAAGTACATATTAAATCTGCTAGAGTGAGCTTAATTATCATTCTCCAAACCTATCAGTTTTAATTTCCATCAGTGAAAACAAATGACAGATATTGGACTTTTTTTTTTTTTAATTAATTTGAAAGTCTGCGGTTTTCTTGCCGGAGGATGGGAGGCCGGAGTGTCGGCACGCAGGCTACACGTGTATCCCATGAGCACGGGACACTCCCGTGTAGGTACCAAAGTCAAAATTAATCCCGCAGTGCATACAAACCACAAACTGTAAAGTATCCCATTAAGTCCTGCTCGGATGACGGATTGAGTTTGCTTTTTACTCTCTCAGGAAATTTTGTATCTAGAATTTAAACCCGGGATAAATGTCTCTTTGCTGCAAGTACTGCACTCCCTAGTTACGCTAGGCTGTGTTTGGGACGCCGTGTTTTGGACTGAGTGCCTTGTGGTAAGAGAAACCTCCCACTCAGCTGGTATAAATACATATATGTGCATACACCTCCCATATAACTCCTTCTGTGGAGAGGAAGAGGGAAGGCACCGCTGTGACAGATCCTAGTCAGGCCAAGTAATGCATAACTGCAAAGGTATTTGGTTTTTATGCTGATGGGCTTTGTATAAGGAGCTGAACACAGCGGTTGAACCAAGGACATACATGAGTACAACTCCAAGCCCAGTTAGACCCGTGCACCTCTGGTCTTGGTAGATTTTTTATCTCGGGAGACCCTAATTAGTGCTTGGATAGCCAGGAACAAGGGTATGATTTCCCCCAAAGTCTTGCAATGGCCAATAAATTAAAAGTGGGGTTTTCCAAAGTGCCCTAAAGCAACAGTACAACTCCCATTGATCCCAGTGGAAGAAACATCCAGGCCAGCAGCAAACGTTTCTGAAAATCCCACCCTCCGTTTTCTTGTTGGGTCCTTCATCAACGTTGCAGCTTCCGTGTCATTTTCTGAGCCGCCTAAGCAAGCGACCGCTTAGGTTTCCCCAGATGTCGTTCCTTGTTAAGGATTGAAACGTTCCCGGCATTTTGTTCGGCTTTTGTGTACCGCTGCCATGTGATCGAACGGCGTCCAGGGCAGTGAAAGACCTTCTCGGCATCGTTGAACTTGTTCCTGCCGCTTGCACGTTCCATCATCTTGAACCTCCCGCCAGTTGTCTGCCTGCAAGGAAACCTATTGCACTGGCTTGCTCCTAATGTCTCCCTGATCCATGGCTCCAGTGTTAAGATGCCTTTTAATACTGCAAGGTCAGTGTCCTGAACATGAAGCCTCTTGCATGGAGAGGAAAGAGATGGCCCGGGGGCGGGGGGTGAAAGCTGGTCTACCAATTTCTCACTGCAGCGCTATTTCCACAGGAGCTGGACACGCTGGGTTTCAGAGCTGGAGCAAAGCAGCAGTGAGAGAGCTCGTGGCTCATCACTTCTGTTCTGAACAGACCACAGCTGTAGCGATTGGGAAATTTAATGAGAATAATTATTCACGGGAGCAAAGAGGCAGAAAGAAAACATACATATATAGCAGAAAACCTGGATTAACTCTCAGCAGTAATAGCGTGAGCCCGTAATGCTGCGCCTGGGATGAAGCTAAAGCCCTACCTGTCCTGAATTAGTCGTGGTAGCCTGAGTAGTTGGCACGTGCTTGTGCAAATGCTTAAATATATATATATTTTTAAATGTAAAGGTACAAAAACAGAAGCTACGTTTTGCGATATATATAGTGCATATGTATAATAGACTCTCACTATATAATAGAGTGTGTGTGCACACATGTATTGCAATATATCAGATGGTCTCCTTTCTACATCTGAGAATGTTGCATTTAAAACTGAAACTTCAAATGGGGTGCTAACATTTTGAGCTGTTTCCCAGCCTCCCCTTTCGTAGGAGCTGTTCATCTCCTAAAACTGTAAAGCTTTTGAGGCTGTCTGGTCCAATTGCCTGTGTTATGAAATTTCACCCAGTGATTCTTGCAATGGAGAGAGAATTTCTTCTTCCCCACTATGTCAGTGAACTGTATTGAGCCCAATAGCTCGTGGCTGAACCAGAGCGCTGTATTATAACCCAACCCTGTGCATAAGCCGACCCCGCGGTTTCAGCTTCAATTTTAGGGGGAAAAACCTGCTTTAGTGGTTAACTCCAGATAAAGATTTCAAACTGCTGTCACCTTTACAAAACCCCACAGGGGAATCAAACAACCAAGGAAAGGGCCGAAGGGTAGCGTGCACTAAAAATACTAAAAAACTGCACTGAAAAAAGTCCGATGCCGACTTTGCAGGGACAGAAGTTAAGCATGGCGGGGCTCCGACTGCAGGTTTATCCCATGCATAAGTTGAGCGTGATTTTATTTATGTATTTACTTTCCATGTGGGTTTTTGGGAGGATAAAGGGGGGAGACATACTCTGAACAGTCTCTCTCTTAGGAAGGCGGGTGGTTTTGACATAGGCTGCAAGTCGGGGAGAACTTACTACCCCTAGGTCATTCGGTCAAGGAGTTATTTCTCCTCCTCTTATTTCTACCGTGAATTTTTCTCACACCCGCTTTCAGATATTGGCTCTTGTTGTGTGTTTGTGCGTAAAAGACCCTCCAAATCCAAGCCCTTTCCTGTTCGAGATCTTTTATGTCCCCTTCAGGTCCTTTAAGCATTGAAGTAACTGCTTAAACAGAGTAGCTTATTTTCCATACCTTTCAGAGCTGCTGAAATGAGGCCTTTTTGCTGATGTGAAATAATATGTGCTTTAATGCTGTTCCAGTTACCCTTCCCTGGTTTGCTCAACAGCAGGTGGCTGAAATTCAGAGCCTGCGTGGTATATGCCAGGCCCGCATTAAATGGATATATGGGTTTCCATCCCTCAACAACAAACACTGCAAGAAACTGTTGTTAAGAAGCTAGGTAATGTTCATCCTCTGACCCAAAAACAAGAGAGGCGATCTGCTTGGTGCTAAATAGAGTTGTCTCCTCTTAGAAAGGGATTTGCATTAAACTGCCTTTTGCCTACATCCGCTG
>NW_005841850.1:3282406-3289494 GCF_000455745.1 Alligator sinensis | reverse complement strand
CCTCCTTGCTAAATTAAAGGTGTTCAAATTGCAGATCAAGTTAAAGGCCCTACATATTAAAACTCATATTCTCCATGGGCTTCAATCTGTATTAAAAGGGCAGGTAGTGGTCGTGTTTTAGGTCTCTGGGGTTGGAGGTGTTAACCTGTTGTTATAGGCCGGGAACAACTTTATAGGATTAAAATAAGGTTAAAAAAAAAGAAGACCGCTGCCAGCTTTTCCCTTTTTTGCTTTTAAATAAGTAGGGTTTTTTTCCTTAGGACAAACTGTTTGTTTGCCTTCGAGAAGTTTGCCGGTGTTGCGTGCGGTGAAATAATTGCAATGGGTTATTACACTTGAAAAGACACAGAATGATAATTTGGAGAGAAACAAGGGGCTTTGTCTCACTGATGCATAAAGTAATTACCGGACCAAAGTGCATCGTTCCCATTTTGAAAACCACGACCCGCGAGCGGTAAACAGCTGAAAAACGGGTCGTTTACAGGACATAACGTGGCAGTGCCAAATTTTCGACGAACTGTCTTTGGGGCTGTATTGTTGTGTTGAAATTCCAGCGGAGAGATATCGTTCATAAAAACATCCATCTGCAAACGTGCGTCCCGGGTGAACTACATTACTAGCATCTGACACCCAGAACTCGCCTACAACATCTTGCCACGCACCGTCCATTTTAAACAGTGGGCGCCTGTGCCTTGAATAACACAATGGGCTGCCTTAATGAGGTCCCCATTATGCATGGCGTGCTGTGTCTGAAGTTCACTAATTTTCTGACCTGATGAAATAGATTTTAATAAGCTGGATGTAACACAGCATTTAAAGACAAAGGGAAACACTTAATGTGGCTGTCACCATAAAGAACTCGGGGCCGACATGTAGATGTTAAAAATGTTAATAGGATTGATCAAAAGCTCCAGAAAAGCATTTTCCATTTCCCCGGAGGCCTGCCCTGCAACTTATTGTTTGTTCACCTCTATTTGGCATTTTCAAGGCTGGGCTGTCCCTCCTCTTTAAAAAGCAATTAGATTTACCTTCAAGGAGCCCTACACAAATTTGAGCCGTGGTTCATCGCCGGCTTTGTCTGCTTGCCGTGGACTTTCGGTGGCGTCTCCCCTCCTGTCCAAGCAACCTCATTAATATGAAGTCTTTTGCTCCAACTACTTTGGTAGCACCCAAAATTGTCATCCTCTTTTCTTAACCCCAAATAGCGAACGATTGGGGTATTGAGCTAAACACTCATCCGCGTGCACTTCCCCTATGCGCGTTCTCATCGGTAGGACAGGGCTGAGACAAGGCAGACCAGATAGGAGCGTAACCGGAGAGGGGATTGTTTTTTGAATTCACTTTTTCATGCATTCGTAGAAGTCAGCGCATCATTTGCATTGGCTAAACAGCGCTCACGCCGACCTCCCCCGCACTTTTTCAGGTGGGGTGCTCTTGCGCCGCGGTTTTGAGTTTCTGCTGCGGTCCTTTCAAAACGAAGCCGACAGATCCTACAAAAAGGATAACACTGCCTAATGGAAAGAATAATGGCAGAGGGAACCCATTTGAAATGACAGCTCTGAGCCTCTTAAAGCTTTCCTGCATTGATCAAAGCTAGTGGTAACATTGTTTGAAAAGAGGGTATCAGGTGGGTTTTCCCCCCCCCCCCCAGCTCCCTTTCCTCTTCAACTTGCAAACAATTTTGAATTCCAGGCATCGCACTTTCCGCCCCCCCCAAGAGATCAAGTGCTTGCTTTTGTCAACCGAGGAGTGTTTAAAACAGCAGAGGATCAGAAACCAGAATGGGGCAAGCTGGTGTTTTAAAAGGAGATGGGAGATTAAAATCAGAATTGGTGCTTTCTGGCTCACCTTGTCCCCAGGCACGGTCTGGCTGAAACCCCCAGTTCAGAAACGTTGACAAGTTGATTGCAAGCTTCATCTTGCCTGTTGTTTTTACTTACAGCCTCGGCTCCTGCTCTGCTTTTCCTTCTTTCTTTGCTTTTCTAAAAAATTTTGTAAAAGGGAGATTTTTTGGTCTTCATGGGGGGTGGGGAGGGAGAGCGAGGGATCTGCCAAAAATGCATCCCAAGCTAGAAACCAAATACAGAGCGACCCACATTGATGTTTTCTTTTTAAAAATCACCTGATTTTTAAAATTAATTCCCAGTTTTCGTAATTTTTTTTTTCTTTGGAGCTGGCCCACGATTTGGGGCACCTTCAGAGTTGGCAATCCCATGTGATTTTTTTTTTTTTTAATGCTTTACTGTCACTTGCTGGAAAATGTGATGAACGAAGCAAACCCTGAGTGGGTCGGCTAAAAATGAAGCTTGTGGTTTTTAGATACGCTGTGTACCAGCGGGGCTAAATTAGGAGCTCACGGTGCTGTTAGCAGCTCCGGGTCAGGCCTAGACATCCAAAATTGTTGCTCTGTTCTCCTCCCAGGAACATGCGTGGGCCCGGGGACAGGGCTCGTGGTGTAGGGGTTTGATGCGCCTTTTCTCTATCGGAAACTGTCCTCACTGGAGGGACTGCTAGGCCAGAGCCGTCGTGATACAGCGACTGCATTGCTGGTCCTAAGGACCCTGCAAGGAGCCAGACCCCGACGCCCACATCTGTACGGGGTGACGTGGCCAGGCTGGAAATGTTTTGGCTTTGCGGTTTCTCCTCGTGTTATTCTAGACCAGCAATCCTCAACCGGGTGCTGCCAGGTTCTTTCAGCGGTGCTGTTGGAGAATGGAGAATAAGCAAGGTGCGACGTGAGAATAGCAGCCTCCGTCGCCCCTTTCCCCCAGCCTCTCCGCAAGGCGAGTGCCGTAGTAAACCCATTTGTGAATGAAGTGGGAGCCCGTTTCAAAACCTGGAGCTCTGGCGGTGTGCTGTGAGGCTGAAACGGTTGAGACCCACTGCACTAGACTGGGGCAGGGCCTCTCTTGAAAATTCGGGAGCATCCAAATGCTGGAGGCTTTGGAAAAGGCATTGCAGTATGAGGAGGGGATTAAGACCAGTAGGACTGTAATGTGCATTTTCCCTCCCTTCCAGGCGTTCCTTCCCCGGTGCTGAGCCGAGCTCTTTCTTGCACCCGTGTGTCCTGCCACACCTTGTTCTCCTAGGTGCCGGGGTGGCTTACACTGTTCTCCGCTGCTTCCCTGCCGCTGTTTCACACCCGTGCACGCTACACTCTTGTGTGTCTTACCACCATCGATATCAGCCCTTAGAGCTGGGGGCAGGGGAGACAAAGGCTGAAACAGCCGGGGCAGTACTTATGCCCATTTTACAGAGGGACTAAACAGGCCCAGAAAAACTGTGCGACTTGCCCACGGTCACACACACACAGTTGAGGAACTGCTTGAGGCTCATCAGTACCAGCCCCATGCCCAGACCAGAAACCGCTCTACCCTTTTCCAGGTTGGAGGTGCTGTGTCTTTCTCTCTGCTGTAACGCCTGGGATCAGGAGATAAGTCGCACCCCGCCTTCTCTTCCCCGACAGCATCTTCTTGCCACGAGCGCTTGTCAAAGGCTGCTTTGGGAGGCGTGGATGGGGTCTTTCTAACTGCGCATAGAGCACTTCTGCGTGCTCCTGCCAAAGCAGCAGTAAAGGGGACGTGCTTGGTAGGAAGAGGGACAGCTTTGTGCAAGCTGGCAACTTTTCTTGGGTTTCTATATATCAATGAGTGTATGACCGGTCCCGCAGAGAGACGCCGCTGCAGCCTTCCACCCAGCCAGACCAGCCGCATTGCGGTCACAAGGCTTGCCCCTCCACACCGCAGCGTACCACACATGTGCACACATGCATGCACCACCCCCCACAGAGACACCAAACACCCCCTACACTTGTACACATGCCTCCCCCCCCCCACATGCACAGACGTGCTACGCACATCCTCACACACCCACTACACGCACCGTTTTCCTGCTGTCTTTTCGAGCCCCCCTCCCCTCCTGCTTTTGTTGCCCAGCTGATGCTGCTGTGGCTCTGCACAAGCTCTTGCCGGTCAGACACGGCGACTGTTTGAACTGCTCTAGCGCGTCCTCTGAAGACCCAAGAGCCTGTTTCAGGCACTAATTTGTCAAGTCTCCTGAAGTCCCTAGAGGTGAGCAAGTGCCCTTATCTGCCTTTTGCACGGGAGCAAACTGAGGCCCAAAGTAGCTAAGTGGCTTGTCCTTGGCAGGGGTTGAGCTGGGAATAAAAATCCTGCCTCCCAAGCATTGGATCTAACCACTGGGCTATTTTCTTGTGTCCATGGCCCCATACTTTCAGGGTGCCCTGAGGAAAAGGAGGAAGAGGCTGATGGAGAAAACAGCTTGATGCAGTCAGGGCACACATTGGCTGAAGATGCACGTATTGGAGAAAATGTCCAGGACCCACATAAGTTCCCCCGCCAGCCCATCACACGGGGTGTAAGTGGCACAACTGGACTTGCATCTGCAACGTTGCTTTTTACAGCATTTTCTGCTACAGCTTCAGTAAGCCCCCGTGAAATCCAGCCTGGGGTTGTCCTCGGAGCGCGCCGAGGGGTTTCGTGCCACACCGCGCGCCGAGGCCTTGCACTGCCTATTTGAATCCCGGATCGGCTCCTTCCGTCGCACGCCGCCCACTTTTTCTCCTCCGCCTTCTCCGAAACGTATTTGTGCGTTGGGGAAAACACTTGCTTGCAAGACAGCCACTCACTAAATTGTGACCTTAGGCCATCGTAGTTAAGAACAGATGTGCCCTTCTTCTCGCACACGAGACTGCTTCAGTATTTAAAGTGAAACTATTGATGCAGGAAGCAGAAAAATTTAGCTGTGAAAAATTGAACTCCAAATAGTGGCTTTAGCTCTTTCGGAGTAATAAGGCGGCATGAAATTGATCTGAATCCTCGGGGCTTTCTTGGACAGCGTTCGAGCCCGTTTCCAAACATTTATTGTAAAATATCTGCTAATTGGGATGCCTAGATCCACTTTAGCCCTTTTGAGTGGCTCGGGCAGCCTGTTTTCTCTAGGCAATTATAAGCAAAGGATACACAAAAAAAGGGACAAGGATCATTTCTTCAACCATCGGAGCGTTTTGGACAAATACGATGAATAGATTGATCTCTCTCTCCCCTCCGCCCGACTTTTGCAGCTGCACGGCCATGGCTTTTAGATGGCCATTGCCGGTTTTATGCTACCGGGCCAGCTGCGGAGCCGGCAGCCAGGACGTGGGCTTGGCACTTGCCGCTCGGAGGCAAACGAGGGAGGACGCGACAGAGACGGGAAAGGGAAAGGGTCCCTCGTCGGTTCACGGTTCCTTGTTTACAGCCATTTTGGCCTCCATCCGGGGAGGTCGCCCACCATCACGTCATCTGCTGTGATCCCTCCACCACCTCACCCAACCGCCAAGCGGCACATTGAGCCCCATCCAATCCTTTGTGATATTCCCAGCGCCTCAGCTAACGCGCCGGCACCACAAACACCTTGCAGCCTTCCTCTGTGCGCCCACCTGTGGCTTTGCCTCCCTGCAATACTCTGCTATTTCTCATCGGGGAAAAGAAGGGCCAATACATTGTCATTTCTGCACGAAGGCCTGCGGTCTTACCCTGCACCCTCATCACCCGTAGTCCAGTGCTTTACACCAATGACAGTATCCTGCTCTTAGCCCCTTGGGGTTCTTCCATGCCCCAACATTGTCCACAGCCCTGTTGGTTGTAGCAGGATGCAGGAATACAAATCCCCCACCCATCTAGACACACCTGTAGCCAGCTCCAAGGCCGCTGCAATGGGAATATAAAGAATGATGGGGGCTGCTGGGACTGGACATCTGCGGGCCGTGTTGTTTTAATTTCCCTGAGGTCAGAGGACATGACTGGACACTTCCTCGGTCTAACTTGAAGTGCTAGGAAAAGCTCTGTTTCAAACTCCATTGGGTGCATGGAGGTGGTATAGGCAGAGGTGTTGCTTGTATGGGAAACAGCTGCACTAGGCTCAATTCACGATGCCTCACTTCCTGTATATGGTGTTATGTCTGCGGGCGCTGGCCTGATCCTGCTGGCCGAATTCGGGCACGGGGTGACCCCACGTGCCAGTCCCACGGCAGAGTGGTGGCCACATCATCTGGTCCACAGGGCTCCTCACAGAGGAGCAGGCTATTAACACTGCCGCCGCTCCCTGCCACCGCATTTCCAGACCCTTGAGGAACCTTGCAGGCCAGAGGTTGAGCAGCCCTTGACTGCATCATTTGAGCGCTGTACCTTTAAGGGGAGGAAAACCATCTTCCCAGCTGCATGGAGGGGGTAACGTACAATGCTGATAGGGTGAGGGTGTGTCGTGTTTGCTCAAGTCTTACACAGGGAGGATTGCTTTAGAGGCTTATAAATTATAGGAGATAACAGTAAAGGGACACCAAAAGCTTGGGGCATGTCATGCTGCACAGAGGAGGTGGACGGTTTGCGGGTGGAGCTTATGACTGGCGCTCGGGTCGCTGTTGCTGTTCCCGACTTTCCCACCGACTGCGCGAGCTTGCAGCAGTCCCGCAGCTTCTTCATGCCTCGTTTTACCCCATCTGCAAAGCAGAGATGATGCTCTTTGCCCGCCTTGGTGAGGTTCATTTGGAGATAAATGAATTAAAGGTATTACTTAAGTGTCAAAGCTTTGATGGAGGGCCGCAACTGCGGGGGTACTCTAATGACGCAGACACCACGTGTGAAAGTGGAGGAGACTTTCCGACTGTAGACCACCTACTGGCCTGCCACGGATGGGGGTGCCGTGCACTAACGAGGCTACAGATCGAGCAATAGCATGTGTCCATTTTTGGACTCAAGGTTGAACGTGAGATGAAGAAGGAGGGTCATATTCACCGCTGCATGTGCACTAAGGAGCCCGACACTAGCACGGTGCCTAGCAAATGATTTTTCCAGGTGGGCCCGGTACCTTTCAGTGCACTTGCTTGAGTCAAGGCGAGGAGGAGAAGGCAGGCAATCTCTGCATGGGTAATCCCCTTTATTAATTAGCGCTCCCCCCTCTCTCCTGACCCAGAATACTCTCAGCCCTGCAGAGTGGAAGAATTTCCCTAGCAGCGCTTGGGTAGGCCAGATGTTGGTTGTGCGAAGCACAGTGTCGCACAGATGCTTTCATCGGCAGTTGGGAATAAA
>NW_005841850.1:3276415-3282375 GCF_000455745.1 Alligator sinensis | reverse complement strand
CTACACCTGCCCAAACTGGGCTCTGGCATAAATTGCATCTATTGTTCGAAGTCTTTCTGCTGGAAGAGGAAACCGCCCGAGTCAGATCGTTCTTATTTTTTGTCCGTCACTTTTATCCATCGCTTCAGTCTTGGGCGAGAGAAGCGCACGTTCCAGCTCTCGTGCTTCGAGGCAGGTTTGGGTCTTGAAGGGAACATGTTTGAATGAGGCCGAGGCACATCACTGTGCGGAAAATCCAGGGCTCACCTGAACTTTTGGGGCTAATTCAAGGGAGCCCCCAGAGAGCTTCCAAGCGTTTGTATTTCCTATGGATCGGTGCTGAATTTAACAGGCTGCGTATCACAGGCAGGTGGAGAAGGACTTACAGTCCCAGGGCCTGACCTGCAGGTGCTCTGTTCGTTGCAAAGTCATTGGAGTAATTATGATCTCCTACTTGGTGCGAGGGCTGTGCTGGAGATTCGGGAGCCTGTTCCCAAGGCTCTTGATCCCATCCCTCCAAACAGGTCTCCCTATGCATCCTACTCTTTAGGGTTTGTAACAATTCCTCAACAGAGTAAGAGCCAACAGATCCACTTTGGCACCAAATAGTCGGCTTTGCTGCGCCACGCGTGGTGGGAACAGGAACGGACGTTAGCCCGAGGTCACTGTGCATATATTGACCCGGACTTCTTTTTTTTTCCCCCAACAGCCCTATTGCCATATTTAAATGCAAGTATGTCTTTTTAATTGATGTTTTCAAATAGCGTAGAGTTACGTTAGCCTAGTTGGTCTTTGTTCAGTTTTTGTTTTTTGTTTTTTCCCGTCCTTACTTGTAGCTAGGACGATAGCTATAGAGGTAGCGGGCTTGTAGTTTGCTGATTTTTCTCTGGATTTTTTTGTTTCTCTCTCTCTAGTTTGTTCTGCTCTCTTCCGCTGTCTCACCTGCTTCTTTAAAAGTCTCGGTTGTTTTCTTGTGGTCTCTCCAGTGTTGCAAGGCAGCCACGATCCAAGTTGCAGAGGGTGCGCAGGGGGAAGGTGCTGTGTTAGTGACTCTCCGAAAAGTTTCACCTGTCTTGCGCGTCATCAAAACCAATGCAAAAAAAAAAAAAGAGAGTTTTGCCAAAGCCAGGAATCCTTCAGAGCTTCTTGCTGCCTTCGCAGCAGGGGGTATCTTGTGTTTCAGTCGATCACCTTTTCCTTGTTGCTGCCCCCTTTTTAAAAGAAAGAAAAGAGCAATTCAGTGTCCCTGGCAGATTTCTTTTTGTTATCGTTGGCCATTGCACAAAGCAACAGCATCGGAAATCCCGCAGGCGTGACAGCTCGTTTTTGTGCAGCGTCACCGTCCCTTCTGCATAGGACGTATCACCCGGCCTTCCTTGGCCTGCTGCTCTTTTGCTTTGGAAAGCTGTGTTTTTTTTTTCTTTCCCCCTGTTAAAATGCATTCTAGTGATTTCATTTTTTTTTCTACTGGATCCCAGCAACCTTGTCATCTTGAAACCAGGCCCTTCTGGTGTTTTTTTTTGTTTTGTTTTTTTTAATCATTACCGCTGTGTGTCCAAAACTGCACAGACTTTCCTCTTGCAAGTTAGCAAAGACCAAAACGAATGTATCCTCCTTGTTCAGGAAGTAAGATGATAGGAGCTAAGCGCTGCGAGTCATTCTTGTGAATGAATCCTGGTCCTTCACAGCTTGCAGTGGCCCCCAGGCCAGCTGCTCGGGATAAAAAGGCATCCTCGGAGCATACAGCCGTTTCAATTGACCGCCAACATTTTGCAAAAGGCTTCAAGTTTGGGGTCCACCTTGAAGGGGCTTAATTTTCTGGGAGAGTGAAAATATTCACTTTCTGACTATTTGGCCCTTTTAAGGGAGGTCCCCCCCCACAAACCACCAAGCCCTTTGGCAGTCGCTGGCCTTAATCGAGCATGGTTGTGCCCCAGCGCAGTACAGTACTCTGCCCTGTTTGCGTGACGCTTGCCGTTCGTTGGATATTTCCCTTTACCCTTCTCCTTTTTTCCATGGCTAGGTTTTCCGGCAGCAGCCTATGGACCAGTAGCAGCAGCAGCGGTGGCGGCAGCAAGAGGATCAGGTAGGGGGGCCTGTGGAAGAGGCGGCTACATGGCATACCCGCAGAATGCAGGGGCAGGTAAAAGCTCTGTCGGTATTCTGTGTGGCTGCAGCTGTCCATCATTACTCTGATTTTCCTCACACCTATCCTGGGGACCTGAAAACCAAACCAAGCCAAAATAGGAAAAAGCCACCCATACGACAAGCAGAGGCCGCGAGGCCTGGAGCACGCGGCAGGAGGTTTTCCATGAGAACTGTCCAATGAGGGTCCTTTCATTTTGGTTTCTTTTATGTTTGTTTTGTTCGTTTTCGGTTTAAGGGCAAAAAAAAGGAAAAAAAAAAAAAAAAAAAAAGAGGAAGTTTTCATTTCTCCCGTGAAGTTTGCACCGGGTTAACAATGCAGCTTGGTCTTCCATTCGCTCTCCGTGGGCCCGGGTAAGGATCCAGGCCTCTTGGAGGCTCCTTCGCCTGGCCCCTAAGGCACGGTGGCAAGCTGTCCTCAATATTTGTTGGGGTTTTTTTTTTAATTTGTCTTGCACCTCACCCTCAAAATAATATTCCTTACCCTAAAACAACTTGGTTGCCAGAATGGTCATTTCCTCCAGCAGAGCGTCTGTTCTGCCGAAGACAAAAGCATCGCATCTGCTACCGTACATTATAAGAGATGCTAAAACGCTCACGTGTGCACTCCAGATCTGCTTTCCTTTGAAACTCTAATTGGGTCGTACAACTGTAAGCGCTACCTGAAGTACAGGCAATCAATACGCATTACACGAAGCCAAATCAAAGTGGCTCCGCTGCAAGCACATGTGTTGCATTGTTGGTTTCCAAGTATTATTTTTAATTTGCCTGCCATTTAAAGCTTAGCGCTTTGTTTCTCCGGCCCGCTGCTTTTGTTACCTACTGCAAGCTCCGGCCCGGATTTGGCGAGAAATGTTAAAGCTTTTCTTTCTGCCCCTCCAAAAGCTTAAATTTTATTTTATTTTTTTTTCCCCTTAAGGGAAATAAATAAATTGTTACCGATCACATTTATTACCCTTGGATTTCAATGCAGGGGAACATGTGCATTAGGGCTTTGCTGAGGCAGTTCAGCATTCAGCGCAATCATGAGTGGGCTGTGAACTCACCTGCACCCTGTTCTGCGTCTGCTTCCTAGCCCGTGCCTTGCCTGTCCACCCAGAGCAAGAACAAAGGGCACGGCAATGCCTCCCCAGTAGATGTAATTGCTTCCAATCTTACGCATACGCTCGCATTGATTGATCATCCTGTGGATTCATCTTACCCTTTATTCTTGCTTTCGACCATAGTGGTACTGGGGGAGGAGAAGAGGGAAGGGTTACCCAAAACAAAAAAGCATCCTTGCAACCAGTCCAGAAATCACGTCCATACGAGACACGCAGCAAAAAAGGTGACGGGACCTGGTTCCAGCTTACTCATGACTCAGTCCTGGAGGGGAGGTTTTCAGTCGCTTGGCCGACGTCTAGACTTGCTAGCGAGGGTCTGGCGGGGAGGGGGAAAGGGGAATAAATGCACAAAGGGCTCCTGAGGGCAACCACCCAAATACGCATCGAGTCAGAGGCGAATCCTCTGGAGGCCAAAGTGAGAGGTCAGGAGAACTCCGTTCCATGCAAACTGGCACTGCTTGCGGGGCTACAAAGGATCATCCGTACCCGTTTTATTTTGTGGCATGTAGAAAGAGCTTAAGGGGTGACTTGCCAGACAGCTGTGGGAATCCTCCCCCTTCCTTTTCTTTCTCTTCCCCGCCCCCCCCGCTTTCCCTTTTTGATGAAGACAAAAGCAAAATCAATCCTACATATTCGATGAGGAAAACAGACTTAATCACGGCCGCCTCTTCCTCATGCTTTGCCCTTCAGGTTTTGCTTTAAGTGCAAACAGACCTGGTGAGTTGCCCCTTAGCGAGGCACGGAGGGTTTGGCTAGATGAATGTTGCTTCCATAACTCATATTTTTTTACTCCGAGTGCTTTTGGTGCCCATTACAACTGAACTGAGCATTGATCGATTCTGTGCCTGAAATCATTTGTTTTTGATTTGAGTGGGGTTTTGTTTCGGTTTTTGGTTTTGTTTTTTTTTTCTCTCCGTTTTCTTCTCTTTTTTTTCAATTTTTTCCTTTTTTTTTTTTTTTTTCTTTTTTTAATTTGAACTTGCGATACGAAACTAAATCTAACCCTCAATTAACACCGCCCTGCCTGGCAAGTCTAAAGAGCAGTATGGAGTTTGGAAAGGCCTGTCAAAATTGCCTGGACCGAGTGCCAGCTCTCTCCTCCCACTCCCCCTCGAATTCAAGGGGGAAGAAAAAAAACCCCAAAACACCAAAAAAAAACCAACCGGTCGAATCCCTTGAAACGAGAGGCTGTTTCCATTTGCAGTGAAACGCGGCTGGCGGAGCGATGGCATTTCACGTGCCGTCCTTCCCCTTGCAAGAGACTTTTTGAACGGGGCGTCCCCCTCGCGGGGCAGTGGTAGTGAATTGTGTTCGGGAGCAGCGGAGTACAATGAGCCTCAAGGGGCCCAATTCATTACAAGAAAAATTAGGGTTATTTTTCTTATATCTATAAATGTGCACGCTCCCTTTGCACGCTTTTTTCTGATTTAAACCACCAAATGCAGAGCCATCGGCGTTGAGCTGCTGCTTGTTGTTGGCTGTCAGCAAAGGTTAACACAGAGCCCCTTCCCTCTTCCTCCAGTTCACAGCTCGAGAGCCTTGTTGGGTTGGCAAAGATGGGGTTTCCATAGCAGTTTTCCCTGCAGACAACACTGAGCCCCGTTGTCCGTCTAGTGCAGGGGTGGGCAAAATGCAGCCCGTGGGCCGGATGCAGCCCATCAGGGCATTCTGTCCAGCCCGCGGGGCCCCTAAAAAATTTAGAAAATTAATATTTATCTGCCCCTGGTTGCCTGTCTTGCGGCTCTCGATGGCTTGCCAAAACTCAGTAAGCGGCCCTCCGCCCAAAATAATTGCCCGCCCCTCGTCTAGTGCCAGTTCACTCGAAATGAAACCCTTTGGCTATAAGGTCCCAATTCTAGCTACGCCCAGGGCTTAACATGACTGCCATTATTGAGTCCATTGGTTTCATCAGGGCTCCTAAAGGCAACACATAAGTAAGACTATTGCAGGTTCAGGGTCTAAGGTCGTTCTTGATACCTCCTGTTCAGCTGGGTTCATTTCGATCCAGATGACTTTTGGAATAGAAAACCTTTCCAGGGCTGGTTTCCCAGCCCGCAACGATCTCCGCACCCGCCAATACCATTCAGTCACCCACATGGAGTGGCCATCTAATCCCCAAATACTCCGCGTAGACCGTATCCCCTGAAAACTGGCCACTTCATTGAGGTGCTTGAAGGGGAATTGAGCTCTTTTGAAAACCTGGACCACGAGTAAACTAAGATCTTTTTCACACCTACAATGTAGCCGTGTTGCCAGACATTTAACTGTGCATTTCCAAAGGCCCCACGCTCGGGGTGTCTGGGCAGCAGCGACCCCTATTTATTGTAAGGTGATGTTCTCGTGTTGACAGCGGGGGAGCTGCCCGTTCGCTCAACAGTCAGCAAAAGGTTTTGCCTAGATCATTTCTGCCTGGGGCGCAGTTAGCTTGCTTGCTGGCTATTTCCATATCGTGACCCATTTTGGTCACGAATCATTTCTGTGATTCTGCACTTTCTGGTCTTCGGTTTCCTGCTCGCCCCTTTTTTTTTCTCGTGGCGTTGCGGGGATGCAAGCACGGATGATGCTGATTAGAGGTAAAAGGTCTTGTCGCATCAGCGACGAGGTACGTTTCTCCGTGCACACTCAGCTGAGTTTATTCTGGGTATCGGGAGGGCACATGCTCCGGTTCCCTTCTTTATGTACCCCACACCCAAGCCATGAAAAAGCAGTCGGTGAGATTTTTCAAATGTGACT
>NW_005841850.1:3270118-3276386 GCF_000455745.1 Alligator sinensis | reverse complement strand
TGCATGGCAAAATCCAGCTTGGATGACTTCATCTGCCCTTGTATTTTTTTTTTATTTTTTTTTAATGAATTGGGCCCTGAGTTCTGGCAAATTAGCAAGCTTGAAAGCCTCGACGCTGCAAACTCCTCGGAGACAACTTCACTATCAGTGTCACTTGTCTTTTAATCTCGCCTGGCATATTTTCCACCGATTTTTGTCTGCAATCCAGGAAAAGCATGGGGAAAAAAAATCTCTGGAGTGTGGGGGGGAAATGGCAACCGAAATTCGGCAGAAAGGTGGGGGGCGGTTTTTTAAGCTGACGGGCTCCGAGTTTCCGGCTCCCCCCGTTTCTCCCTCGTGACTGGAGAATAAAGTACCGATGATAATGCACATGGTAAGGCCCTGGTCCTCTGCTGCTTGGCTCCTGGGACGTCACTGGCACCTCGCCACGGGGGTGGTGGTGAAAATGCTGGCCCGGCAGCACGGCAGCATTTTACCTCCGCTCCGGGCGGGCTGGGTGACGGCGGGAGGCGTTCGAGCAGAGCAGGAGCAGGGCTGCGTCGCGGCGTGGCTCGAGGAAGCTGCGCCTCTTCTTCCCGCCCCCCCCTCGAGCATACCTCGATTTTTTTTTTTTGTGCATGCCAGTCGCCAACTGCAAATGCTGCCTTTGAGCCGTGAGCACCCAACAACCCCGTACTGTACTTTACACTTGCCGGCTATAACAACTCGAGTAACGTGAGCTACTGACCTTGATGGTGAGTGTGAGCAGTTATGTTTTTGTTGTTTTCTCTCTTGCTTGGTTGGGGCTGCTGTGAGAGAGGGTGTCTCTGAGGCATTCTTTCCGGCCTCTCTTACACTCGGACGTGCACACCTCCTCTCAAACACTCTTCTGAGCGCGCTCAGCGGGAAGGTTTGTCCACACCTATTAATCCTCTCTCAGTGTCCAGCTTCTTGTTAGTAGCAGCTGGTTGCATGTTTTTTGCTTGTTCCGATGAAACGATTCAAGAAACGACTCATATCAGCTCTTGAGAAATGTCTCTCTCTCTTTTTATTGTTTTTTTTTTTTTTTGTACACTTTCTTTCGATGTTTTTTTTTTTAATTCTTATTCTTATTCTTCTTCTTATTATTAATTTCCCGTACTTAAAAAACAAAACACCTGTCGTCCCGTAAAACATTTCACATCTCCCCTTGCCTGTTCTTAGAGTGTATGTATCTGTGGGACTGAACTAAATGCATGCACTGTAGTAGTCGTACTGGTAGCAGTAGATGTAGTTGTAGAACATGCATTGTTGAGTTGATATTATAGGTATCATCAACTTGAAATAGCGTGGCAGTCAAAAGCATAGCATTGGTCTGATTGAAAGAGTAGGGCTTTCAACAAAACAGAGCGCTGCTAAAGGCTTGGATCCATAGTACCGCATTTGTTAAACTCCAAGAATAAATTGAATATGGCTGTAGGTGACCTACATCCTCCCCTGATAAGAACCCGCGCATACTCTTACGTTGATAGTAAATTTATCTTTTTCTTTTTTTTCTTTTTTTAATTTTTTCAAATAAAAAATTGCAGGCATTAAAACTTTGAACATAAATATGATCTCTTAGAAGTTTTACTTAAAAAAGGAATTAAGATTTTTTTTTTTTTTTTTTTAATCATTTTACCATCATGGTTTCTTCATCAACCTGTTACTCGTCTACATTAGCCCATAGACTCATTCTTCAGCGGTCTTAAACTGGGTATGCCAAACCTAAATCGCTCCACTGGATACTTTAAACCATATTGATCTGCGTAAAATAGCTTCCAGCAAACCGTTCTGAGACGCAGGGAGGTTGTATTGAGGTCATAAACCTGCTCCGTGTCACGCAGCAGACGCTGCGCCAGCGCGGCTTGCGTCCATCACCGTGTGGCCGAGCTTAAGAGAACATCTGTAAATTTAAGATCCAACGTTTCGGAGGTATCAGCATAAGGATTTCCAAGACAAGTTCATCATCTTTACCATTGAGCCAGCAAACGTCTTTGCTTCTTGCGCCCAATTTTATGCACTCCGCTTTTTAAGTGTTTTAGAAAGGAAGCGGTCGGCAATAGATCTAACAGCCAATAATTCAAGTCCTGAATTGCACAGTGGTTTGTCAGAAAATATCCTGCTGGGAGTAGAAAAGCTACCCTACAGTGCTGCTTTCCCCCATCCGGTCCGGCACCCTGTTTGCAACCTAACTGCTGCTAGGTTTGAGCGAGCACATTCATCCCCCATCATGTACATCCAGCCGAATCTTTAGCAGGCTTATCTCAGCAAATGTTATTAAAAGAAATAAAGTATCTGGAAGGTGCTTTCAAGATGCAATTAAACATTTGTATCTGCTCCTTACCTCTAATAGTACGTAAAGTAAATCAGCCAAAGAGCTTCCTGGATGGAGCTAACACGACTAGAAACCTGCGGATGGCTATATTGTCCCCGCGCACAATTCCCTTTATTGCTCCTGAGGACTTCCGACACTTACGCCTGGAGGGGGGGAATAATTTCCCCCTTAGATTTCAATCTGCTAAAGAGACGCGGGGACCCACTGTTTAATGTGCAAGACATATGATTAAATAAGGAACGTATCTAAAAATTAGCAGAGCGGCAAATTGCACGGGGCATAGAAACCCACGCCGTACACTTAAATAAGGTGCTCTAAAAATTTAGTCTCGTCGTTAAGCGCTGATTGCGTTAGCAAATTGCAGCCATAAAAAAAAAAAAAAAAAAAAATTAAAAAAAATGGGGCAACAGTTGGTCGGCGTGCATGACGTGAGAGGCGTGTGGATCGCCCCGTTTAAGCGGCGGGAGGAGGCATGGGCGAACGATCCAGCGCTGAACCAATCTGGAATTTATACTGCCCATCTAGAGCGTTCCCCGTTGGGGCAGATGCTGAAATGGAAGTGCGCTCCTCTTTTTATTTTACTACATAAAAGTACATAAAATTTAATCCAAGGCGTGTAATCTCGAAAGCCAGAACCTAACAAGTGGACCACCTGGGAAAAGCAAGTGGGCTGAAATTTCTCACTCCACTGGAACAGCCCGTAATTACTTGACAGAGGCTGGCAACTGCAACTCGGCAGAGTTGATACATCTGAAAAGCAAAAGAAAATTAGCGGCTGCATAAGATGTTATCCTTTATTCCTCTTTCCGGTGCGAGAAGCCACATTTAAAAATGTTTGCCTCTCCGAGGGAAGGGGGGAGCGCGGCCCTGGGTCATGTACATACTTGCTTTAAGAGTCCCCGGTTCCCAGTGGGTCGAATGAGCTAAATTAGCAGGGGGATTAAACGGCTGGATGCAAACAAAAGGAAAATGTCTTCTTTTAAAGAGGCCGAAGAAATGAAGGAACCCAAACTCTGCACTGACTGCGCACATGTCTGATGGGTAAATGCTCCGTCCTCTTCCAGACTTGTGCAAGGTTTGCAGGGAGGAGGTCGCTCCGCATGTCACTGGGGAGTATTACTCGGCCTTGTTAGGGACGGCTTTCTCCTCTCCCGTCTACGGGCGCTGCCCCTATTCTCCTGAAGACACGGGATTTTTATTGTTAATAAATTAAAGCAGAATCCTTTCTCCAAAGGGTTCTCAAGGCAGACATAGATCCCAGGTAATTTCGAAGCCATTACAAACACGCGTGCCTATAATTGCATTCTGGCGTTCAAACCGCACACAATACCTGTTTATCTTACTTTATTGTAGGAGACATTTTTCTTTATCCTTGAGGGACAGAACCTCCAACAGAGCCATACAAAAATTTCAGTAAATTTGAAATAATTTGCTGCTGCTGCCAGGCACTGACCTTGGCTGTAGTCATTTTACAAGGCTCCCGGTTAGAGTCTATTGTGGTTAAAACACATCAGCGTTAATCAATAATTTTGTAATAGAAAATCCTGTGCACTTGATAAATCATCTCCTGTGCAATTAGTGACCAGCTCTGAAGTGCAGACTTAAGTACAGTATAAGTTAATCTTTAATGAACGGAGCAGCTAACTTTTAATGGTTTTTTCAATCAGTGGAATTATTTTCAATGGGAAAACACTCTTCCACGGAGATCGCTTTGGCTTCCAGGGTGCCTCACTTGATATATGCCAAGTGGTGGCTCCACGAGGCTCATACTGTGATCCAAACAGGCTAATCAGGCAGGCACGGAAACGTTCCCATTTCCAAATGCTGAAGGTTTTGAATCGTTACGACTCTGTTCTAGGGAAGTGTTGGCGCAGCCAGCTCACATGGCGGCACTTTCCTTCCTTCTCCCCTGGAAAGAAAGGGCAGCGCTTCGGGCTGGCATACTCCCACTGTATTTGCTGTAGTAAGACCAACCCTTCTCAGCAGGGTTTGAAACCAGGGCCCTCCAGTGCGGCGGTCCCAGTTCAGCAAGGTGCTATAAGCCTAAAGGGTGAGCCAAGTCAGGGATCATTGCAGACCAAGCTCCTTTACCTGGCAGAACTAGTAGGCTGTTATCCACGAGGTGGCACAACAGTAGTCTTGCAAGTTATGTTTCAAATGGTATAAAAAGACCAATGTTTCTGATAGGAATTGAGAGCAGCAAAGGCAATGAAAACAGATGATTCCTCTCCCTTCTGTTTGAGACGGTGCCTTGGCGTCTTTTTTTCCCCCCCGCTATAGGAAGCTTTTGTATCTATCTGTTCTGGTATTAGCTTGACGATGATAGTTGATTTGTAAAAGCCAGGGAATACAGAATTGGGCTTTATGGCCTATATTATGTTTAGAAAAAACTCCCCAAAACAACCCGCATTCGTGCAGCCGGCTCATCTGGTAGCTAGAGAAAGGGTTCGGGCCTCGTGGCTACTTGGCTGGATGACGCCAAGTAGCTGGCGTCATCTTTGTGCATCTCAGTTTTTCCCCTCTGCGATGCATGCGTGGCGGGGCAGGCCACCCCCCAGTCAGTGTGGCCAAAGCCCTAGAGACACTTGGGTGCAAAGTGGTGGGGCTGTATCAGGGGCGGGCAATTATTTTGGGCGGAGGGCTGCTTACTGAGTTTAGGCAAGCCATCGAGGGCTGCGTGACAGGCAGCCAGGGGCAGCTAAATATTAATTTTCTCAATTTTTTACGGGCTAGAATAGAATGGCCTGGAGGGCCGCATCCGGCTCGCGGGCCGCGTTTTGCCCACCCCGGGCTATACTCCGACATCTCTGAGTTGCACGTTTTATTTGAGAGTCCTGTTAGGTTACCGCTGTCGTGTCACTGCAGGCTGCGACCGCCTTGGCAGCAGCTAACGGCGGATCAAACGGGTTTCTGCGGGCTCACGTTGAATGTTTACCCCTTCTGCTAAAGAGCGTCCCATTGCCGGCAGTGAGCGGCATGGGATCGGGCTGATTAAAATATAGCTGTCTCAATGGCTTGATGAATGACTGGCACCAGGGACCAAATCCAGTATGAGCAGCTCCCGTGACGGGTGGACGGTATCTGCGGAGTCAAAATCCGACTCCTACCGAGTTGAGCACAGAGGCAGCTACTTGCATGGCGCTGGTTGTTCGTTCCTACCAGCTGCAGAAGGAGGCAGCTCAGAATAGTTCCCTAATATTACTTTTGTCCATAAATCGTGCAGCTGCGAATGGGAGGGGAGGGTGGCGGAGAGCCGATGTTTGCTGTCACGTGGGCCACGTGGCGGTGCAGCCCCCGGCAGCGTGCGGCGGACCGGTCTCTTTGGGAAGGAGCCTTTCCTTTGCCTTTGTCAGGGGTCGGGGCCTTGCTCACCGTGGCCGCAGTATCAGATACGCATTGAACTAGTTCATTCTTATCGGTGTAACACCTTTGTCTTGTGTAAACTCCTGATGGAGCGAGGCTTTGTGCAGGACAAGGGTGTCGCGGAAGAGGAAAAAGAAAATGGAGCCACGCGGGGGTTTATTGCATTCCCTGGGTGCACTGATGCTTTGCAAGAAGGGGAAGACCGTCCCCCGGCAGCGCCCGGACCGCTGTTGTGACTTAAAATATGCAGCGAAATGAAGCCCTGGCTTGGGTTTAATTTGCCTCTTCTACTGTCTGTTATTGTACAAAAGGCTTCAATTTAAAATTAACAGGAATGATAGCCGGTTAATGTGTTACAGTGGGAGGCCGGAGTTTCGGTTGCTATGGTAATGGAGTTCGGCTCATTTGTTTTGTAGATGAGTAATTACTACGCAATTAGAGTAGGCTAAAAATAAAAGGGCCCTTTGTTCCCAGTTACTCATTAATATTAATAAAAGGCCTGTCCAGGCTGTGGTAAACAATTAATGCAAATGCAGTTGCCCATGGTAAAAGTAGTGACAGATTTCTTAT
>NW_005841850.1:3215200-3270108 GCF_000455745.1 Alligator sinensis | reverse complement strand
TTTCCTTGCTTTAAATAGCAAAAATGATTAGGAAATGATTTTACAATGCAACAAGATCGTAGGTGGCTGCAGCCCGTTTGCCTCTTGGCAGAGTGGATGCAGAGGCTGGGAATACGTATCTGATATTATCCTGGGTTCAGATCCCGAGAAGCACCGGGTACCTGTGATGCCCGGCGAACTTTACGGGGGTCAGGGTGCTCGGTGCTTCTCGGGACGCTGTCGCGAGATCTTGAATCGACGCGCAAGTCTGTGCCCAGAAGTGGCCCTGCTGGGCTGAACTCATCGGTCCAGCTTGGAGCCGCAACGTTAAGCAGTTTCCGTGGGTTTTGAAAGATCGGAGCCTAGGTTAATAATTTAAGAAGAGCTTGGGGCAGGTGCGTCAGCAGTGATTGAAGGAAAGAAGGCAAAGAAAAGAAGAGAAGAATTGGGAGAGCCCAAGAAAAGAATTGGGATGAGCTCTCCAAGGGTCTTAGTGGAAGTTGCTTTGAGTGTGATTTGGGTATCTAAACCCCTTGGGTCCTGTCGGCCCTCCCAGCTCTGAAGCGGAAAGGGTGCAACTTATGAAGAAACAGGTCCCTTCTCCCAGGATGTGCCACGCACCATAATACTGCATGAGAAGGAAAGGAAACCTCACTGCTGATCACAGTAATGTCAATATTACAATACAGCCAATGTTGCCTTTATTCATTTGGCCCGCTCTCATATTGGTTATGGGAGATAGCAGAAGAGCGCTCTCATTTTTTTTCCCTCCCTTCTATTATTCTTTAGAGGAAAAGTGAATGAAAACAGTCCTAAGCATTGCACGCGAGGTCTAGTTGAAAAATGTATTTGCTTCTCAGTTAACCTTAAAATGAGATGCCCTCGTTAGTGGAGTTGACGTGGCTGCCCCGTGGTGCCCCATCAGTAATGCCTGTTGGAAGGGCCGCAGCCATACTGCAAGGCATGGGCTCTTGTTCTGCAGCCGTGCTGGGCTGGGGACTGTGTTTCCGTACATCCAAGAGCCACCCGGTTGCCTGATCCCCTAGCATGTCCTCCACAACTTGGCATGCCACGGCGGGGGCTAGGGAGGGCGCTTCTGAAGCTTCTCCCAACAATGGTTGGGAGCACAAATGCTGCCAGGCCCCCGGCTTTCCTGTCGCTCCATGGCCCCGTGCGCTCGGGGCAAACGAGATGATGCCGGCACAAGACCACAGCCACCAGCTGCGCCCCGTCACTGGGGAGATGGAGCCCTCCAAGTTATCGTGCAACCAAAGTCTTGGCACGTTCGAACACCCCCACTCCTTCCAGACCCTCCTCCGCGCTCCCGGGTGACGGCAGGGGAGGGGGCGTTTTGGAAGAGCTCTTGACTTCGCAACACCCAGCCCCTGCCCAGCTGGCTTTCCCTTGGTTATGTTGGTGCCACCATCCGTATACCCGCACCACGGACACGACTTGCCTCGTCCCTCGGTCACGGCGCAGCCGAGCAGCACCGTCCGTCCCGGAGGTTAGGGAAGGTGTTGCCGGAGGGCGCCCGATGCTCCGGCGGTGGCGGGGCCCAAACGTGGAAGTGGCCTCCCTCCCAACCTGTCTAGCGAATGGAGGAGTATGTAGCACAGCCTTTGTAAGGTCGACATTTGTTTGTTGTTAAGAATCTAATTAGAAACATGAGAGGGAGCTGAATGGCTGCTTGCTCGGCTAATTAGCGACATGCACGAAGCCCACTTTGAACTTCAAGGACACCAAGCTATTAGCGCGTACATCAAAAATGGATTAAACTTCTGTGCTTTTATAATGATTAAAGATGAGCCGCTCGAGTGGAGATCCTTTTGTAAGGGCTGTGACAAGAGCCGGCTCCCTGATCGTGGCGGCTACGAGCGAGGCTTCGCGCGGCCTCCGTGTCGCGCTCCGGCCCCCGCGCGCGAGTGACACCATTAACTTGCAATATGGAAAATGGGATGAGGCAATAAAGACTGATGGTTCGCCAAAAAGAATCGCAGCGAAGCTGAGCGATGCGTTCGTCTGTCGTGGAGGAGACGGGGCCCGTGGAGATGTACAGCTTTCGGGCAGCACCGAGGCGGGAGGCAGGCTCGCTACAGTACCGCTTCTGCACAGCTGCTGCAGGAAGCTTTATGCCGTGCCCCAAGGCATTTCTCTCTCTCCTTCCTAAGCACTTGGGTTTCGGAACCCTGGATGTAAATGCAGTCGGGACTGCAGCGCCCCGACTCTCGGTTTGCATTATATAGTGGACAGGCGGGGACAGCCACGTTGTAGCTGGAGCCCCGCACACAGTTGCAGCGGTTTGGGTCATTCAAAAGCATGGGTTTGAGCCGTGCAGGGGTTTTGGGTCATTCAAAAGTGTGGGTTTGAGCCATGCAGGGGTTCGGATCATTCAAAAGCGTGGGTGTGAGCCGTGTCGGGGCTTGTTGCTGTTAGTGGAAGTGAGGTCAGTCATTCGTGCAAGCCATAGTGTGGACAGGAGCGCCTTGTGTGACGCTGCTCGCTCCAGTCGTGACTGCCAGGCTGAGGGTACTTCGCATCACCCGCTGCTTTCTGTTGTTATCCGAGCAATAGTGTGATGTGCAAAGCCATTTCCAGAGGGACGGCGGAGACAGAACAGCCTTTTGAAGAGCAGTGGCAGGCAGAAAAATAGCATACCTTGTTACCGCAGATACCTGCTCGCAGTGCCTGTTGGGTGCGTGGCTACTCACTGTGCTGACGAACTCCAGGCCACGTTAGTGCCAGGCGAAGAGCCCTGCGGAGGAGAGACAGCTGCATGTCACGGCCTCGTGCCTCGCCCGTGGATCCGTGGTCGCCAGGCCCCATGGGGGCGGTGATGTACGAAGCAGAAAGAATACGGCTTGATTTTTCCAGGGGGCAAGTCTGAGCTGGCTGGTGGGAAACGGTCTCTGGTTTTGAATTATAAGCAAGGGAGCTCTGTTTGCTGCTGGGCTCCGGTAGGAGAGGGTACTTAGGATGCCTTATTTCCCTCCGCCTCCTCTACGACTTGTACATCTCCCCCTGAGACGTGTGACATCGAAACAATGGTCGTAGCATTCGGCAAACGATTCGGGCTTCTGGAATCGCTCGACTTCCGCGTCTTCTCCCGGGCTCTTTGTAAGAGGCGCTGTCCGCTGTGCCCGTGCAGCACCGTCTTGCTGCCCTTGGTCCCTTCTGGAAAACACTCGTGTGCGCAGGGAGGGAAACTCGGGCTTTTTTTATTGCTTCTTCTGCCTGCTCGCAGTAGCAGCGCTCCAGAGGCCTGTCGGCACGTCGTGCAGGGGTTAAAAGCGAGCTTGATTGTGTTTGCCCCACTGCTGTAAGAAGTCGGAGAGGCGGTATCCTCTAAGGCCCCGAACATAGGACCAGCGAGCAAGGGCACCTGCATCTCCGCCACTGTCTTGCCTACGTGGCCTCAGGCAAGTTCCATGTCAGTGGTGGCAGGGGACCAGCCCGCGCTCACTTCAGTGACGGGTGTGAATGCCCAGCTCCTCTGAAAACTATGTTGGCCTGGAAAATGGGGGAAATCATACTAATAATGCTCACAAGGAGGGGTGGAGATATGAAATTATTTGATGTTTGTACAGCATGCTGAAGTGTACTGTGCTCATCTTAGTGTCTTGAGGCAGGAGAACTAATTACCCTGTATCTTCGCATCTGTGAGTGGAGATGCCACCCTCTCAACGCCTCCCGCGGCTCCACCTGCAGCATTTGCTCCTCTACCTCTACTTAACCCTCTGTATCGTGAAAGCATTGTGCAAATACTAATGGAGGCCTCCAGCCTCGTAAGGGAGGGAAGCGCCTTCTGCTCCTTGCGGCACTATGTGCACGGCAGCATGAGACCTGAACTTGCACACACGTGTGCGAGTACCTAGAGCAATGGGTGGTTCAGGTTGTCCCCCTGCAAAGGCAGGGGACTCCTAGATGACCTCCTGAGGTCCCTCCCAACCCTGACTTTCTATGATCTATGCCTCGGTGATGTCCAAAAACTACCTTTATCTTCGGTCTCTCAAGTTGGCACCAAAAAACGGCAGCCCCATAACCATCAGCCGCCTTTGAAAATGTAGGATGTCCGTGTATCACTCTATGCTGCCTGTGCCAGCCATAAATATATGTGCATATGTATATATGTATGTATATATATACCCCAAATGGAGGGGTAAGACCCTCCAGCCAGGAACCTCTGGGCTCAAGTCCCAGCAGGACCTAATATATAATAAAACATGCCATCTGTGCACCTAAACCCAAGCAACTATGAGACATGGCATCCAAGTGAACCCCAGATTAGCTGATTTGTGGAGCAGCCTTCCCTCCCACCAAAATAGCCTCCAAGTTTATGAAAGTTTGGCTCTAGATCCTGTTGCAGCTTGGGCCCCTGCCCCCCAAACCACAAACAAAAGAATTGGGTTGCCCGACGAGTCGCCCATTGGCATCTTCCGGTGGCTCCCGCTTGCCTCCGGGGCTGTGCCATCCGGCGTTACCCCTCCCCAGCTCATCGCTGCCAGCTCCGACCGCGTTAAGAGCTTCTTGCCGAACGGCATCTCCCTGACGTGCCTGTCGCCCTGTGTTGTTCCAGCCTCCACTGACATCTGTACCGGCAACGTTAAACGCTTACCCCTTTTGAGCAAGAACAGGAGCTGTTTTGCAGCGTGTCGTATGAATTTTTCATAACGAACTGAAGCAGCCTAATCTTGCGAGCCCTAAGTCACAGCAGCGGGTAATGGCTTTGATTTAAGGCGTTTTGTCTTAATGATCGTTCCTTGGGAAATGCCCTGCTGCTTTCCAGCACGTGTAGTTGTCATCCTAAACGCGGATGGCGGCAGCGCCTGCCAAATGGCGCCTGGCTGTTTTCTTCTGGGGAGGCGGAGGGGCGAGCCGTCCGGAAATTAGAGACCGAGCTCAACAAGTTGTCGGGGAGCATGTGCAACCGCCATAGAGTAAAGCAGGAGCAAAGAGGAGCTCGGGAAAAACAAAATGTGCAAAGAGACGATGGGCGCGGGGCGAAAAAGAGCCCACGGAGCAACGGGGCCTGAAACGAGGAGGGAGATTTCAGCTGAGAAAAGACCTTTTGAGTCACAGCATGAAAAAAACCCACTCGGTTCTTCTGTGCGCTCGCGCTTTCTTTTACTCCGGGGCCAGGTTGCAATTAGCCCAGGCAGCAGTCTGTCCGGGGGTGGGGGGGGCGTTTTGCTGGTCATGAGATGGCGGAGTTTCTTGCCTTCCCTGTTTTTTCTGCACCCCCCTCTACCACCGCCTCTTCCTTCTCCTCCAACGCAGCCACTGCAAGCTCAGGTCTGCTTTTGCTTTTAGTGGTCACCAGTGATAGCTGTGAAGGAGCGGCAGGTCTGCAGGTGTTCGGCGTGTCCTCCTGCAGCAGCAGCCTGCACGTTGCAATGCAAAGAGCGAGCACATCTTCGTCCTTGCTAATTTTTTTAAATTATTATTATTATTATTTTTATTATGATTATTATTATTATTATTATTAAAGCCCATCAAATGGGCTCCTCTTGAAGGAATCAGCTCGGAGCCTGATTTATCCAGCGCACAGAAATTGTTTCCAGAGGAGCGTGTCACGATTTTCCTTCCTTTAAACGCAAGCCGCTCCCTGCTTCTCGTGTGGCACTCGAAGATACGTCTGCATTTGCTACCCGACCCCTCTATTAAAGTGAGATGCATGCTGAATGTTTAGGGGCCAGATTCGGCTTTCCGCTGCGGTCAGGCCCGTGACGTGACTCGTTCTTCTGGATTCATGCTGATGTAACTGGGAGAATCTGGCTCCGTTGATGCTGAGATAAAAAGGGTGTCTATTCTAGTGTCCTGTTGGGTGTATGCCGATGCTCGCTTTTGGGGGGAAATGCGTGCATTTCTTTGAGAAACAAAGATGTGTCCACAAATATTTTTGATGGGGGTAAGCGGGCTTGGCTAAACTACGATGAAGGTAGCTCCGGTTGGCTCAGTTCCGCTTTCAGCCATTGCTCTTGATTATGAAATGTATTTCTGACTGTCATAACTGGGATGCTGTGTTTCATGCTAAAAGAGTGTGCTCCGCTGGCAGGGGAAAGCCGGCCCATCCTCCGGCGGTGTGTCTTAAGCTTGAAGACCTCTTGCCTCTGCCCCTGCGCTGGCTTGGATAAGATGCCTGAGTTGCTCTAATCAAGTTTTGCACCGTTCTCTCTTTAAATTGCAGTGTTCTTTCTCTTATTTGTGTTAATAAAAAAGAAAAAAAAAAAAGAAAAGAAAAAAATAACGTTGAAAAGACTAATGATAAGAAACGATCCAGTATCCACAATGATAGAGTCACTGTATCTCCAGGGATCCCTGATTACGGTTTCTATTCTTCGCCCGGTGACCAACGGGCTCCGTTATCGTATGCGGACTATGGTTCCATGGGGCCTCGGGTGGCTCAGATGCTTCGTAGCGAGCACGCTGCTTCAGCAAGTAACTCCCCCCTCCACCACCTTCCCAGCCCGGATCAGTTTAAGAGCCCAGGTTTGTATAGCATTTCATTCCTTTGGGGGAAACAAAAGATGATTTTTTTTCGTCGCCTATTTAATGACGCACGAAACCGGGCCTGCATGCCAGTTCAGTCCACTACAGAACCGCACCTCAGCCCTTTAACTTGGGTCCGTGATTTTTGACTGCCGTTTTTCTACTAATCCTACAGGGTTGGATGGATGATGAAAGCCCTGCGTTCTTCAAGGGCCTCACCCAAAGCCCGGTCGAGTCGGCGGTATCCTAACGCTCGTGCTCGCCTTGCAAAGCCTGCAAATCCCTGAGCAGAGCGTTTTCAGCGGGCTTTGGATCAGGCTCTTGTTGATCCTTGAGAAAGTATAGTTGAGGTGAAGAAGTCGCCCACAGGGATTTTTTTTATCATTTTATTTTACTTTTTTATGTTAGTTTTGAGGCTTGAGTTTCTCAACCCTGTGGGGGGGGAATATTTTATGACCGAATGTTAAATGTAGACTGTATACCAAGAGAAACAGATATGCCTGTTTTATACCTCTCTAAATATTTCACCTGGTTTCTTTCTTTTTTGAAATACTATGTACCTTCGCGGTGCTTAAGAGTGTTATTTTGTCATCATGTGTAATTTACTTCCACAGTATGCAAACGCCTGCAATGGATTGATCTTAATTCTTGTATCCTGCAAAGTTTTTCATGTACAGCAGTAACCTTATACCTACATCTCTCCATTTCCTCCCCCCCCGCCCACCCCAATCTCCCTCTTCCTAGGTATTGAATTGGTTGAGTTTATTTGCGTGGCATTTCATTGCCCGACTTGGTCATGCTTTAACAAAATGCCCTCTCTTTTCCCTCCTGGAGAGGCGTTCTGAATCCACTTCAGCGTAATACACCATATGCTAAGGCAAATGTCATAATGAATCATGACTTAGAAATTTCTCAAGAGTTTATCGAAAGAGAGTTTATCTTTCAATGGTGACCTTTCGTGTTCAACACTGGATTAATTTGTGAGCAGGCTCTATGTTAACATGGCAGTTCATAGGACAAAGTACCAGATAAGCTAGCCTCAGCTCTCTCCCTGTCATCGCTCCCAGCAGAATATTTTGTAGTGTTATGAGCCTCCAACCTTCTCATATGCCTTGAGCGGCTTGGCTTCCTCGCATAAATTGGCTGTTGCTAGAAGTGCACTTTGGAAAGCAAGCTACGTGCATGTGAAGAGTCGATGAAGACGGCTCTGCTACAAAGAGCAAGGATGGTGTAATGCTGCCAAGAAGAAATATTTGGAAGTTAGCGGGATATTTTAAAAGTCTCTTACCTTTTTTATTATTGGAAAGAAAAGGCTCGTCTCTACAGACGTGCCTTACAGGGAGCGGATGTTGGAGCACGGAAACCACCGAGGACACGTAGGGAGAGAGTGTAACGACGATGAACTTGTATTTCCCTAGAGCCAAATGCGTCCCCAAGACCTTTCTATGTCACCAGCGGCGCAATGCGCTGCACCAGGCGCTCGCTGCCTGGAAAAGGACAGCAGGAAAGGCAGCCCTTTCCGGGGAATACTGGCTGCTTTTTCACAGTGCCTGGCAAAACTATGCGGCCTCGAGTTCAAGAAGGGGCAAATTATCATGGGGAACTGAAGTAAAGGGAATTGAAATCAGACAAAAGATTACTCGGGGTGAAATGTGGCCAAAATGGTTAAACTGCCCCACTATTTTGAAAAGTGTTCGGGTGGCCTTTAATGTCTGAAGGCTCCCGTTGAGTCTTTTGTGTAAGCTGGGGCTAATAGACCCAGATGTGCTCCAAGAGCTTCCTTAGTGTGCAGACCGGTTGCTCTGCTGTGCTATCGCTGTATCCAAGAGAAAGTTTGAAACCCATTTTTTAGCGCTTTTATTGCTTCCCACTGTTCGGGAGCGGCACAGAGCTTCCCAGGCTGCCTTCAGCAGGGAGTTAGAGCCGCCGTTCAATAAAACGGAGATTACATCCCTTCCTATCAAGAGGTCTCCCCTGTCCCTCTTCTCAGTTGTCAACCCCGGTGACCTCAAATTAAACAGCCCCCCCCAAAAGTCATCAATCATTTTTTTGTGATGTTTTTCTCCACAAATATTGCTGTACCTGAGCTTCGTAGAAGTTCGTGACCACCAAATTGAACCAGTTTATTCTAGGCCTGCCTATTACATTATAGACCTGTGGGGCCTTTCAAGTATCAATTCGTAGCTCAGCAAAATCCCCCCGGCCTCGGGAGTTGAACTATGACAAGAGTCGCTGTCAAATGCAGGCACCGTTAAATCTCCGAAGTCCAACGGAGGTGAGAGAGAAGGAAAGACTCCTTGGTGGTTACAAGACTCAAGGGATCTGGGATTGACTTCCTGCCCCACCAAAGTGGGTTTTGCCCTCTGGTTGCAAGGGGCTCGATGGGAAGTTCTGTCCACACGTTACCGTCAGTCTTGGCCTCCCTCCTTGCTATACCGATGTGTCGGTGAGCTCCCTTGAAAGGGCTTTTTAGCTGCTTGCTGTGTCGGACCGGGTCCTGAAGGCAGTCAGGAGGAAAGGAGCCACCCTGCGGGACTTCCCAGGTATGCACGTGTGCACGGCAGGAGGGGCGGTCTCAGGACACTCCTTTCTTTTGCACCGGGCCTACAGGGAGATTGTCCCCTGCCCACCCCAGTCTCGCCTGTCCTGCACACCTGCTTACGGGTAAGGAGGCGAAGAGCATGTTCTCCAGTCCCCGTAGACCACAAAGTAGATTAGCACCTAGTTCAGAGAAGAGACAAGAAGTCACTGCCCCCATAACAAGCCCAACAGCTAATTGGAAACAAAGCAAAGCAAGCACCGGATAAAGAAAACCCGTGCCCCAATTCCTGCCAGGTCAGTCGCATGCCTCTCCTCGACTGCCATTGCTCTAGGCCAGCGGTTCCCGACCTCCGGTATGGGTACCGCCAGTGGTACACAGGCAACCTGTCAGTGCCACACATTAACAGGCTTATTATAAATACTTTATATGGCAAAAAGGTTCAACTGAAAAAATTGCTGGTGGTACTGAAGGTTGTCACGTTTTCGGTCGGTGGTGCACAATCTATCAGAGTTCGGGAACCGCTGCTCTAGGCATTGGCTCACCCGACCCGCAAGGTAAAATAATCCCTGGAAAGGGGTGGCTGGCTGGGTCTGAAAAGACGCACCGCTTCAAGGCCTCATGCTCAGGACCCGTGGGTTTGGGCGAGATACGAATCCCAGACGTATCCAGACTTGCCTACCTCTCTTGACCCTGATCTGCTCCGATACATGCTACTAACCCCTCGAAACGCGTGTTGTGCGCGTAAAAAGCTCTTTAGGTTGGAGTGAATGAAGCTGGAAGCGTTAGACCCTCACGATGCTCTGTGCAGGAGCAATTGCTTTCCTGTGCAATTGCTGGGTCAAACCTTTTAAGACATGTTCAAAGTGAGTGGTCTGAGCAACGAGATGTCATGGGCATGATTCAGTCCCAGAAGCGGAGGAGGAGGTGACTGTGCTTACCCCGGGTAATGCCGAGGCATTAGAGAGGGTATTTCATGGTAAGCTAAACACTTGCTTTGCACAGGGGAGCTGGAGATAGAAGCCAGATAGCACGTCATTACAGCATTGCTCAGACTAGGACCCAAAAAACCCAGCATTTTGTTTCCTCCAGTGCTACCGCACAACACGGTCCCCAAGCAATATGTCAGCAAAACTCGCTTCTAACCTTTCATTTCTGTGACCCGGTACCTGCTTCTGCCCCTAAGCGGTACCTAGAGAACTGTCTTGCTTTCTTTTCAGGCAAGAGCTTTATTGCAAGGCACGGCTCTTCAATGCTTTTTGCTCCCCCATGCTAAAAACAGCAGTAGTTTGGGGCAGCTTTCTCCTTTTCCTGTGCTTGAGGTGATAATTGGAAACTTTTGAGTAAAAATATGACCTCAAAGGACCTTCATTCTCCTTTGTGGCTTGAAACCATTTTTAGGTTTTTATTGTTTTTTGCTCGGTTTTAATCTGAGAATCAAATTATTTACAGGTTTCTATTAGACCGGGCTTAAAAGAAAATACGCATTTCTTAACAAAGCACCTCACGTTTCTCTGTCTCAGAGAAGTCATTCAAGGTCCTTTTGCTGCTTTTTCAAATCTACTCTAAAAACATCTCCAGATCTCACTGAATTCAGACGCTGATATTGTAAGAGGGCAAATATTTAGCAGCTCATCATGGCTGAGTGAATCATTAAAATATGGCTTTCTGCAAAGTGTTTAGTCTCCTGGCAATTATGAGAGCTTTCCTGTTTCATTTACTCGGCCTAGAGCGAAGTGTCAGCTCTATAAAAGCTTCCAAACCCTCCTATAAAGTTTCTGCCGCCACCTACTTTGTAGGCCACGCACAAAGATGAGTCTGAACATCCTAAACCTCTGTAGTGTATTTACAAGATAATGGATCAGTGGGTGTGCTTTTGTGCGGCACATATTTCTGCAGTCAGTTCTGTGATCAGTATGTAGTATTAAATTGATGTTCAGCGGATAGAAAATTACCTTGCTCTTGTATTACATGCCCACGATCAGACGGGTGTTTGAATAAACAGTTGCCAACAAATTTTTGGATGTATGAAAACTACTGTTCCCAAGCTTTGTACAGCTGTAAATGCAGGTTGTTCCCCCCCCCCCCCCCCCCCCCCCCCCCCCCCCCCCCCCCCCCCCCCCCCCCCCCCCCCCCCCCCCCCCCAGCCCCTTTCAGCTAGATTTGAAGACGCTGATAAAGCAAATGTCGTCTTGTCATCCATGTATGAGTTTGCAGTTGCAAATTAATGATGCAGAGCTTATACTCTGGATGCTGGCGTGTATGCATATCTTATTAGTTGTGGTGGTATGATGACTTATTGCTAAATGACTTGCGCTACTACAGCTAGCAGCATGCTGACATGAGTCAGGCACGCCAGGAGGTGAAGCCGAGCGTCCTGCCATAAGCCTGGGAAATGTGGCTTTGAGACCACTTCGGTGCCCGCTGGATGTTCAGTACCTAACAGGGTATACTTCTGCCCTGTCCCATTTTCTTCTAGCTCGGCACGCAATGAAATCTTCTTCCGGTGAAGTATTAGCATCTGTTTGATGCTACCCTGTGCACAGTCTCCAAAGCAGGGTCAGCATTTGCTCAGTAAAGTATGCTTAACTTCCGCTTGCCACCGTGAACAGAGCGACGCTGTTGTGCAGTTCACTTACGTGCCGCGTCCTACTCTGCCAGGATCATCGTTTTTAATGAACAAGCAGGATCTTTCCTCCCACACCTAAGCCGCACTTCAGCGCTCCCCGGCGCAGAGACAATGCTTGATTCACCCCCGGTAGATCGCAAGAGCGCGGAAAGGCGGCCTCAGTGCAGTCCATCAGAGCCGGGGAGTCTTCGAAGCTGATTCTGCTGAGAGGTGGCTTGACTGTCCTCCTCTTCCAACAGGACTTCCATCCGGTGCAAAATCAGTACAGCTTGCCCCGCGGGCGAGGAAGATTTACACCTCACTGAGCCTCCAGCTCATAGTTTTTCCTTTCCTTGTCTCACTTCTGGTTGGGTAGTTCCTGTAGTTGCTTCTTCGGGAATCGCGGGATAAATGCATTCAGCATCAGTGTCCCGAGCGCTCCTGCCCCAGCCGTTCGCTCTTTCAAATGCATTTTCAAGTGAAACTATTTGAGTCTTTTAAACACGTCATTCCTCTTCCCTTCCCGCCGGCTCCCACCAGCCGAAGCCACACACGCAGCACGATAGAAGGCAAATACCTCCTCTCTTCTGTTGGGGGACTGTATGCGGTGCTTGCAGAAGGACACGTGCTCTGATCTGGTTGCTTCTGGCCCTACTTTCTCTTGCCTTATGGTTTTTCACAGCACAGCAGTGCTGGATCCCTGTACGGCTCGTTAGAAGCTGTCGGAGCTGTTGTTTTCTAACTGGCATAATTTAGAGCGCTGTAGCTTGCAAACAGAGGGATATGTTCATCCCAGGTTTAGTCTCCTTTAGCTTTAGTGGGTTATGCCACGGATAGATTTAGCGTGGTACGTAAACTTGTTTTAAATTAAATTTTCGGTGCGTTTCCATGTCATTTTTCCCAGTTGCTTCTTTACCACGTTGTTCCGACTTTGGGTTTTCCCAGTAGATCATGAAACGCAGGCTTCAAAAATCACCTTTCTTTTACGGTCAGGCGAATCCTGCTTGTTCAGCAGTGCACAGAGAGTCGCTAGGAGCCGCACCGTTAAGACGCAGCCCGTTCCAAACCCGTACGGCGAGTTGCCTCGTGTTGCCTTGCATAGTAATGTACACTTCGCCATCCCTCGCTTCCCCTACGCACGCACCGCAACGAAAGAAGTGGCGCTCCGGCCTTCTCCGTGTCGTGGATGCACAAGTCTGAGAGCTCTCTCAAAGCCCTGGCGCTGTTTATTATGGGGGCTCGTTAGCCGCAGCTCGTGACTTCCGGGTGACGGCAGGACTTTGGGGGCTCCTTTGTTCTTCAGTCCCGGGCGCTGTTTCCAGCTGCCTTCTGGCATGTTTTCCTGTAAGGACCGTGTGTGTCTGTCCTCCTTACCAAATGCCCTCTCCACATCGTTGTCAATTGGGCGCCCAGTAAATTTGCAGTGGCTCCCTTCCCTTCTGTGACCTGTTTGAGGCCCGGGGATTTGTTGAGATGGGCGAGCTAGGTTTTTTGTACGACTAGTCAGTAAAACCTCTGTCCATTTGCTTGAACTGGGAGAAAAAACGAGCGTGGAAGAGCGAGATAAGAAAGGGCTTTGGAATATCTCAGCTGGGTATTTTTCTTTGCGAGTGAGAAGGCCAAGAGTTATCTTGACATTTAATCCTGGATATTAAAAATGGTGCTTTGTTTGCCAGCGCACTCCAAATAATCTGTTTACTCTCTCTCCCCTTATTTCTTTTTAACTTGCTCGCCTAGATGATCTACTTACTTTCCCCTTTTACCAGTTGAGAGCCACGTTGCACCATTTCTTGTGAAAAAAGTAGTGTCGTGGCCAAGCAGTCGGTCGCCATTTGGATTTCTGCCGGCTAATTCATCCACTTGAGACGTATTTCACCCTCAGTGATGCAACGCAGTGGGGGCTTCTGGGTGGCACCAGAGATCCTGAACAAGCACGTCTTGACAGACTTAAGACACCTGAGGCAATGCTGAATGCCACATTGGCCACTGGCCGCGAAAGCGGCATCAAATTTTGGTGTAAACGGTTTTTATTTTTAATTGGAGTCCGTTCTAAAAACCCACTGTGTTCAATGCAAAGATCTTAAATGCAGTTGCCGCACTTCCTTTACTCCTGAACATTTGCCGGAGGCTCAGCCACGGGACAGGCCAAAACCCCCAACCCCGTTTCCACCCACCCAGCCTGGAGCAATGGGGGAAATACAAAGCTGTGCAGCTTGGGGCTGTCTCTAATAGCTACTTTATACTAATAATTAAGAGGTAATGAAAGGTTGGGCATGACTTCGCAGCATTTAATTTGACTTTCTGTCTGTGTCTAACTTGATAGGGCAGCCCGTGCCGTTAGTTACGAGGTTGAACCGATCTGTTCCACTGGCGGTGTAGATCAGGAATAGAAATTCCCACCTCTTTGGAGTTGATCTTGATTAAAGCCACAAACTTCCCTATCTGTCGTAGGCAGGAAAAAAAAGTAATAAGTCGTGCCAGACGACATTTCTTCTGCTGTTTTTATCCTTTCTTTATTCTTAAGCCTGAATAAGTGAAGGACCGTAACACCAACGCCGAGCAGGTCGCAGTACATGTATACGTGCTACCTTGTGCTTCGAGGGGATGTTGAGGGTTGGGCCTGACGGTGCAAACTCTCTGTGCACTTCTGTAAGGGCCTCACAAGTGACATAAGTTAGCTTTCCAACTCACAGCAAACCATTTCCATTTGAATCTTCCTAGCCTGCTAACCTTTCTTTTTTGCATTGAGGCCTTTTACTCATAAATTTTACATTCGGGAGCAATTACAAGAAATGCCAAAGACCTGATCATCTAACATGCTTTAAGATCGAAATTTCTCCTCTAACATCATTTATTATTTACATTGTTTTTCCGTCTCAAAAAAAACCAAACAAACCCAAAACACACCAAACCAACGTTAAATTTCCTTTTACTTCCACTTAAGGAGGTGAGTGTAACGATCCTACAGGATTTATTTATTTATTTATTTATTTGGTTTTGATCTTTCTTTATCATTTATTGTGGTGATGTCCCAAGTGCAGTCCTGGAGGTAGAGGTAGCTCTCTGCTCTCTGAGATCTAAATGAAGAAAAAAAAAATCTCCTTTGTAGTAGTAGTCATAAAAAAAAATTAAAAAACCCTCCAAAATGTTCCATTCCATACCATGTTAAACCCCCCCCCCCCCCCCCCCCACACCCACACACACAAAAATCAAGTGTTGAAAACCTTACGTAGCTTATAAGTAAAAGGGCAGGTTTTTCTAAAGTATCGAATGGATCCAAAATCGATTTTACTAGACATGATTTGCTTTGTTTGCTGTCAACATTTTAATATCAATATTAACACAATGTGTAGTCTAAAACTAGTTCCTTTGTAGTTTGCATGGGATGTGAATGCTGTCTCGACGTGCCCAGATCTAGAAAACTTGTTACTACTGCATGAGCATCAAATCAGATGTTGAAAAATATCTATATATTTTGTGATAATTTGGTGAAAATGAGCTCCTACAGTCTCTGGTTGCAGTAGTGTGTTGAATGATTGTTTCTATATATATTTATATATATATTTTTGGAGCTCCAAGCTTCTTAGTAGTATGGGCTGACTATTATTCAGTACTTGCTCTCCTATCGCATGGCCTTGGTTAAGTGTTAGAAGTTGGGCCTAGGCTGTTTATTCTAGTGTTTGGCTTTGTAATAACTGTGCATGCTCGGCTTCCGGCCTCATACCCAGCTTTATTCTCTGCACACCAGTCTTGAATAGCTACAGTGCTCAACCGAATTTTGGCGCACCCGCTTCCCCGGCAGGCTCCAATCCAGCCCGGCCAGGAGGATTCCCAGGGGCTAACAGCCCAGGTCCGGTCGCAGACCTCTACGGTACAGCCAGTCAGGACTCCGGTGTTGGTAATTACATAAGTGCTGCCAGCCCTCAGCCAGGCTCTGGCTTCGGCCATGGAATCGCTGTAAGTAACCGTTTCTTCCCTTTCTCCGCTTTAGTCTTTTGAATTTATCTCAGGAATATTTTTGAGGGTTGTTGTTGGGTTTTTTTCTCTTACAAATGAATCGTGCGGTGCATTGCTCACTTAGCCTTTTGCCGTTTAGTGATACTATTCTCTAGAACCTGCTGAATTTAACTAATAGACTTGTTTCAGAATTGCACACTCTGCTGCCCTGTCACTCGAATTATATTTGGAATTGAAAACGTGTGTATGACCTCTGCTCCTCCCTTATGGATTCAAGCATCTATCTATCTAGCTATCTATCTATCTATCTAGCTATTCACCCACACACCTACCTATTTACCTTAGGCATTTAAAAGTTTCCGGTAATGTTAAAATCGCTCTGTGTCCATAGAACGACCACTTTAGACCAATGCACCAAACTGCAAATAACGCACCCATCTTAAGGAAAAATGACCTTTCTGCTTATTCTCTATGAGAGTCCGATCCTACAAACACACGTGCTCCTAACCTAAAGCACACCAGTAGTTGTATTAACGCAAGCATGTGGGTAGCCCCATTGACACAGAGTGCCGCAAGTGTTCGGTGGGATTTGGGGTCTCAGTACGGCCCTGAGGAAGGGAAGTTAACTCCGCGCACTGATAACCGCAAACATGTTAGTTCATTGCTAATGCTTCTTGAAATTTGCAGGTTACAAGTAAGTCCCTAATAATTATTTCTCAAGTCAATGGAAAATATGTCTTTAATGCTGTGTGGTTCTGTAATCTAACTAATATGGGCGATGGAAATTGGCTTTAACACAACTGCATGCTGTTTTTCAGATTGGATTGTTTTAGCTGTGTGTGTTAGCATGAACGTGTCTGAAGCTGCTTACTGGCTGTGAGTCTTTGAGACAGGGAGCCAGCCACCTAAAAGTGTTGTTGGTTTTTGGATTGGGGTTTGGGTCTTTTTTTTGATGCAAAAACAATGAGAGCTCTTTTGAATTGTTTGATATTTCCTCTTAAAAATGAAAAATGTCAAAGGTAGAGGTACTTTCAGAACCTGAGAGGAATATTAAGGACTCAGGCAGACTGCTCGGAGGAGAGACCCAGTGCAGACAAAGTTCCTGAGATTACGTACATTTTATTGCTTTTTTTGTTCTGATGTTTAAAGAAAACCTTTCTGGTTGGGCCCTGGTATTTTGAAATTCTTGTTCGGTTCCATTCCCATCATAAGGTCACTTAAGTAACTTGGAAATCCCTTTGGATCAGTTGTACTATGAAATGTGGAATATTATTATTCTGCTTAGAGCGACATCAATTTAAAGTGCCATCTATCACCATTTACAACACCCCTCATTTCCATTTTTCGCCTACAGAAAAAGACCTGTTTGTTCTTGAAACTCAGGCGCTCTGACCTCTGCAATCTCCTGATTTCCAGCACTCCACCCCCACATTTGGCATCTGGCTTTGTCTGCACTAGTGTTTCTTTGAAAAAATATTGTGTATCCGACATGCTGATTTGACTGCCTCCAAATTCCTCCTCTGCCCCAATAACCTTACCAAGAACGTGGCAGCCTTTTTGTAGCTGATTTTTTTTAACATTGTCCATTGACTAACTCCTGATTTAAAAAAAAAAAAAAGAAAAATCAAACTTTATTTTTGTAAGAGGGGGAACAAGAAAATTACAGTCTTGGACAGGTAACGTGAGAGTTTAACACGTCAAACCATTAGCGACCACAGAACGGAGTTCTTTAATACATATTCATGCTGGCAACACAGTCTTTCAAGTCCTTTTGATAATTTCTTGCCAAAAATAATAATCTGTTCCCATGTATAGAGCACTGATGACCTTAACAATTGTACAATTTTAGGGACCCTTGATTGCAACGGCTTTTACAAATGGATACCATTGAAACGTTACACATGGTTGGTTGCCATCTCACTTTGAGGTATTACAGTATTTTGTGCTGAACTATCGTTTCCCTTATATTTACTTTTTAATTAAGTAATCGATTTTTTTCTTTTTATATTCATTTTCTTCTTTCCTTGGCCTTTAATCATTCCTTTTTGTGATTGATTTACTCCAAATCAGTCTCGTGGGTTGGAAACTGGAAGATAACCAGAAGTTAGAACCTCCCCAGAAAGTAGGACCTTTCGGTTTACAAAGCTTAAAACAGTCATTCTGACTCTTAAAACCCCCGTGGAATAAGTGATAATGATTCCCAAAATCCTTTGAGGAAATGAAAACGTGTCAGTCAACGGCATTTCTGTGAGGATTATGGATTTGCTGTGAATGCAGTTTTCTAAAAATAGGTGAACACCTTGTTGTATTGCAAAGAAAAACATCATTTATAATTAAGTGCTGTACCAAATGTTACGGCTAAAAGATAACATTGTAACTAGTAACCATAGAGCAATTATCAAGATTAGAAAAAAATAAACCTAAAGCAAATTAAATTAAAGATATTACCCTAGTAATGCATCTTTGGAGCGCTGCCAGTTTCCTACCCTTTTAACTGAGCTCAAGTTAATTAAATGTTTTAAAAAATTGGCCTTTTGGCATATTCATCTTTGCAAACAAAATATTCTTACGCTACGAATAGTGTAGATTAAAAAGTTAGTCGATACAAAAAAGAGAAGTTGTGCCCATGAAACCACTCGGGTTTACCTGTATCGTGTATTCTCCATATAGACCAATATGCTGTAAATGTCAAATTTTATTTCTATTGATCCTTTGCTAGGAATGCATCTGATCGATCTCCCCGGTTATAAATTCCAAATAAATCCATGAAAGTAAACTTGTAAGGACAGAGAGGGTGGGAACCTTACTGTATTTGTGGAGGGAGGTATATACGTGTTTAAAAATATGTTGGTGCGCAAGAGGGGATGCATATATGTGGGGAGGGGAGCAAAGTAGGGTCAGGCCTGTCCTTAAAACCCCATTGATTCTAAGCAACGGGAATTTCTGATTGTTGTATTTAGTGAAAAGATCCCCTTGATTGGGTAGCACTATAACGATAATCAGTTTCCTTTAAAATACGGCAAGAAAAGGTGGTCTCTCTCCTGCACCGTAGCATAAATGTGAGTTTCAGATAAAGCTTGAAGTGTGTTCCCTGCACTAATTTGGTCCAGTGTCCTAGAGAGAGGGTAAAACGTGCAAGCGCTCTTGTTCTTAATCCTAGTTATTGGTACGTAATGGGATGTCTGCAAGGAGCAGGTGTAGACTCCTTCACAATTACTGTGTCCACACCCGTCATAAAGACAAGCTGCGGCACAAAGCATGTTGGGGATTTTAACAGAACACTGTAATTTTGAACTAATAATGCTGAAGAAAGGCAGTTTTAACAAGATTAATATAGTGCAATCATTTTAAACTCACCACCACACATCAAATTGTAACCACTGTTTACTGGCCAGTGTTAAAACTGCAACCATTAATGCCTTAAAACCAGGAATTGCTCCTAACATTGCTCATTACTAATAGAAGCAGATTGCTAGGCGAGAGAATGATCCCTATGATTAGTTTCTCAAGGACAGTGGAGTTTGACACGTTTATTGTGACAGCGCCTCCTCGGAGCATCTCTTTGCTCTTTGCACTGTGGCTTCCTTTTCCACCTGTATGCAGCCCCAATTGCTCCTGCTACAGCGGGTGTGCTAAGACGGCTGTTTTCTCGGTGCGCTGTACTTTCTGCAAAGCCAGGCTCTCCTCTTGATACTGAGATGGGATACGACAGCATTCAAGCTTAGTCCTTAAAAATTACATTATTTCAAATTGTCAGCAGTGGAGCTCGAGCGAAGGGCCCGGCTTTTCTGCGTGCTGTCAATAGGCAAGCTTTCTGCTCTGCCAGGATCTCTCTCAGCCCCTGCCGGCTGGAATATGACTCCGCTGCAGGGTTGGTGGGGGTTTTTGAAAGCCATTGTTTTCTACAATGAAGTTTAAATGGTAATTACACACCTATGTCTCAATCCTTGCCAACACTTACATAGATGAAGAGTCCCATTGAAGTCAATTGGATCACGACTGCGCATAAAATGAAGCACATGCCTAAGTGTTTGAAGGATGGGAGACGCAGGGGGTCTGCATCCAGTTCTAAAAGTCATGGCTACCGTTGCGATGCACCTGTTAAAAGTTGTTACTATTTTTCAAGTAATTCAGCAGGTTTCACACTATGCAGTTGGCACAGCCTTGTCACTGCGCAGTGCCGTTGACGCACAGAGGAGCTTTTTTTTCTGTTCTTTCCACAAATCTCGTCCTTTTAGTGCTCCCAAACAGCATGAGCACGTTAACTTTAAAAGCCCATGCACATCCCTGGCTTGGCAAAGGGACTTAAAACTAGTGGGGCTTATCTTAGCATTTGTTTGACCTTTGGAAAGGTATCCGAGGTCTTTTAATTCTGGAGTCAGTCTACGTCACTCTCGATCGCATTTAAAGCAGATTCTGGCCCAAATAGAAAAACCAAATTTCAGTTCGCTTCTCCTAGCAGTCATTTATTTTTCTTCCATGGCTGACAGGTTGACCCTTGACTCCATGCAGTTTGCCAGTATCCTCTTTAATTTACACACTCTAAATAAGTCCTGGTTTGGCTATTTCAGTCCTTTTTTGTATTTCAGTGGAATTGCACCTTGTGCTAATAGCGACCCCCGATCCTGGGTGGTGCTTGGGTAGAGCACCGGCTTCAACAGGATCGAAACACTTCAGCATCCCCTTTGCTCGTGTTCATCACGTGTCAGTTCATGGCAAGCGGGGTCGACTGCACCAGAGCAGCGGGGCCGGATTAATGCATCGGTAAACTAGGCACATGCCTAGGACCTTAAGTGAAGAAGGGGCCCAGTTGTGCTTATTTTACATCTTATCATTATTGAGCGAAAAAAAGTAATATAAAAATGTCATCTTCAGCTGGGAGCCCATGAGTTTGTTTGCCTAGGTCCCCACTAACGGGTTAATCCAGCCCAGTAGCGCGGCTCTAAGCAGCAGATAAAGGCCTGCACAGGAAGGCCCCTGAGCTCAGTAGACGGTATCGTTGTAATGATATAGGGAGGTGGACAATAGACACCGTAAAGAAATCCACTAGATTGAGGGATGTTTGCATTTCCTTCACATCCGGTTGTGCTGATTTTTCTTTTTCTCTGTTCTGTGTGTTCTCTTTATCCTTTCTAGAGTATATCTGGATGTCCAGGCAAGACAGGGCGAAGTTTCTGAATGGTCCCATGTTTAGGTGATATCATCAGACTTTGAGCACTACATCATCACCAATAACATACACAAACTGGAGGTGGCACTCTACGGACTTAGGTTGTTTAAAAATCTCTCATCATCTCATGAATCTGCTGTACTATACAAACAGCTTTTAAAACATGTATATATAATCCATTTCTCTTTTGTTTTATTTTCTGGATGGGTTTTCTCCCCCCCTTCCCTCCTCCCCCCCCCCCCCTTTTAAATCGATTTGAATCACGTTTTGTTTTCATAGCATTTTGACATAGTCTCGTAGTCACGTAGATCTATTCTTTGTGTATCTAGTAAAAAGCCTAACCATACTATAACTAACTGTTTATATTAAGGGTTTTCTTTTTGTTTTCCCTCCTTTTGATTTTTTTTTTCCTTCCCTTTTGTTTTATGTAGTTGTTGCTTAAAGGATGCTGAGACGATAACGTGATTCTCAGTCTTTTGGTACCAATTCTGAAACTGTAAAAACTCTTCAGGTGGAATTTTAGCGCACACTGAATTGTAGGTAGAGCAAGTGCAGCAGGTGGGCTGAAGTCAAGTCTCTCGTTTGTGTTGTCTGGGAGCTGAGAGTGTAGTGGCGTAGCAGGTCTTTTCATTTGTGATGTCTCTGTTAACCTAATTCTATCTATTTTCGGCAATAAGGTAAGGACTCCAAAAGTTTTGCGTGTCCTTTTTTCTATAAGTGCTTTTTTTTGTTGAAAGAGGTGATATAAGGTTTTTTGAACTTGTGAATCCTGAAAAAAAAAAAAAAATGACTGTAAATACAATTCCATTAACTACATATAAACTATTAAGAAAGAGAAATACAAACTATTTTTGTGATGGAGTCGGTCTTAGGCAGTTTCTCTACTGAATGGAAAAAAAAATAAAAATTAAGTTTTAAACTTCTAGATCAACTGCCAGAGCTGGCCCATAAGAGTTAGATTAACACTGTTTAGCTTGCTCTGTAGGTGTGTTAGACCTTCTAACTGTACTAGCGTCATACCAGCATATTAACTAGTCATATGTGCACAGCTTAAAAATTAACAGTCTAGTTATATTTTTTAATTTAACAACTGCTTTTTCCCAAGACTGAAAAAGAAGCTACAATTTTACTATTTAACGTATTTAACGTTCGAAGCACACCTTTTTTAGTTGTTGTTTTAAATTAGATCAACTTGCTGTCCAGTCATTTCAGCTGCTCGATATGTCCTACAAAGCTTGACAGAGAAGAGGTTTCTCTTCCTCATTTCACGTGCTGTAGGGAGAGCGGTTTTAAAGCTTTGCATTATTACCTTTTTATCCATTATTTTCTATATTAACGAATTAGGAAAGCAACCTTTTTTTTTTTTTGGGAATACCTCAGTGCTACAAGTATCACCCTAGAAGTGACAGAAGATTTTAATTTATTGTAGATGTAAACAGAATTAAAAAAAAAAATAAAAAAAAGTATAAAACATCATTGCACTGTGACTGGTGGGGCGAAAACTGACAGTTTCCTATTTGCACATGTTTAATATTTGGCTGTTATATATATGGTCCTCTGTTGGGGGAGGAAACTTATGAAGGATATTTTTTAATTTAATTTTTTTAATATTGGTAAATAGGCCTGCAACAGCAAAATAGAAGTACAACATGGTAGGTGGCATTAAGAACATACTGTAGTGTGGATATATTTCTTCTTTTTTTAACGTAATATTGACAAGTTTTATTAATATTTTTTTAAATTGTTACGTTTATAAATTTGGTACTTTAGGTACAGCCAGTATAAGACACTGAATGCGACATTTGTTAAAAAGAGCTGCTGCACTCTTATTTTTGTAAATTTTACTAACAAGTAGACTAATGTAGACGTTCAATAGACAAGGTAGAGCAAGGCATCTTTAACAAAAAAAACACAAAAAACAAAAACCAGGCACCATACTGCTAACGGAAAGGAAAACACCTTGTTTTTCTTGTTTTTAAAAACATGCTTTTTTGTGTAATATTTTAGGTTTTGGGTTTGGTTTTTTTTTTTTTTTTCTTATTTCAGAACAACCAGGTTTAAGCAAAATGCTGGACGCTTTTTAAATATTGAGACTTGATCAAGTAATAATAAAAAATAAAAATAAAACAATTCTTTAAAAAATAAAAATTAAAAAAAAAACACACACACAAACAGCAAACCAAATTCCCTGCGAGTCAATGTATAAGTCAGGGAATTTTTTATTAATATTTTGTCAATGTTGATGACGTACTGTACTACCATTTGTTTTTCCTCTCCATTCCCTATCACCTCACAGAATATTCTTTGTTGATCATTGTTGTATGTTAATAGTGTATAAAATGGCTATCTTGTAAGAGTGCTGTCCTGATGCTAGTGTAGTGAAGTTCCCCCTCTCCTCTTTCTCTCTCTTTCTCTTCCTCTTCTAGTACATATTGGTAGGTATATCGTAATTAAGGTTAAAAATTTAGATGTAGTTATTCAGATTTAGGACCAGTAAGGATAGAACTTTCTCTTATTTAAGAAAAAAAAATGCTAATGATTTTTGGGCAGTTTTTCCTTTTGTTTCTTTCTTTGTTTTTTTTTTTTTCCTCTTTTTTAATTTTTAATTTAATTTTATTTTTTGCTGATCTGATGTGGTTTCAACTAACCAAAGGTCTCACAATGTTAAAAATGCTGGCAAACTCTTAAGGCATTTTGTAGATCCCCACCCTTGACTTTAAAGAGGGGGTGTGCCATACTACCTTAAATGCTAACGCTAGATATGCAAAACTGGATTTTTTTAATTTATTTTTTAAAAGAGGGAGGCATGGTATATTAAAATGATTTTACTAAGAGAAAAAAAAATATTTTTTTAAGAATGCTCAGAAGAAATTGATAATCTGTGTGAATATGTTTTAGATGTTTATATACCTTTTGAAAAGTCCCAGTGGCCCATAGCACAAATATTGTGGAACCTGATATGTTTTTGATGTGGCTACCTAGACTAAGGTTCACTTTAGTCCCCCACTCATCTAGAAGTCCATCTCAAAGGATTTGATTTGATTTGTAAATTCCTTTTTTAGCACAAAGGATGCAGCTACATCTTTATTTTAGTCAAGCATCGCGACAACGGGTCTCGCCCTTTTGTTTCAAAATCCCCCCGTTTAGAACAGTGATAAACCCCTCCCCGACCGATGACCGACCCCTCCTCTGGACTTACTGGAACGAAATCCCTGCCTAGTTGTGCAAACGGGCAACAAAAGCAAAATACCTCCAGCTGTGTCTCGTTTAATGTGGAGCTCCATAAAGTGGGACCACCCCCAACTGGATCATCCCAGCTAGACAAAGCCTTGGCTGGGATGATGTAGTTGGGGCTGGTCCTGCTTTGAGCAGGGGGCTGGACTAGATGTGACCTCCTGAGGTCCCTTCCAACCCTCATTGTCTATGATTCAAAGGTCCATCACTTAACGTGGAGGCAGGCCCATAACGGCACGTGGCTATGCCACGTGCACCTGGTAGCTTTGGGTGACTCTGTTGATGCAACGGGCCTGCTTATATCCATCATCCCCGTGGCACTTTTGGAAGGAAGTGCCGTATCCAGGATAATCAGGAGTGTAATGACCCTCTTTCCCCAACTCCCCCTCCAAAACAAATTTGATTAGTGATTGGCTTGATTAAAATGAAGACCGATCTGTCCTTTTTTTTTTTTTTTTTGGTTTTGTTTTGGTTTTATACTTCATAACGTTCATTTTAATTTGAATTTGTAGCTTGGACTTTAAGGTAGCATGGCTCTGTTGCTGTAATTTTTTTTTCATTGTACAGCAGTATACAGCTGGTGAATGTTACACATCTTGCTAGACTAGTTAAATCATTGGGTAATTGTTGGTAATAATGACCTGAAAGGTGTTCAGATTTTTTTTTCCCCCTTCCCTCCCAGCTATAAAACCTATAATGCTATTTTGATCTTTAGTGTGAATGAGGGCTAGTGACTTAAGCCACAGATCCCTTTCTGTTTCATTTTGCCATTCATTCAGTGCAACATAATCAATAATAAAGCAATATAGTTTACTACATTCTTACTGAAGGTCAGCCATGGTTATATATGATATTGCATATGAAACTGTTTACAAACACTAACTCGTAGCTATCGTATGCTGTGGAAATGTTTCTCGAGTGGAACTTTTTTGGATTTTTTTTTTCTCGTTTTGTTTTTTTGTTTTTATTTTTGTGTGTTTTTTTAAGACGCAAAATGGTTGAAACAGAAACTGGAGGTTGGTGTAAGTTTGGGAGACAGAGTGCATTGAAGACACACTGGCAGATTCTGTGGTCTGCGTACATACACTGTAGAGTTTCATAAGTACAGAATCGAATTCAAACCCATTTCTGTGTGCGGACACTACATGAGGAGATTCTGTAACTAAGCAATACTTTAATACTGTAATAAAATTTACCAAAAAGCGAAATAAGTCGTTGAAATAAGTAAATCTTAAGTGATCTGTCTGCAAGTTACCAAACAATCGGAATGTATTGTCTTGACAGAATTTCATTTCAGATCAGTGTAAAATCAAAGCGAAAAGGCTTTGACCAAAAGCTGGAGTCACCCATGCTATAATGCTGTATTCTGTACATACTCCAACACCACGTGTGGGATCTCTGTGTGTCATTAGGACTATAGTGGGTAGCAAATATAATTCATTATATGTCTGAATTCCATCAGTAATCGAATGCGAGTCTAAGCATTTCAGGTGGTCATAAATGTACCTAAAGAGTGGCAGGCCTAGCCCTTCCTTTTATACTTTAGTATGAACTGATGAGAACTTTGGTAGTGACCTTTTTTTTTATATATATACATATATATGTATCTATATATATCAAGCATCTTTCAGGTCTCTGTGTATGGCTTTCTAAAGCCCTGTTGTAAAATACTATGTGGATGGGGGTCTCTCACATCACAGATGTGGAAAGTATAATTTTATATTTGTATTTTCAAATAAATAAGTTTGTGAAAGGTTTCCATCCTCTACTGTGGTCCAGAAATCAATGTGTTTGTCTGACAAAAAATAAAATAAACTGTTTTGAACAGACTGGTGGCGTCCGCTTCATTACCAGCGTGGTCAGGGCGGTGCTTTCGGACCGAGCGGACCCACCGCACTCCTGTTTGCCCCTCTTCCCCTCTGTTCTTACCGTAGCTTGGCCACGCTCTTCACGGATGCTGGAAGCAGAGAGGCACGTGCCTACTCTACTGGGGTTTTTTCCTACTGTGACTAGCTGCAACAATGGGCACAAGAGTGAGAGCTCACCAAGATGACCACCTTCATGGCACGTAAGTTCACGTCCCTTCCCTGGCAGACAAAGGCAAAGCAGCTTTGTATGATATTAGGAAACGCCGATGCCTTTTGTATCGAACAGGCTTAATCAAAGGGGAGCTGCAGTCACTGGTTTGCAGGATTACCAGTGCTCCTTCCTGGGGGCAGCCTGGTCATGTGCCTGAGTTGCAGGCCAGGGTAGATCTGCATGTATCTACAGTTTTACCTTTGGGTGCCAGATCTTCCAGGCAGCTGGGTACAGTGGGAACCATTAAAAGAAAGTGACATTTTGCAGCCTGCTAGAATGCAAAAGGCATGAAATGCCGTGCGAAACGCAACAGGCCACCGTGCAGTGAGCATCTGCTTTTAATAGGTCTCCTTGCCCACAAAAATGTACTACCAAAGACAACATACCCAGCTCTTTAAATTCAAGCTGGTGGCAGGGGAGAAAGGGGAAGGGAAGCAAAAAAAAAAGTTGTCCTGATAAGACAGTTTTTAAGCACTAATTTTATCCTCAGGTCCCCCTTAAGTAAAAATGACCACATGTGACTAAGGGCAAAGGACAGTATTTAAGCAATGCTATGGGACAGCAGGTTGCCTCAGGTTTATCTGGCTCTACCAGAACTGCAAGGCCACCTTTGCCAGAGCCATTGCATGTCCGTTCCTAAGACTTTATTGTAGGGGTTTCACAGTGAAAGGGGTTGGGGGTACTAATCCCATCCTGCAGAGCGAGGATTGATGTCTCAGTCGAAGACATCAGTTGGGAGGTAAGACTGAAGCCCAGGGAGGCTTTGCTGATGGTGCGGTAAAAATTCAGCGTGCAGGCTTCAGACACGCACGTAAGTACCTGGGGTCCCAGGCTGGTTTGTCCTCACTGCTATCGCCTGCGTGGCTAGATTCAAGCTAGCAATCGCCCTTCCAAATGGCAGGACTGAAGAAGGGCTCAGCCACGCAATCTATTTACATCAGTGTTAGCAACGTGCGCACACCGCGTACACGTGATTCTGGTGTAGAATCAATAATGGCAAAATCTGGGGGTAAATCTAAGTGACACTGGAGGAAGGAGCTAGCCTTGCAAATAGGCTATTACCTGATGCCTGCCACTTAGTGGAAAGACTTTGTAATAAACACCCTATCCTGGCATTGTTACACTGGGTCCCACTGTACAAAATCCATGTAACTGCATGGTGGGTTCAGCCTCATTTCACTTGACCTGCCTGAAAAGTCAACTGCAGTTTGCAATCTGACTTACCTTCAAGAAGCAGGAGTCCCAGGTTCTAGGCCATCTCACCAAGGGGAGATTTGATCCCTGCATCTCTCTGATTTCCTAGCACAATTCATCAGGCCACCGATGAGGTATTAAGCAGCCTTCTTTCCAGCCCTCCTGGTTGAAGCTGGGCCTCTGGGAAACCAAGAACAAGAGATGCATGGGGCCAGGAAGAAAAGCACAAGCTGGGGAAATGTATGGCTCAGACAGATGGCTACTACTGTAGAAAGGTGTCCCTGACTCTAGTTCCTATTTGGGCAAACACTTCCCTCCTGTCTTCCATTTATTCTATTAAATGCAAGGTGCAGTGGGCAAGAGAGAGAGAGGTCTATCGGCAGTATACAAAGATAGAAAGATCTCTTTCTAACTACAGTCAGGGCTAGAGAAGAGATACAGGACTAGACAGAAGTAGCATGAGATCTCTAGCCAGGGGCTGGGATCTCTATTTATCAGAAGAGCTAGGAAGTTCCCTCTATATACAGGGAGGGAGAGAGAGAGATTTAGGTTAAGATACCAGCAAGATAAAGAAAAAGAAATGTCTACAGCTGGGGATGTAGTGACTACAAGGGATGAGGACACAGGAAGGAAACAGAAGGCACGTGAAAGACAACGCAGGAGAAAACAAACCATGATTTATCAGGGGGAAGTGTGCTTGCAGTGCAGAAAAAACAATGACAAGCATAAATGCAAGAGTGAAATAAGTCTGGGGTTTTTTGTACATGTTTAATACAGAAACTCAATTGATGCTACAATTGCATGCACTTCCTTGGAACCTGAATATGGCTTTGCTGGTCCTTTACATTGAAGGGAAAGCAGCAGCACATATATTTTTCACCCTTGCTCATGAGCCCAAGGAAAATTGTTCATGTCTTACCTGAGAAGTTTTTCTAAGTGGAGCCATGTGCCCTTGTGCGAGCAAATGACTGTCTCACACACCTGGCGACACAGCCTTTACTGGCTCACCCGACAGTGTGGTCACAACTGCACTACTAATTGAGATCTGCCAGCGAACACTTGCCTTAGGCGACTGAAAGGTGTTTCATATCCTGAGCAGTGCCAGCCAATGGCAGTAGGGTGGTCTCAATGCCTGATACATGCAGCACAATTGGCGTCAAGACTCTGGAGACAGACGTGGCAAAGCTGCAGATAAGTGGCCGATATAACCTTCCATCTCGGCTCAGAAAAATTGCTGATAAGTGTCAGCTCCAGTTCGGCTGAGCGCTGTTTTAAGAGAGAGGAGAAATAAAAAAAATGTTCACCAGGACTCAGCCTTGTGATGGCTTACGGAGCACATACACACCTCTTCCAAACCCTTAACTCAGCCAAACTGTCTGGGACCCAGTGCTGACACAGCTTATCAGCAACACCTAATTTTCTAATCAGGCCAAAGAGACTCAAAACAGTTTCTAAATCAAGACATTTCAAGGGGGGAAGGGGGGGAAGTGATGGTATTTTTGTGCTAGAGCTAAAAAAAAACAAGGAAAAAAAAAAGCGGCCGACTCCTTGTACAGCTAACAGAGTTTAGCAGGACATTTCCACTGGGCTTTAACAGCAGTTGCTATCGACCTGCTAAAAAGTAACACACGCACTCCGGCATAGTTGGCCATGTCCAAAAGTCAAGTCGGAATATGAACAGCGATCCTAATGCAAGTACTAACAAGCAGAGCTACGAAGATCAATAAAAGAACAATGAAGGGCATTTAAAAGGTGATGAGTCTCACAGCCTCTTTTAATAAAGCTACTTAGCATTACCACCCGCTGTAACCTGTTCAAGTCGTCGCTGTCTTCTTTGCATGCCCTTATCATAAACTAGATGGTTTGCCATAATCGTGTGTAAGAGAGGGCTCCTTCCGTTGCTGCAGCGAGGCAGGTCCCACCAAGGAGTCAGCAAACGAGCAGGTGCTCCGTGCTCTGCGTTTCACCACACTGGTATATATTCCTGTCATTAGAGTAGCCCCAGTTAATCAGGTTTCTTTTGGATCTTCCAGTTTGAGCAGCGGCAGCCAAAATACAGCCTGCGGGCTGGATCTGGCCCACCAAGCTTTACTATCTGTCCCGTGGAGCCCCTAAAAAATTAGAAAATTAATATTTAGCTGTTCCTGGCTGCCTATCAAAAATAACAGGAATCAAGGGCAATAGGACCCAGGGGAAGCCAGGAGGACTCACCAGGAAGGCCCCGCCCCACCCCCACACCTCACACCCAGAAGTCTCTGCCTGCCACAGTTTTCACTGCTTCCCTGCACACGGCTGCCTCCAGCACCATGTGGCCCTGCTACACCACAGGACCCTGGTTACCCTGGGGCTAGGAGTGGGAGGATGTGTGTGTGTCTGTACCCATGCAAGGAGGGAGGGGGAAAGCGAGAGAATGTGTACATGTGCAGAGACAGGCACTCTGTGTGTGTGTGTGTGTGGGCACATGCGCACACGTGTGCAGAGACAGGCACAGTGTGTGTGTGCACGCACACGTGAAAAGACAGGCACACTGTACGTGCATGCGTGCGTGCAGAGGCAGGCACACTGTGCACATGCAAAGACAGTCACACTGTGTGCGCATAGAGGCAGACGCTGTAAGTGCAGAGACAGGCACACTGTGTGTGTGTGTGTGTGCGTGCGCATACATGCGTGTGCAGAGACAAGCACACTGTGTGTGCATGCATGTGCACAGAGACAGGCTCACTATGTGGGCGTGTGCAGAGACAGGCACACAGTGTGGGGGTGTGCGCAGAGGCAGGCACGTGTGTGCGTGTGTGCGCGCACAGACAGTGTGCAGTTGCAAAGACAGGCACACTGTGCCAAGAAAGGCACTGTGTGTGCAGAGAAAGGCACACTGTGTGCGCATGCAGAGGAAGGCACAGAGTGAGTGTGTGTGTGTGTGTGTACGCACAGAGACAGATACTGTGTGTGCAGAGACAGGCACACTCTGTGTGTACGCACAGAGACAGGCACACACTGTGTGCGCAATGATAAGCATGGCCTGTGCGTGCTGAGACAGGTACGTTTTTTGTGTGTGTGTGTGTGTGTGTGTGTGTGTGTGCAGTCAGGCACACTGCGCACGCACAGAGACACTATGCATGTGTATGTATGAGATAGGCACAGTGTGTGTGCATGCAGAGACAGATATACTGTGCGTGTGTGTGTGTGTGCACACGCGCAGAGACAGGCACGCACACTGTGTGTGCAATGATAGGCACGCTCTGTGTGTGTGTGTGCTGAGACAGGCACGTTATGTGCGTGTTCGCATGCGTGCACATGTGTGCAGAGTCAAGCACACTGCGCATGTGCACAGAGACGCTGTGCATGTGTACGTGTGAGATAGGCACAGTGTGTGTGTGCGCGCGCGCAGAGACAGGTATACTCTGGGTGGGTGGGTGTGTGCAGCGCCAGGCACACTGCATGCACGTGTGCACAGAGGCAGACACTGTATGTGTAGAGACGGGCACACTGTGTGCATGCACAGAGACAAGCACACTGCATACACACATGCACACAGACAGATGCACAGTGTGTGCGCAGAGGCATACTGTGTGTGTGCAAAGAAAAGCAGACTGCAGAGAAAAGCACACAGTACATGTATGTGTGCATGCAGAGACAGGCACAGTGTGTGTGCGCATGCAAGGAGACAGGCTCACTGTGCAGGTGTGTGTGTGTGCAGAGACAGGCACACGCTGCAGTGACAGGCACACTGTGCGCAAAGAAAGGCACACTGTGAGTGTGTGCATGCAGAGAGGCACACAGTGCGTGCATGTGTTCAGAGACAGGCACACTGGCCAGCTCCTGTGCGAGCCCCAGCCAAGGGGGTGCAGAGAAGGGGGGGCTCACAGGCCTCCAGCCACAAGGGACGCTGGACCCACAGCCCGTGCTTCGCTCAGGGAGACCTGGGCTTGGGGGGCAGCAGCCGCCTCGAGCTGGCCCCCTGCCCTGTGTTGGATCATGACCACACATGGCCACGGGCTGAAGGCAGACCTGTGTGCAGCACGGCCTCTTCCAGCCCCTTGAGTGTGCAGGCAGTTCAGGCATCACCGTGTTACCAGGCTGTATCAGCTCATCTGGGAAGGTCCTCCCGGGGGTCCAGGCTCATTGAAGGCATCTGATTTTTCCTAATCTTTCCTTCCATAACGTCAGTCATGTCTTGTGTCCAAGAGCACAACACTGGTCACAAAACTTTTTTGCACTTTAAGCCACTTGGTTACTTCTGTGTGACCACAGAGTGGGTGCTTGGAGTCTTCTACCTGCCATGATCTTTCCTTTTGGCTCGGTACTTTTCTTCTGAGATCAGGTGATGCAATGTCAGGCAGTAAGTCCAGGTTATCCCTCAGTGTTGGCTTTAGACATCCTGTTATTTCACGCCAGCTGTCGTTCAAAACTGGGGCTAGTTTCTTGGCATGAACTGGTTGCTCCCCTCCTGGACATGCATGCTTTGCCATGGAGTAACACGTGGCAACAATAGTGGTTCATCATGTCAGTGGGTTCACTCCCCACGCATATTCAAGTGAACAAGACATGATAGCGTTCTGTACCACTGGAGATGCCTGCGTGAACTGAAAGGACCATCAGGGCTCATTCACACTGGGCGCATCTACACGGTCATTACTGCGCATTTAGTTTAGCACAGTAATGCCGGTGCATGGGTTTTTTTGTAACACTTACTGCCTAATAACACCATGCACTAACTTATTAGCACAGTTTTTGACCAGCACGCTACTGCACAGTGTTATTAACTACTGCTCAGTAAGCGTCTCGTGTAGACATGCCCGCTGAAGTCCAGAGATGTGGCTGAACCTGGTATAGAGAGGCACCCGAGGTAGCTTTAAAGCTAACTAAACTCAAGGACTGACAGTGGCACAAACTGCCAAGTCCTGCTGGGACAGCGGGAGATGCTCGAGCTGCAGACCAGTGCTCAGCTCCATGCTGCAGCAGCTGCTTTGCTCGAGGACATCCGCATGGCCTGCAGTTGCACTTTTGGGTTGAGGCATCAACGTACCCCAAGCAGGTCCCTTTAACAGTGTGACGCCACAGTGCACTTTTGGCAGCTTCCAAGCTTTCTGCAACCCTAAGCCTTGAAAAATCCCACCTCAAATGGTCTGAGAAATGCGGTGAAAAGAAAGAAGGGTTCCCTCCTCCTCCTCTCTCTCTTCCCCCTCCCCACACCCAATTCTTCCTCCTCCTCCTCCTCCCTCCCCTAGAGCAGTAAGTTTTCCCCAGGTCCACTTCACACCATGGTTCAAAACTGAAGAGATAGGTTAGCACTGAGATCTCCCTTTTAAGTGCTTAAGCCCCTGCTTTAAAGGCAAAACAACCGCAAACCTTAACCATGCCCACGACTTGGTGTGGCCACAATGTAAGTCAAGGCCACCTCCTTTCCTCTGCTCAGTCCTTCCCTTACAACTCACCTGTCTGGGCTGATGGCACCAGGTGGCTGACGATGTACATCCTCCCCGTCGCTTCCACCGTCTGTTAGTGCTGGTTGCTTGTACAACAAGCTCTGTTGCGGGCGCTTTCTGGGGACAAGGCCCTGTCTTTGCACTCAGCTGTAGAGTTTGGGCTGCAATTAGTTGCCCCCTTTCCTGCGTTGGCTAGTACGGCGCAGTGTCTATTTTTACAGCTGGAAGCTAAACACTTCAATTTAGAGGCCGCTTATTAGCTGATTTACTTCAGCCCTCCCCCTTCCCAAAAGATAACCCCGTGGGAATACGGCGGCCACCTGTTGCTTTCAATCACTCCCCTGCTGGATGAGCCTTTCGCTGCCAAGGGGCATTTGTGCCGGTGACAGAGAGACACCCCCACTAGCGAGAGACAAGTGGAGAAGGGGATAAAACCAACGCTGCGGCATTTGGCTGAATTCCAGTCCCCACCTCCCTCCCCGCCATAAAAAGAAAACTTGAGTTGGGATCTTGACATCTCCATGCACGCGCTATCCTGGTTCGAGGGCGGATGGTGGTTAACAATATGCTACCAATATGGTGAGAGTTATTCCTAAGTAGCGCACACATGCTTGCTGTTTATTTTTCTCATTAGGAGCAACATGCATTGTCTGGCTTCACACCCTCTTAACAGCTAATATATTCCACCAGAGGATGTTTCACTTTTGCAGTTGGGAGTGGAGCAGAGCCAACATGTGTCCTTAAATATTCATGAAATGTTACCCAGGACGGCACTAGCTTCCACGCGGCGCGCAAATCAAGGCAAGTGGAAAGCCCCAGCACTTACGTAACTCGGCGTGGCCTGGTGGGTCGCGCTAGGATGGCAGGCGTGGGCGGTCTTCCCGGTGCTGCCACCGATTCGCTTCCCGGGTGGCTGCTGGCATCACCGCTGTGCCTCAGGCAGCTCTTCGTAGACGGGCGGGATGGTTGCAACCTGCAATTAAAATAAACCCTATGTGAGTACAGGGTGCCATGGGACGACTGTATTCCACACGCGTGTGCATCCTCTGAGGTTAGGTAGCAGACCTTGGTAACCACTATTCAGAATAGGATTAAGTCACGGTGCATGGAAAGAGAAGAGCATCCTACTTCGGCAAGGGAAAGGCACTTCTGCTTCCCCACCTGGCCTCTGACTAAGGACCCCTAAAGCAATAGGGATGCTTTTCAGAGCTTCCAGCCTTAAAAAGAGAGACCATGCACTCATCACTTCTCCATTTAAAGAGCAGGGAACATCAAAAGCAGCAGCATTTTGCCATTCAAAGCTTCGCTGGCATTGCCCTGAAGGACCAGAAGGGACCTGAGGCCACATTGAAGTGGCCCCTGCCCTATGCCCCATGAGGGGTCTGCAGAGGGAGCTGGGAGCACGAGCTCTTGCCTCGGCTCCTTCCCCACCCGAAACCAAGACGCAGCCCACGCTCCTTGGTGCTGCACAAGCCACCTGAAGAGATAAATAATCTTCCCTTCCACTCATGCAGAAGGAGAGTGATAGCTGGTCCGCGCTCGCCTCCGCCGCCCAGATGGTGCTGGCTCCATTTCACTCATTGAAATATTACCTGGTGGCTGGCAATTTTTAGGCTGGCTAGATAGTTAACCCCCTACTGTCACAGAGGGAAACAAGGGGGTGTTGATTGGTTCAGCAAGCAAAAAATAAACTACGAATAAAAATACACCGAATGTGTCAGTGGTGGGTTCTGGCCCGAACAATCCTGTGGCCTCGACAGGTCTCGTTTTCCCAGGGAGTAGCCTGCCCCTCGGCCCGCTCATCGTCTGCAGCAGTCAGTCAGTGGAAGGCAAAGGGAAGGGTTCATCCCAGCTGGAAGCAGGGAAGTTGAAAGAAGGCCCCGCAAAAGTTAGATCGGGTGCCAGCCAGCATAGCAGCCTCCAGGCTGGTGACAAAACACACAGTAAAGTCTCCGCAGCTCTTACTTGATCCCTGCTGTCACCAACAGGAAAAAAAAAAAGAGATCTATGATCACGGCATTAGGGACTGTAGCGTGTGCGCAAGCGGGAGGCCTGACTTTAAACTCCTCCCAAGTCTGGCGGGTCCAAATTTTGAGCTCTTCATGGTGTGCTTTTAAAGCAGTTGTGCGTGTGATCCTACGGAGGTTTCTCTGACACCCTCCTCACTTTGCAATTCCAGTCGGCAAGTGAGTTGTACGAACAACAAAACTAGCTGAAATGCAGTGATTTTTAAAGTTGCTCCTGTTGGCCTAAAAGTAGACCCTGACCCCCGATATCAGCCCGGATCAGGTAGTTTATACGATTTCAGGGCTGGCGAAGTGCATGACAGAGAACTAGGAACACTTCTTTTCTCTTTAATCACCCCTCTGGAGCTGGAAGAGAGTTTCTCAGCTCCCTGCTTATGGGGACAAATGAATGCTGAGCGATGGCTTTCGTTCCAGGTAGCCTGGCTGTCTCTTTGCCAAGAGCAGGTACGGTGCTCTAGCAATGATCTGTAGCAGGCCGTGGACGTCTGAGAGCATTTGGGCCACCTGGAAGGCAGTCAGAATCCAGTCTGCTAACTAGATGAGATCACAACTTGGAGTTTTTGATGCTGAAGGTCAGCTCACTGCTGGATGCGGGACAGGCTGGTCTCTGGAAAGCAGTCAACACATCAGCCCCTTAATGGGATTGATGATTAGAGAAGCACCAAGGGAAAAATTAGGTTAGAAAAACAAATGAAAATAATTTAGGAAGTCCTGTTTATTCTTGGTGGAAGAAGCTTCCATAGCGAGGCGGCAGGAAACAATTTGACTTCAATCCAGAAGAAAAGGAGCTCAGGTCTGGAGTACATTAGTGTGGTGGGAAGCCGGGAATAGCAGGCACTTAACCCTGTCATTCAGCAAACATTAGTGAATTATGAGTGTATTATATGTGGGGTTATGTATTTTGCACGATGCCTGGAGGGCTGCTAGATCTGCCCAAGAGAGCGAGTGGGTGTCTGTGTCAAAATGTAAATTTTTATACCGACTCAGAAATAAAAATAAGATTGTGTGTTCGCCTCCCAGCTACTGAAATCAAATCGCTGCCAAAGTCAGAGTTGTAAAATAAGCAAAAATTTCCCTTCCCTGTCAAATTAGCTCCCTGATAAAGAAAACAAGTGATATAAATGTGATTTACTTCCTTTTCCCCCCCTGTCATAAACATTTATGGCTGAGAGGTAACAATGCCTTTTAAAAGGCAGTCACAGCGCTTTGATGGGGGTTTTTTTCTTTTGCAGCACAACCTGCGTTGCAGTTGGGTTTGATAGATTTGTAAAGGAAAAAAAAGTCAAGCTGCATTTTGCTGATAGGCGTGGGACTTGTTTACAGAAGGGCAAGTGTGTACTTATACATACAGACATCATCATTATATATGTATTCCAGGTGCACGCACATGTGAGGTACGCACGCATCATTGCATCTATAGGTAGCATGCACTGTCTGGGTAGGGAATATCCACATTATAACGCGAGGTGGGTGAAAATCGAAGGTGCGTATCCCATACTACCTGCCAATTGATCTATATCTCTGGGTCTTATTGTAATCTCCCCAACAGCCCAGAGAGCTTCAAGCCGCTGCTAAAAAACAAAAGCAGAACTCCAGAGAAGGATTTCTCATGCTTTCTTCACCTGCCTGAGACCCAGAGGTACCAAAACAGCCTCTCGCATAGATAGCATTTTGCTTCTTTCATGTCCGACTCCCCTACCACCAAGTCGCAGGATTTCTACCACCTTGTTCACATCGCCCTTTTCTCTGAAATTGTCCAAGCTGCTTTTAAACACAGTGCATCAGGCCTGGCTGATCCTGCCAGGGCAATGCTCAGACACTGCAGACAATTAGCTTAGTTCCTTTTTAACAAGCGATTTGCCCTTGGCAGTGTATTCATTCCCAAAGCAGTCCACACTCAGCGATCTCTGTCGGACCACAAGCGCTGCCCCGCCAGTGCCCTGCGTACACCAGACCCACGCCATGCTTAATAAAACCCAGTCGAGCTGCTTGAAAGGAGAAAAATAAGATGCAAGGTACATAAGGTGGAGGCACAGGCCAGTGGAAAGTTTATAGATCTGAGAGTTAAAAGTCTACACCCGGTTCTAGTCTGGACAAATTACGTGACCCGCCCCGCCAGGCAGGTCAATCTCTAAAATGGGAATAATGATGTGGATGGCAAATGAAGAGTGCCAAGAACTGCTTTATAGTTAAAAAGAGGGGTTCACAAGCAGGGAACATTTCCAAACCTTTCTTTTGCCGCATATACTGAACAAGCCTGTTGGAGCAGGGGTCCTGACCTCTCTGATGCACAGTCCAGGTGGAAAACCTCCCTTTCCTCCCCCTAAGGCAACATAAGAGCTCTGCCCCATAACCCTGAACTCACCCTAGAGCTATTGCTTCCACGTGTCAGCGAGTCGCCAGCCCATTCTGGACCTCGGACACTGCCGCAGAGGGATAATGGCAGACATCTGCGTGCTTTGGAGGGTTTCGTAGAGGAGCTTTCCAGTGCCGGTTTGCAGAAAGCTGTGCGAGTTCACCAGACCGAGCCCTTTGCTCTTCCAACTGTTTCTGAACAAGGCAGGTTCCACTGCCCCCTTCCAAGGTGGCACTGAAGGCTGAGTTTTGAACACTTTGGGGACAAGGCTGAGTGACCACTTTGCAGCCCCAGGCTGCATAAGGCTCCGATTGGAAACAGCCCAAGCTCAGGGGTGAGTGAGAGCGATGCAGCTGCTCTGCTCCAGGCAGTACAGGCTCTTCGCCTGCCCTCACCAGTGTAGCATCTGAATGCCATGCAGGGGCACAGTAAGTGGTGTGACTAGCATCTGCCACAAGCTTCACCTCTCTCTTCCCCCAAGAGATGCACCATTTTTCGTGATGCTGCTTGAGCTCCAATGGCGTGTGCTCTTAACAGGGATGGGAAGATCCACATCAGCTAGTCCATAGTCTGCCTCCAGGTATACTGAGATCCATCAGGAAAGCCTCTGGGCAAAGCTGCTGTACACCTCATCCTCTGTCCAAGCTACAAGGGGCCGAGGAGATCACCTGGATGATTTTATCTTTTGGAAATAAAAGGCCAGGTCTCATCACACCTCCAGGCTCTGGAGTGATGCCTCTGTCCAGGATTTTGAGAAAGGAGGATTTGTTGATGTAGGTGAAACTGTGACCACCTTTGGCAGAAACCTGGGGTCTTCTCTTGTCCAGCAAGCTTCAGCCCCAGGATCGCTTGGATCCATCCACCTTTGTGCTGAGGCAACAACAATCTTCACTGGCAAATGCAGCAGGGAACACCACCTTTAGCTCCAGCAGTGAGCTCACAGGTACTACAAGGACGTAGAGATCTGTAAGCATCAGGTCCTTAGCCTGACCCTTGAGTGCATCGCACACCTCATCGGGGACCACTTGGGCAGCACGTTCTCTTTAGGAGGTGAAGATCTCCTAAAGGAGCTCTTTATGGATCAAATTTTCTGTGCTCTTTACGTTGTTGGAGGGTATTTTCTTGTTGGATTTCGATGCTGAAGGTCTGTATAGTACTGGGCCCACATTAGTGCCCGTGGGCTCTCTGGAGGCACGCCCAAAGGAGCCCTGGGCTCCTGGAGGCTGGCTCCATCAATCCAACAAGTGGTAATCACATCCGTGGCCATGTGGCTTCAGTGGATGAAGGATCTGCAGAGGTAGCATCTTCCATGATGCCAGATCCTCCAAGGCAGTGGAGGCCTTCAGCGTGTCCAGGGTTCACTGGACCACCCTGTCACTTGAAGGGTGATATTTGAAGACAGGCCACCTCCAGGAGGCTGCTCCCATTCCAAATTATGTGTGTGTGTGTGTGTGTGTTATTTATTTCAAATAAGGTTCCCAAATGGATGGCAAGAAGAACTCACTCTAATGATCTACCCCCCACCAAGTTAGAGGACTTCAGAGCTGACTGCAATCTGCAGCCGAGAGGAAGAGGCTGCATGTGGAGCCATGCGGCACTTCGGGTAAATACCAGAACGGCAGATGTGTGCATCACCCTTTAGGCCCTCGGTGGGAAGCTGGTGGAGTACCCCGGCACAGCCTGCTGCGTGGGCACCACTGACCAGCACTGTCCGCAGGCTCAAATTCATGAGGCAGGCACCCCCACAGCAGGACGTGCATCTGGAAGGAGACCGCGTTTAACAGGGAGCAGACACCAGTGGGGTTTGGGTTGATTTCAGCTGGTCGGGCGGGCTGGAGCAGCACGCTGGGCTTTTATCCTTTTCTCAAGACGTGCTAAGGTAATGCTGGAATCTGGAAGATAATCAAACGAGCTATGAAAAGCATGAAACCGAGGGCTACTGGGTAGTCTAAGCCCAGTACAAACTCCACGGTCAAGTGCAGAAACCTACAGGTTTAGCACATTTCTTTTCAATGCTGTCAAATTTTTTGTTCCTGTGCAATGTTATTGTTCCTTAGGGAAACTGGAGCATTTGTGAACCTGATCTAACATCTCTCCAAACCTCACTTCCAAGTTCTCACAGCAGAAAACCCATACCATGCCATAACAGAAACGCTGCTCTTATATACAATATAGCAGCAACTCCTCCTCCTACATTCATGGCAGGGAGATGGGAAGGGGACTAACCCAGTAGCCCTAACCTGTCAACTTTCAGAGCTGGTTTTTACTGAGTCCAGCTCTGTAAGGGAAGGTCACCACTTGCCTCACAGTCTGTATAGTGTGGGGGGCGCAATCTGCAGCATGCATGCCACAAGCAGCCTCTACACGTGGCACACAGCAGACTGGGGAGAGGACAGGCGGCACAGTGGCGGACAGGGCAGGAAGCAGAAAGCAGAGCAGCAGGTCGGGAAGGGGAGCAAAGGGAAGGAAGCAGAACGCAGCACAGATCTAGCCAAGCAACAGAGCAGGCAGAGAAAGGGGATCAGAGTGGCACTTGAAGGGGGTCCTAATTTGTGACGCGCGTGCCAAAAAGGTTGGCCCTCGCTGCTCTGGAGCCTGCTTTTCTGCAGACTTTCGCCTACCCCAAGTTAAGGAACAAAAGGAATGATCGCAAATTGTGTTAACCAGATTACATATCTTCTACGGCACTGGCTTATTAAGCTGCGACGCACACAAGCACCCTCTGCTGTTTGAATGAAGATATATCCCCTATCAGACGTCTCAAGGTTTGGTAGCATACCGGCCAGCATTTATGAATTATGAGCTTAAGCATCTCCTTTCATGGATATTTTCAAGGGCCTCATTATTATTAATAAAGAATAATAAAATAGAGTGTGTTTTTAAAGCTCATTTGCTCTACAGCGTATTGATTACAGAAGACTCTGGGCAGAGAGGAACTGCAAGCATTACAAATGCCACCTCCTATACTGTGCTTGCTTAGCAGCTGTAATTTGGCCTGATTATTTCCCCAAGGACCTTTGACTTTTTAGATAAACTTGCAATTGAAAGTTTCCTGAATAAATGCAGGTCCACAAATCTGAAGAAAATAAAGGGCCAGCTTCTGCCGACAGCCCAACCAGCTCTTTGAATTTAAAAGGTCAGGAAAGAGAATACACCTTCAAGAACACCCAGCGATTACGTGGGCAGAGTGCCAGGAGTGATTCACCTATGGCACTCAGAGCCAGCGTATTAAAGGGGCAAACAGGCATTTTTATCAGCAAATACAGTATCTCTAAGTGCAGTTGTGCCAGAACGAAGGGCTATTATAAAATCTCATACTTTGAGGAGTAGTACCACGAGGGAGGAAGGACGACGATTTACATTCACATGAGCCTTGGTCTGCACTTAACTTTTTTTGCTACTTACCCTGTGCCTACTGAAAATGGATTGCAAACGCATAACCCAGAGCCCCGCTAGCACTAGACAGAGCACATCAGAGAGCAGTGACACACACAGTACTGCAGGCACATATGCTCACACAGTCAAATGATCAAGCAAATGGCAACAGGATACAGCAACTCTGCCGTATGGTTGATACCGGACCAGAGGAGTACACAACTGGTGTCCTGCCTCAACAAGGGTTACACACACTGCTGCAGGAAGGGTGGAGGTCCCAACGTGCCTCGCTCCCCCAAACTTTGGCTTTAACGCTCCCCACCCGGAGCATCCACAATTCTGATTGGCTTTGATGTGGGCCGTAGGTGGTCAGCACCTCTCGTGATCACACCAGTGCCTCCAAGGTCAGATTTGGGTTTTGCAGTTAATTAAATATCAGTTCATTGCAGCCCAAGTTACAAGATCAGGGTCTGCGCAACACAGCGGGTCATTTGGCGGCGACCAACACGCCATTGCAGCTGGGTACTTCCAAACCACTGAGCCTCTCAGCTGGTTTCCCAGCTCTGTAGCCACATGAAGGTAGCTCTAATGAAAGATGACACTGGCCTGAAGTGCTCCATTTCTCCATCAAACAGGCACAGCCCGAGCACTGGCAAGACAAGATAACCCCATGCTGCCTTGGGTTTATCATCGTACCAAGCCTTGCCATTCATACTGGTGCTTTTCTAGGCAATCGACTTCAATGAGTAAACCTAGATCAAGCATCACCCTCGAATCCCCATATGAACGGGATACCGGATTGGCAACAGATACCGGACTGGCAACACACAAAATAATGGTGCGTTCAATCATTTGTAAATATATCAGCACATGGGGAATTAGAGCAGCCTTCCGATTTAAAGAATATATAACGTATGTTTTTGCTTGGTCACAAGGTGATGTCAAGTCCTGTATATAAAGAGATGCTTGAAATACATTAGCTATCAAGCAAAGGGCACGGATACTTGACTTCATGTTTAAATCAGTAAAAGGCTGATTTCTCTGCTATTTACCTCTAGTGCAGTGAGCTGTAATTAGCAGCAGCTAAGGATCCAGTAGGGTCAAGTCTGGTGTCCGATACTCGATTCTGCTTCTTGTTAATTCCTTGTCTGCAGGGGGAATATAAAGAAAATTAAAGTTTCCTTTTAGTGCATGTGAAAAAAACCTTCCTCCTCAAAGCTATTTGTTTTTGCTGTCTCTCGAAAAGGAAATGTTTAGTCAAGGAGAAAAAAGAAAAAAACCTTTTGTACAAAGGGCCCTCGCTTTGTTTGCCTTCATGGTAACATCAGCTGTGCCAGGCAGTGACCATTTGATAGGCTGCCATGCGCCTGCTTGCTTACAGACGCTTTGCCTCGCTGTCAGCTGAGCACGCCCATGAAAAAGGCTGGCCTTGAGACTTCTCCCAATTAAAAAATGATGCTGGCGCACAGATCTTTTTGAACACACAGTTGCATTAACACAGTTTTAAAAAAGGATGCAGTGATGGACACACCTCATTAACCACCTGCTGCCCGCATCACCAACCATACGTATTGCTTTCCTGGAAAGCCGTGCTGCATCGTTCACTTATACGAGGGGGAGATGGGACTGAAATGCACACAAGCTGGGCTTTGACAGGTCAGCACATCTCCAGAACAGGCCAAACTAAGGCCCTGTATCTGAACTAACAAGAGCCACACAGCATGTGCTTGAATAAGAAGGGCCCTTCTCTAGCTCATAAAATGAGGCATAGCTCCGTATCATCCCTAATTTTGCTTTTCTTGTTATGCAAAGCCAATTGTAGCCACCCTTCATTATGCCCATCTCCAGTAAGATTCGCGCAGTCCCAGTCTGACCCCATTAGATTGCCGGCACTTCTACCCTGGTTAATTGCATATCAGTTAATTGCATAATTACGCTATTTGCAAGGCTTGACAAATCCTCTTGCGCACTCACCTGTGGGGAGTTGGCAGCTTTCCCAGGCAAATGCCATCAACTCCCCCAGAAGCTCAGCTTTCACTTTAAAATTATATTTCTAGCCCTTGCGTTTGCAAAGGTTGCCTTCCAACTGGGAGCTGAGCAGAACCTGAGACGGTGCCCTCATCTGAAAACAGCTTAAGCGCTCCTGCTGCTCTTCAGTGTCTTCCCTAAACCACAGCAGAGTGAATAAGGACCAGGATATTAGCACAGCCCAAGCATAATATACGTAGAGTTCCTTGGCTGTATATGGGTCAAGATTTCTACAGGCTCTTAGTCGTACCCGCTTATGGTTTGCCCTCACAACATTCGGTGGGTTTCTAGAGGAGCCAGATCCAGGCATTGTGCAACTGCACAAGATGCTCAGCGTGCATCAAAAGAACAGGCTTCTTCTGAGCCCGCAAGCTCCTGAGAAAAACCTCATATAAATGAGTCAGGTATCCAGCTTGTAGCCGTATTGGTCCAGAGGCAAAAGGAACCAGAACTCATGGTTGAGGTGATATCTTTTATTAGACCGACGAGATTTTTGCAAAAAAAAAGGATTTAAAGCAATGAAAGCAATTGTTTTTTTGCAGACATCTAGTTGGTCTAGCACAAGTTCTCATTCACACAAATGAGTGCATCCTACCAGCTCAAAAACCAGACGACTTATCCAAAGAGCCCAACACTCGTGTACTCCAAGCCAACATCATGACTTGCGCTTCATTATACCCAGATAACACAGCTAGAAGCTTGATATTTGGAGCTCGCTTGGCATGCAACCAGTTGCAAGGTTATGCTTAAAAAGGAGTGTGCACCTTTGTTCAGTTGCCCAGTCCTCCAAAGACCTAACTCTGGGCAGACGCATCACAGTGGTCCTGTGATCCTCCTGGAAACCCACATCGCCTGCTTATGGAAACTTTGATCTAGGAGGAATCCCTGCCTGGTGTCTCTGAAAAATAGCTGCTCCGTTAGTCAAATCCAATCATTAGGGCTGCCGCTCATTTGCATTTTAAAGCGGCATGTTTTTTTGTTATCTTGTAAATTTGTTATCGTGTGTTGGAGAGCCATCTGTAAAGGCCAGAAGGAGCCCTTCCTCTTGTGTTGACAGACACATTGTTGTAAACAGATCCTTTTTATGCACCGAAGCTGTTTATGTCATATTCTCACAGATTTTGTTTCTTGCGTATTGTGGCAATAGCACCATAAGGATCCTCTCTGGCTCTTCTTTTAGTTTATTTCTGTTAACCCACATTTTTGGTAGTACTGGGGAGTTCAGACATCTCTTCGCCACTTAGCCCTAGAGATGCTCTGTGCCCAAGGTCAGGTCAGTCGGACGCCGCAGATGGCCACGTTGGAGCTTGCTGTACGAAGACCCGCGGCTTATTTCCGTGGGATTCAGGTATATTGTGCCTGTGTGTAAATGGGCAAGTATACGCACGTAGAAGAAGCTTGGGTGTGAACAGATGCTTTTCCCTCTTGCTTGCTCAAACATATACTGAGTGTATAAATAACTCTATCGTGCACTTGTACGGTGCAAGTCCCTAGCTTTAAAGGCACCTTGGAGGGCTCTCTGAATCCTTACCCCTCATCTATTCGAGAAGGTCTGCTGCGCCTGTGCGATGGACACCATTTTATTGAAGACAAGCGTTGACCCAGGGACCTCCGCAGCTTGAGTGAAAGAACCACGCTCCGAGAGCAAGAGCCGCAACGCATCTACGGTTTCTGTGAAGGAGACGGGGAAGGAGCTGCGCAGCACAAAATAACCAACAGGATGCACCTCTAATCAGCCTTCGTGCAACGGTCACATCTTGAAAGCCCCGGTCCACCCCATGCAAAACATCAGAGTATTACCTCTGTTCAGTGACAAAGGAAATGTTTTTAAAAGGGGCATGGAGGCAAATGTATGAGAAGAGAGATTGCCTACTCCATGCTTTACCTCCACAGCTGAGCCTCCTGCAAGGGACCCTTGGCGTCCTGAGTGCAGGATAACCGCTCCAGTCCTCGAGAGCTTCTTAACCCTGACACTAGCCTGTGAATCCAGCACCACGTTTGATGGCACGTGGCTGCAATTCTCCCTCACTTAAGCTTTCTGCCCCTTTAGCAACGCACTGCTCAGTCAGATGTAGCATCTGTTTTCAGGAGCAGGTAATGCTTTCTTCCTCTGTTAGCTGACAGAGAAATAAAAGGCTTTCTTTAGAGGCAACTGCCCGTCCTCACCTTGTGTAGTCAGAGCAGGCATTTTAATGCCCTGGCATACACAACTACTTTTATTCAAGGCATTTTTCAAGGGTTTTTTTGTACTCATTGGCTAAGGATGCTCACAAATGCCTAACCAAGTTCCCACTGGATTTCACAATCATTAATATGCCTATAAGGAAGACCAGTATCACCCCCATCTTTGGGGCACAAAGGCACTAAATACTACAGACTAAGCCTCTGGAGAGACTACTGCTGTGGGAAGAAAGGAATGACCACACCTGAATAGTCGGCGGCTGATCGACTGTGACTGGTTTGCGTCCACACTGGAATAAAACAGCTGCTGTGTTACCCTCGGTTTAGTTTCCGTGTAGCGTGGGATACGGCAGAGGCACAAAACGGTTACAACAAATCAACCCAAAAGAAGAAAGTCCCCCCATATCACACACATACGCCCCCCTGCTTTCCAATAGTGTAATGGTTTCCATTGTCCGTGCCTTATGCGACTTGCCCAAGGTCACAGAGGAAGTCAGTACGGCAACTGGGAAGGGAATCCTGCCTCCTGGACCAGAAGCGAGTGGCCTAACCATCAACCTCAGGCTGTTTGCAAGCACAACCTGCTGTTGGTCATCGTGCCTTGAACGTAACCCCAGGACCTGGCAGCTAATTCCCGCTCCCCACCCTTGTAGCTGCTAGCTTTCCCGTCGGCTTGCATACAACCACTGAGCTATGCATCCGGGTTGCTCTGCTCCTGTAGAGCTGTTTGCTAGTGTTAGATGGCCCGCACCTGTTTGTAGGGATTTTTAAGGACGCTGGGCATGAACGGCTTCAAAAGGGAGGGCAGGTCCTGTAGGGTGGAGTCCGCCGCTTCTTGCTCTAGGTATGTCTGAGCACATGCATCCTAGAGGTGGGCGAGTTGCCTCCTTACCAGCCTCTCCCCAGATTTGGGTGGAAGTAGCAACCAGAAGCCTGGACTCCCACTGTCTGGACAGTGCCAACCCATGGGGTAAATACAAGGTTATTCGCTTGGGCAGGTAAGCCAGGACCAGACTCTGAAGGACATTTAGGTGTCTAAAGTGGCAGACAGAAACCCTAATAGGATTTTCTAAGCACCTGCCTCCCACTGAAATCTCTTCAAAATAGCTTTTAAAAGATAGCTGTCCCCCAGTGCCTTTCAGGAGTGTGACATTAAGTAAAACAAAAATAAAACGTGGTCACACTTGCGCGGACTGCAGCTGCTGAACAGTCAAAAGCGGCTGTAATGGAATCGCTAAGACTGCTTTTCCCTTTGCTGAAACCGAAATGTTGCCTAAAGCCTCAAAGGAGGCTCTTCTGGTCAACACTGGCGGTTGTTAATAGCATGCTATTTTTTTTTTTCATATGCTCAGTCGCTCATTAATGGGCACTTCCTCAACTGGGTTATTACGCAAGAGAGCCATTGCAGAGTTTTACTGTGCCTCCTTTGGGGGCCCGTCAGAAGGAAACTCTGAAAGCATTCATGAGGGGTCACGTAACGTCCTTCCCCTCTGACAGCGAGAGGAAGCAGCTACGGGATTAGCAGGAGAGAGTAGTGCAAATGAAACACCTGCAAAAATGCACTGACCTTCCCCACCTCCCCCAGCCGTCATCCACAGGAGCGGGGAAAGATCGGCCCAAGCTGCAAATGGTACGAAGAGAATAATGGGGATGAGTCCAGCTGGAGCTTTGGATGGTTAAAAGTTGCCCGGCACGTGGATTCGTCACAGGAAACGGCTCAGCTACTGAACAGGTGACAATCAAACTTCTCCCCATTTCAAAGGGTATGACTCCAAAGTGCCCGAGTACGACTGAACGGGTAAGATCTCGATTTGGAGTTCCTTGTAAACTGAGAAAAGACACGGCCATCTAAGCTACCGTGCACACGCCTCCCCCCAGAGACACAAGGCCCACTTCTCCCAGCTCTCTGCTGCTTTCTTGCCATCTCTAGCAGAGCATTTTGCATTAGAAGCATTGAAAAGTAAGTGCTTCCTCGCCTCATTTGGATCAGATGTAATTGGAGTGGGCTAGCACCTGGGCGCTGCAGTCGTGATTCAGAGCCCAAGTGAGCTGGGCACCGTGCAAAGAAGAATCAATGAGAGACCTGATTTTCAGAGGACAGCGCACACCCAAGTCCAGCTGAGGATGGCAGGAGCAACAGGGAAGCAGCACCTCCAAAGGGCAGGCTCTCCATCACTCACCCACTGGCACGAACATCTCTGGGAGCCTGCTGTGGTGACGCACTTTCAGATGTCGCCAGCCTCTGTGGGTTTTCAAAATACATGACGGTATTAAACCAAGCAAATGCTCTAGTTTGTTAAGGACAACTGTAATTAATAGCCACAGAGGGCGACTCAAGCTGCTGCACGAGTCCTTTCCTCCAGGCTCCGCATAAAAGGCTTGCGCCTCTCTTGCAAGGAAGACCTACAGTCTGGAACAGTAGATCGGGAGTTATCAGGGGAGACTCTTAAAAGACTTAGAGAGTTTTTAAGATGCTCCCTTGCTCTCTTGGGATCTCAGAGAAATTTTGCTCGCTGTACTGCTCACCTCACCACTGATGAGCTGCTGCAGCTCTTCTCTCACTAAGCACTCAGCAGAGCTTCTGGCTGCCACTTATACCTGCCCAAGCAAAGAGCGGGGAGGACTGCAACCACCAACCCATTCGGAGGTACCAAGGTGCCTTTTCTATGCGAGGTCCATGGTGCTGTTGGGGGCAAAGACCTGTTAGCCAGCGTGATTTAACACACCGCCGTGCTCTCCCAACATAAGTCCGACCACCCAAAAAGCAAAGCGACAGGCAGCACCGTATTTTCAGCCGAATTCGAAAACATTTTGCTGCAAGAAAACCCCTTCTGATGGATTTTAGTTGATTTATGTAATTTAGAGTCATTGTGGTCCTGTCTCCCCAGACGCCCAGGCAGAGCTGAGGGGGGAAGGATTTTTGCAAAGCGGATCAGACAGACAGACAGGCTAGTTATCCAGCTGCCCTTTGTTAGCAACAGTTCTAGCGCTTCCTGCCAGCCCACGCACCGCACACTAATTGACATGACATATTGACTGGCACTCTTCCGGGGAGAGAGCGAAAAGGAGTATGCATACCATTCCAGCTCGGTAATAATTACTGATTAAAAACTAGTTAAAAAGGCAATGAAGACTGAAACGTGCATTAACCGAACGACCCTCATCTATAGCGAGCCACAGATAGATTGCAGCGATTATGAAATCATCACTTAAAGTGTCTACAAACATTAATGGCTGTTTGAGTTTCCTGAAGATTTATGGCAAAGCTGCTAAGTTCACCGGTGTTGTGGGTTCTCCCCCTGCCCTTCCCACCCCGCATGCACGCAGCTATTCGTCAGGCTCCGTCCGTCGCATCGACGTCGGACTCAAGTCCTTGGAACCAGAAATACCATATCTATTTTTACCCTTTATAATTAAATCCCTTACTTCGTTGTTTTCTAAATAGAGAATGACACTGTTCGCAATACTAATAATTTTATGGATGTAGCAGGCCCGCTATGCTTGCCACGCTGTTACCGATAAGTGAAATATTCATTAATGCTATGAGTGTAATAGCACACTCCCCCTCTTCCTGTAATTTAGGTGGTTTTTGTGTGTGTGTGGATATTGTCTGGCTAATTTGGGGTGATTATCTCTGCAGTCACTTTGAGGCACCTTGGCGTCTTGATTTCACACAAGCATTTAATCTTTTATTTTCCACTAATTTAAAACACAGCAGTGACTGGAACCTAAAGAGCTCTCACATAGGAAGTATGCAATCAAATTTAGTTTAAATAAACATTGGGGGGAGGAGGGGGCTATGCAAGCGAGTCAGAATAAAGATTGCGGTAGTTGGTCTCTGCTCATTGCTTTCTTAATAGGGTTCATATCAAGCAGCGCTGTGGGTCAAATTGGCCTCTGGGAGCAACACCCATGAGGCATGAGATGAGAGAGAGACAAGGCAGAAGTTCAGAGAGATCTAGTCAGCTTTCCTGGATGTAGCTCCAGTACTTTGAGGAGCATTTACAGACCTGGAGCTCGCAAACCATTATCCATGCGAACAGTCCCTCTTTCCATGAGTCATCCTCTTCAAGGCGGTATTAAGCAGAGGACTCGTCGCTGAAGGACATAGGCAGTGCGGTGTTCGAGAGCGGTGTTCGGCTAAATGTGCAAACATCTTCCCTTCCTTGGTGGCTCCTCATTGTCCCCAAAAACTTGTGGGCCGATGGATCCTTCCTGCTTCCGATGTCCTTAAAAAATTCCTTTTTATTCGCTGAACAATTGCTTTCCTGATCCCCTCTTCGCTCTCCTCCTTCCCAGCTAACATTTCAGTAGGCCTGGCTTCGCCTCCATTCCACTGACTTCCCTGTGGCTGGATTTCCAATTTTGGACAGATACTTGTTTGACTCATAAATAACCTTTTTAACCCTGCCATTTTTTTTTCCTGTCGCTGGCTTTCTGCTTCCTCGTGTGTGCAATGTGATGCCTGCCTTCTGCAACTACTGTGGTTTGCTTAATAAGCTGCTATCCTGAGGATAACCATTTTAATTACACTACGCAGAAGTAATTGTATTTACTTGCTGTATTTATTTTGTTCCTTCTCTTATGTGTCGGAAGTACATACGTTAAAAAAAGATGATCTTAGGAGATTCATTCATTGGGTTATGCGGTAGCACTAGCTTTTCGTTACAACACAGCCTGATTTCGGTGGGATGTGATGACACTGATGGGTACCACTGTCCTCACCAGAATGCTAAATACAAGGAGATACTCTCCTTTTATTCAAATGCCAGGCCTGTGTTCTTCCAGGGAGGAAGATCCAAAGGCCCCTTCTGGTTTGAACTGTCAAGTTCGAAGGGCCATGTTTTGAGTGGCGCAAAGAACTGCAGATATTGCAGGTGGGCACGGATTGCGACAATACAATTGTGTAGGTAATCCAGAGATGTTAATTAGAGTTGGCTGCCTGGAAGAAGAAAGCTAGCATAGACTGTATTGCAAGACCACCCTATAAAACTAATGATCATTTCTTCTAGGAGGGAACTTAATACAGAAGGGAGACCCCTTAATGGCTCTCTTTACTCATGGAGGAAGATGCTACTCAACCAGAAGTAGCATTTTACATGTGTGATACTTGCACGCACTCTCCTGAAAAATGTCTCTTCGACTGATAGACTAGAGCTTTGAGAACTCCTCTTTGCCATTACTCTAACCTACTATCTCTTTTTCTGTAGGAGTAATAATAACCTAGATTTTCCCCCCTTTCTTTCAAACGTGCCAGCCTCAAACCAATATACCAGGGGTCAGGAATTATTTTAATACTAAACTAATGCAATTTTTGCTCTTCAGAAGATAACAGCATGTTCCTACATAACTCAGGGTTGCCACACTCAATGAGAAGCCAATACTGGGTTTATTTCATTCTTAACAACTACTGGCTAACCAATGTGACAAGGGCACTGAAGTCTGCTGCTGTATTGGAAAATAAGAAAGTGTCAGGGAGAGGCAGTTGCCGTGCTCTCTTACACTGTAATTTTACAAAGATGTACCGTATGGTTTGTCAAATTGGATAAGATGAGCCTAGTTTCTTTTAAAGTTAATACATCAGTGCCTGTTTCAGAAAGGCTACTGCTATCCAGTTAAGAGCTGCAAGTTTCCATTTGGCTCAACACTCAAGGATTATTAGGATGTCTATGCCTCCTCGTGATAGGTATGGCTGTAGCTTCTAGACACTTAACCCAGCCATGGGATCCAAGCAGGGCTGACTGCACAGATTCATGAGCTCATCTCTTTGGCGGTGTTGTTCTTCTGATTGCATAAGGGACGAGATGAAATCTTCCCAAACTATCTGCTCCATGGTGCTTGTTTATACCTGCTAGTCAAGCGATCTTTGTGATGCCGCGGCTTGGAGAGCCCAGGATCACTTGGCGACAGAGAAGAGGAATACGCCTACTGAACAACTTGGTTAATTCTCTGCTTTCCTTCGAACACTGCTCGCTTGAAAGCGGGGACGGCGTTCGAGTGACCAATACACTGTGCCATTGAAGCCAATGTGGCTTTGGGGGGGATGAAAAAAAAAAGGTCTGGAAGGAAAAGAATTCAAAAGAAAAACCCTTTCACTCAAAGATTAATGCTTTTTCCACCCGCATCCTCCTCTTGTAAAGGCAAAAAAAAAAGTTGCATCTCTTAGAAAACTGGACCCTTTAGAGGAGTCTGAATAAAAGTGTTGTTCCTTTCTGGTTACTGCACTTCACTTGCAACTCCTGACAGCTTTGAAAATGGGCCCAATTGAAATCATCATTTCATATTGATTTTGGGTTGTTTTCTTTTACCCTGACAGCTCTGCACTGAAGGTGTTTTCAAGTGTTACTGAAATAGAAGGCTAAATTTACCCAGCAGCGCTTCTCCTTTTCGGTAGAGCGTTCTGTAGACAATCCCTTTCTCTCTCTTTTCTTTGCATTTAAGCAGCTATGACAAGCACGGACAGATGATGATATTCCCTCCCCAGACCTAAAGGGATGGAAGCACGGATGCAATATCCCAAGCCTCAAAGAGGCACAGGCTAAAACACTGGTCTGGTTATGCTCATTTCAAATTCACCATACTACCTTTTATTCCCAAAGGTGCACTAAATCCTTTTGTAAAGGGATATACTCTTTGTTTATTGCTCTAAGACAAAACTCAAGACTCTACAAAATGGGTAGGAAAGGAAGTGAAGGATCATTGCAAACCGAGAGGGCACGTGGACTTTAGGAAGGCAAAATGTAAATTCTCTAACCTGGCAATCAACCAGGAAACCTTTAGTATTATGAAAAGTACCACAGAGCCATCAGTGACCATAAGGAGCGAAGAGCTCGGTTCTAGGTCTCATCCGAAAGAAGTTGCCGTAGCAGTGCAAGACACATGGTCATTAGGGTATTGCTGATTACGGAGGATAGCTCTGCAATCACCACCCACCTCGGTGAACTGATGGGGAGATCCCCCACCCAAGTTGGGACTTAGCCGCGTTATGCCTAGTTTGAGGAAGCCCAGCACCAGGTGTCATGTCTACGGACAAATCGGACAGGCAAAGAGGGTTATTGCTAGGCATGTGCTAAACCTAGAAGCAACCGATCCCCTGCTTCTCACAGCTTTGCTCAAGCCCCAAATGAAAGTTGTCCTTGACCCACAGTTGATGGTAGCTTATCTTGGCTGCATAAGAAACAGTGGGTGCTGGGGATGCTCAATGTTACAGACAGCAGATATTGAAAGAAAAAGAGCTTTTCACTCGCCAAAAGCCAAGTTCAGGTCCCCCAGGTTTCTGTGGTCCTACAGCACTGCTATCGCCAAAAATACATTCCTTACCAGCCTTTACCATGGGAGAAGTCCTCGGCGGTAGCGCTGAAAGCAAGGAACTCCGAGCTGAGACGCTGCAGGCGAGCGAGGGAGGCAAGTGTTTTGTTTAACGGGCGCCAGTTTTCAGCCTAGTGACGTATTCAGTTGGGGATCTGGGCTCTCAGTTCAGTTTGCAAAACTGGAGAGAAGGGAAAAAAATCTGTTTCATTGCCCTCCCCCTGCAGGGAAGAAGCTTCTCCCAGCTTCTGCCAAGATTTGTATCCCAAAAGCTTCACCGAAGCAGGACATTTTTTTCTTTTTGCTTTACAATGGGCACAAGTCGCGTTTTACTCTGGAGCAGACAGATTTACATCAGGAATATCCGGCCCGAGCTATAAATCCGAGGCGAGGGCTCTCGGCTCCGTCCGGAGAGGGCAGGGAGTTACTAAATTGACAGGGAAAGATGCAGAGGCTGCAGCATATACGTTTCAGCCTCTTTATAAGGGTGCACAACGTAAATCCTCCGGGATTGTGCGAGACGCTCCACGTGAGCGGACCCCAGTGCCAACCCGTGTGCCTCAGCAGGGGTCCTGTAGCATGAAGCAGGCTGCAAGATCCAATGCTCTGACATATGCAGGCTTGGATTGCCAAAAGAGGCCTAAGTGAATTAAGCACTCAACTCCCAAGCCATTATAATGGGAGATGGGCCCCTAACTCTCTTAAGCTTTGAAATTCTCAGCCTTTCTTTCACTGTTGTGAAGCAGCTGTTTATGGAGGCTACTCGGTATCTTCGTATTCCCCCCATCCCTCGCTCCTCCCGTGCACAGTGTGTGTTCAATTTTTACATAAATTAGTAATCTACCAAAAACGCCCCTGCATCTGTGATAGCATTTAATTGTGGCAGACAGTATGGAAAAGGGTCAGGAAGGAGTCAGGGGGAGATCAGGTCTTCAGATACCAAGCCGATAACATTTTTTTAATTAAGCTGCTTAAGTTGCCATAACAGTGTGCCAAATTAAAAACGGCTGCGTCTCTAGTGAGGTTTTCTAAAACAATCTCCAGGGTCTCTCTCTTTCTGCTGGGGTCCGCTGTGACCACTAATGCAAATCAAAGACCAAAAAGCAGTTTCTCTCGGGTTTACCTCGACCCCTTCTATTGACTATGGTGGGAGTGCTGGAAGGTTAAAAATGTCTATGGGTACTCCATATGGGCCCATATGTCTATGGGTACTCCAGTTTGGGAAGACAAGAGAATTGAGAAGTTATTGAAAGCGCTCCAGAATGAAGCACTGAGCCCCGCGTGGGACCACGGCTGTCTCAGGGGACGAACATAATGCAATAAACTTCTCTGCATTGGTATTTAACCATTTTAATGAAGCCCACTGACTGAACACACCTTTGCCATCCATGTTCATGGAGGTGCCCGTCCTTGGGCAGCCTTTCAATGCAATCAGCAGAGCTGATTTTGCACAACTAGCTGGAAAGTTTCTGTGCAAACAGGGCAGCTCCTCGGAGGGTTGCTTCGAGCCACAAAGGAGGAGTCTGCGATTACCATAGGACTCCGACACCGGTCAGAAGTCCAGGCACAGCTTGGTTTCAGGCAGATGCCAACTAACAGGGTCCACTTTTAAACAACAGCATACTCCTCCAAAGTGATCAGTGCAGCATGGATAGCTAACACAAACCTTTGGGGTCTGCTGATTTGCAAGACACCCGCAAGGCACCAGTCTCGATTGAAGCATACAGGTCCCGGGCTTCCGGCTGTCGTGTCAGCGTGCACTCCATGGGCAGGTCCCATTAATCAATGTGTCACAGGCACAATCAGATGTAACGATTCCCAAGCAGCCTTTACAGTCTGTTGGGTACAGGAACCCCTTATTCCGCCTGTCTAAGACAGCTCAGTAACTATGCGTTAGAAAGCCTTCGTTTGCCCTAAGCAGAGGCCACCTCCCTCTTCAGCGTAACCTAATATTCAGGTTTTCTTTCAAATTTTCTAATCGCCATGTGCTAAAAACATTAAACCACTGATTTCATCCATTTCCTCGGGCGCTGTGTCCTGTGCCTCGGTTTGCTCCTTTCAGACTATGCACTGCAGGGCGTTACTGGGGTTTTTTCTACATCTAACTGCTATTGAACCATTTCAGAGGCTGATATAAACAGCAGCGACTTTAATAAAGAAGGAAAAGTGGATCTGCAGGTTGCTTGAGACATTAATAATAATGCTTCGCACGCTAACACTCGGTTCTTCCTTTCATCCAAGGATTCAGAGTACTTTCTATGCATTGCGTCTATCATTTCCGTACCCAACGAGGTGCAATTACAACTACTTACTCATTTTACAACCACAGGCCTGCACCCAGGTCCTAAGAAGCAAGCTGTCCCAAATTTGTGTGGCTTGAGCCTCTTTTTTTACCCATGTTTGCTGATGAGAAAGCAAAGGCACAGAGATGAAAGTAACTTGATCAGTGCCCTGCAGTGAGCCAGGGCCAGAGCTGAAGGCTAGAGCCTGGGAGCTCCTGGCACAAAACGCCTCTGCTTCGTCCAGTGTTTCAAGCTGGGTTGTACTCATCTAGTTGTATGAGGTGGCTCTAGTTGCACCTGTTGGCTTTGGTGGGACCTGCGTGAGCCTGTCCAAGGACAGACACTGGACCTGAACCTCAACACCAGAAGACTGCTCTGGAAAAAATGCCCCTGGGGCTATGCAAGCAGTTCATTAGCTCGAGCTGGGTTAATTGGCAGTGCCACTTAATTGTGACCATTAGCCCACGGGTACATGGAGGGAATCACGCTGCTTCTGGAGCATGTTCCCGAGGGCAGTGCCAGCAGGGATGACAAGACTACCATATAGACACAGCCTTGGAAATCCAAGCGCTTATGGCCCACAGGTGAGGAGGGTGGAGGGGATGCTAAAGCCAGCCGTCTCCTAGAAAAACTGCCCATGGCGAGGGCCTGCGCAACCTGTTCTATAATACAACTCTTT
>NW_005841850.1:3186019-3215176 GCF_000455745.1 Alligator sinensis | reverse complement strand
CACCTCTTTCCCCTTCCTAGCAGGCTCCTGCCTCAGTTATCCTAGGTTACAGGATACCATAAAGCACCCCAGAGAACTAGCAACATCCCAGCTCCTTGGATCTGTGAATACGATGAAAATATAGTATGCAACCGAGGGCCTGACACTTTCAACCTGGCACCATTCATTCCCTTGGCAGACCAGGCTCATAAATGACGTGCCGTTAGTTTGCTGAATAAATAGGTTGCAGCTTAAATCCAGATAGTGGTGGGCGGAGGTCCTCCCCCAGCATCTAAATGCACCTTCCACATCCAGCATGAAGTATTTTTATAATCTCAAATCACTTTAAGTGCTCAGTATCACCTGCCCCCAGTTGGCCACTTACAGCTGTGGTTTCCTATATACCTGTTCCCAACTCGGTATAAAAATAGTTTATGGCCTGAGATAAAATTGTGTTTTAGAAGCGTCGGGCTGATATGACTGCCCGCTTAGGGACTTCGAAAAAAAATACCCAAATGCCCCAGACTCTCAGCAGTTTCAACCAGGGCAACAGGTCTTCAATGCAGAGAGGTGCCGAGCACGTTCAACTCCCATCCGAATTTAATGGGAGCGGAGGCTGCACGAGAGAGGCGCACAGAAACATGGCATTCAGCTTTGCCAGTAGGATGCACAATGCACCACGCTTGCTGATAAATGACAAAGTCGCCATTAACCCAGAAGATCGCTGAAAACACCGAGTTTGGGCGGCAGCTGTAGCGTTAATAATCGTATAACTGACAGCGCGCTCCCGGACGAAGAACAAGCGTGCGGCTGTCAATATTGATAGTCAATGACATTGTGTGAATGCAACCGCTGTGGAATACACCGTGGCGGACGTATCGATCAGGAGCATGGGGGAGACGCACCTCATTGGCTCTTTGGAGAGTCATGTGACTCTGAGCGTATTAGTGCAACTAGGTCAAACAAAGTAAGGTCGCCGATGTAACAGACGGGGAGTGACAACGCGTGACCTTTCTTTGTGAAGCCGGCTCACAACACAGCAGTGCGTATTTCTTGCAGCTCCTGGTTAAAAGCTTGTCCTGCACATCCTTCTGTGCATTACAGTTTGTATCAATCAAAATAAAACTAGGCCCCCAAATGCAGCCTGTATGAAAAATGATGAAGGTATTCCACTTAGGGCCTTCAAACATGACGCTTAACAATGCCCTGCCATTAGCAATCAGCGTATCAGCGCGGCATTCTGGCCCGTTTCATAGAAAATCAAGAGGCAAAATAATTGAGTCAATAGTGATACAAAGGGATTGCTCCTTCAGCCCCATTCTTTTGCTAACAATTCTTCAGCAGGGCTGAAAATTCAAAAGCTCAAGGAATCAAAAAAGAATTGATTTGATTCAGAGCTTCGGCACAGGCTGTATTTAATACATCATTTTTGCTTGCTCTACATACAATAGAAGCTGAGGGGGGAAAAGGGCTCATTTCTTTTTAGGGAGGAGAAAGAGGAGACTAAGCAAAAATCCCAAGGGCAAGAAAATGCATTCGGCCTTCATAATCATAGCGGGAATGTACCAAAGACACCCGGGGCCCGTTTCTTCTAAAAAAAAAAACCCAAAACCCAACAGGTTTCGAACACAGAGGAACGGCACTCTGTTTGTTCAGGTGGGGTACATCTTTTCCAACAGATGTACGACCAACCCAGGAATCCCAGATTGCAATCTGCATATACTGTACCCAAACCTGAAATCAGAGCATCCCATCCGGACCCTCCTAAACCCATCCTATGGGACGAGGCTGAAGTTCAGAGCTCAGATCTGGAGTGGCTCGGGGGCTCCATCTACTTGCCCTAAAGCGATTTGAAAGCCCCCCTACACCAGAAAGTTTCTGCCTAATGCAACAGAAGAAAAACTGGACGTCGAGCTGTCCAAGTCCAGCTGAGCAGCACTAAGGCTACTAAAACATCTTTACTGAAGTTGGTTGGGAAACCGGTTACTTAGGCATTTTCACGGAGAGATTTCCATGGATAAAACTAAAAGTGTATTTGGCTGAACGTGGAACCGTATCATAAAGCCCAATCTTTTACATCAAAGAAACATCTGACCAGCTCTTTTCCTCCCATCTGTGCTCCGTTTCCGCCCGAGAGGGTGAGCAGCCCATTGCACTTTTCTATAGACGCTGTCTTTATCTCCTCCCCGCTTGCTAATGTCACTAGGAATCACACAAGCGATATGCACACCCACCCCAGCCCCCCCAGCCAGAGGCACATTTTGCAAAACAAAAACCCAGAAGCAAAACACGCTCATTGAAGACGTTTTTAAGCCAGTGATGGCGACAGTAAATTCAGAAGGTCCCAGAATGAACATCACAGCACAATGTATTCTTAAAGGGAGACTAAATAGGTAATAAAATCCATCTCAGACACCCTAGGCATTCAATGGCTTTCACATTCCTGACTATTTTAAGTGCGCTATTCTGTTCATTCCAGGGCACATAATGGCCCTTAAATTATTACTAAAAAAGGGGACTGCACCTTTAAGGCTATTATACTCTTAATGAAGTCCGTATGCTCTCTGCTGACACAGCGGGGACATTCAAATCCACCACTGAGGCAGTTGATTTGATGTGTTGACGAGCAAGTCATGTTGCTATAATAAGAAGTGTTTATTTGAATAATAAGGTCAGGGAGTTAAGTAGTTGGTATTCCACTCATACGAAGCAGTTTGCACAGTGTCACTAATAATTAAAGGGGGTTTTGACTAATCTAGTTGCTCTTCCAAAATATACTCCACTCTGTTCAAGAAACTCATCAAAGCAGCAAAGTGATCTTCGAGGTTATTAATCTCTTTTGCTCCACAGCTGGAGCAAATTTATTTGCTTGAATTAGCATGTAATAAACTTATAATAAAGCTGCCGTATCCCTTGCTTTAGAGATATAGTTTGCTTAATGGGTAGTTAAATCTAGGTAATGTAGCAATAGTCTTTAGGCTTTGAAATGAGAGCAAAAAAAAAAAAAAATATGCACTGCTGTTTTATCTCTAGCGGTTGGGTTGCAAGTCTGAGTTCTTCCAGGTCATGCTGCCAAAAACAAATTCAGCTCCATACAAAGCCTGCTGAAGATCATCCAGAGGAAAAGAGTTACCGTCGGGGAAATTACTGACTTGGGAAGAGAAGCAGTGCGGCTCGCTCTAGTATTGCAGCACTCTAGTGGCTGCGTGTAGGAACAGCCACTGTCCACTTCTGCTGCTCAAGTATGTACCACCTGTCTTGCCTTCTAGCAGCCGGGGTCTGAAAAAGGGGCGAGAAGATCTGGATCTCAAGAAAACCAGTTGTTGGAACAGCCTGTGGACTTTAAGGTAGCTCAAAGGCACAGAAGGCTGCTCTCGCCCGATCTCACAGTGCTACCGGTGAATGGAGAGACCTTTTGGAAGCAGGGAGGCACGGCAATTCCCAATATCGCACCAATGTCATTAGGGGCATGATGTATCTCTATGCACGAATGACTATTAAAGATTGTTATGAAAGGTCCTTGCTCAAATCTTAGCAGGGAAAGATAAATGGAGAAGATTCCCCACTTAGATGACATAACCCCGCCTACAGAGAAATACAGGACAGAGCAACAACAACGGGGCAGACCGGAGGAATGCGTTCAATGCAAATAATGGTTTTCTTCTGCTCTTCAGAATTTAGAAGTCTGCCAGTATGTGGCAGCAGGTCGGAAACAGAGGCAGGCCTTCATCCTACAGGTTTTCACCCATCATCATCATGGTCCAGTGAACATACATCAAAGAGATGCTTTGCAGAGGATCAGGGGGAAAAAAAAACGGTGAGCATGAGATTTAGCCCATTGCTGTGAGTTGTAGAGATTCAAGAGCCACTCCTGGACTCTGAGGTGGAGGACAGTAAAGGAAGAAAAGGCACCTGATGAGACATGAGCCAACATGCGATTGTAACTCCACGCTGATGAGGTGTTGAGTCCGATGCCACGCTCCAGCTGGGATGGAGCGGTGACTGGAGGACCATCTAGCAGCTGCAAAACCAGGTCCCCCTCCCGTTCAAGCTTGCCTTGTGCATTCCCACCTGCGATGCACAGGACCGCACCCGTTGAGGTCCGTTCAGAGATGGTTTATCGCAGTGGAAAGAGACCCTAAAGTTTCAGGTGCATGCCTAGCTAAAAACTGCATCCTTCCTAGTGCGCCCTACGAGGGTAGGCAATCTCAAAAAGAGCAAAAGTACCAAAATCAACGAAAAGGGAGCGAGGCCTCGACAGGATGGAGCAAACCGCGGCTTGAAGGAGGACGGGGAGTTGGGGCTGGCTGGGGAGACTTTAATCGAGTGGCAACTGGTGCTCAGGGAACAAAATAAATTTGGCATTAAACCTGCTAACACCAGCAGGAACTGGAGAGAGGATGAAATTTTCAAATTGGGTTGAACTTGGTGCAGTGTGTCTAAGTAAGAGGAATTAATTTGCTTCAGTTCACTAAGTTGAACCTTTATAGTTTGCAGTTTCTCTCACACAATAAATCCTCTCTCTTTCTCTCAGCATAACACTTGCCTTCCAATCTTTAAATCTTATTAAATTCTTTAATAAGAAATGGCTGAATGTGGACGAATGTGGCTGGCTATCAAAGTTCAGCTACACAAGGAAGGTTCACCCCAACTCTCCTCTCAACGGTTATTATTCACAGTGGCTGAACACTGAATAATTTCTCTCCCTCTCCATTTTATTTTTTTCCCCTTTTTGCCAGAGCTGTTCTGTATTATATAAGGGCACAGGCATTAGCCAGAGGTGTCAGAGGTGTTAGACAAGGTATTAAGGAGGTGTCAATGGTGAAATAGCAGGGATTACAGTAAAGTCTAAATAAGGTGTAAAATAAAACCAAAGGTGATAAAGTCATTGATAAGAAAAGCTGGAGAAAAATAGGAGCGCAATTATTTTTCATCTCAGTTGTTCAGTCTCGCAGCGCATTATTTGTAGCTTTGCAAGACTTAAGTAGGATTTTTTTCCCTTTTTTTTTTTTGTACATCATATTCCCTCCTAGCAATGTTATGGCTCACTGGTGTTTCTACAATAAAAGAACAGCAAGAACCCTCTTCACAAAAATAATCATCGTTGCTCCCAAGTTGGCTCGTTACATTCTGTTCTCCTACTGAGTTTTCCTACCGAGAGAGTCCAGCTGGGCATGGCACGCATGCATGCATTTTGTCAACTCAGTATTAAATGGCTGCCATCATCTAGCATGCAGGGATTCCCCGGACTTCTGGAATCAAGTGGAGAAAGGCTCAGACTGTACCGCGTCTCAAAAGATCTCCGCTTCACAGAGAGATGGTGGGTTACACAGCTTTCCAGAGATGCCTGGGATCCTAGCCAGGAGCTGGGCAGTAGCAACCAAGCTGATAGACCTAGCAGTGGACCTCGCCGATCTTCACCAGCAAGGCACCAAGGAGGCGAGAACCACCGTGGAGATAGAAGAGTCGTACCCTGAGGAGTGCTTCCTAAGCCTTACCAAAACAGGACATGGGGAAAGACCCAAACCCATAAACCCTAGAGGAACAGCTGAGTTAAGCAGAGCAGTCTCAATGCTCCAGGGTTTAATGCACAGGGGACGATTAATTTGAACTGAAGTCGGAGGGAGTTTTACATGGCCAGGACCTGCAGGCATCTTGCCTCGGGTCATGCAGTAGACCAGTAGCAAAACTAGTTACAACACTGGAAAATGGCTTCTTTACATCGGTGCTCCAGCTCCCGCTGCTGAGCTCTGCCGGCGGTCAGGCAATAGGATACTCTTCATTTACTTCTAGTTCTTGTACTCTGTTTGGGAAGCTTAGGGCCTTGGGATAGGCATCCCTTTCTATTTTTGAGGCAATCCGAAGGAACAGAACTACTACACACCGTTTCCCCAATTGAACACAGCCAAAAAGGGCAAGAGAGGCTATTTCCTGCTAGCTTCTTATACAGATGTTTTCCCAGAGTACAAAATACTGGTGTTCAAACACAGAAACGGGAACATGCTTGAGGGGGGTGAGGATTCGCGCTCCCACAGACGTATGATCTACAGATAGTTTGCCATGGTCCAATCTATAATTCCTGCACATATCCTGGAAACACTTGACCTTTACATTTAAAGAAAATGCTGCTCACTTGCCAGGCTCCACAGGTGCCAATACTGCAAGATTTAAAAAAAAGAAGAAACCCAGTCGAGGTATTGCAATTATCAAGCTAAGCAACATGCTCTATGAAAGATAAAGAACTCCTTCCAGATCTGCAGCATCCTATACAAGGCAGACAAGGACTCTCCACGTATATGAAGAAGGTGATTTTGCAGCTTCTTTTTCCACTGGACTCCCTGTTCCTACAAAGCAGGTCTTCCATTTGCATTTGGCAGCAGCTACATAACCCTGAAAGTATAAAACATCCCCTTCCTAGATTTGCTCCGGGGATTAAGCGACAAGTTGTCCACACACACAACATGCTGGATTCCAGTTCTGAAAGCAGACCATTAAGAGGTGCCGAGTGAGCAGCCCCAGCTTCTATATCCTCTAGCTTTGTTGTCCCTGTTATGGCGGACAAAAACATCACATCCTGAAAACTTTACCCTACCTGGCACGTTTGCGGCTCTCCTGGCCAGGTAAGAAGATTCTGAGTCTTATACCGTGAGTTCCTCCTCAAACCCAAGGGAGCTGAAGGTAAAAGCTACTGGCATCGGCGTGTGGACATGTCAGCAGGTAACTATCTCCGCAGCACGCTGCATTATACAGGCACACTGAACAGAGGCTTGTTTTCAAGCATCCTCTTCTTAAGGGTGATTTTCCCTTAAATCCCCTAAAGTAAAGAGAAAATGAGCATGAGGTTTATGAACTAAACATTTCCGAATCCTTCTGTAGCTACTACTCTTTAGGACAGGTTCGCCACTGCCACCAAGCGCCGTGGAGAACATAAGAACCCTGAGTATCCTCCAAGCGGAGATCAGATTTGAAGTCCACGGGGCCTCGTGGAGGCCACATCTGTTCAAGTGGAGCAGCTTGCAGGATCAAGGTTCAAGAGCGAAGGCCACCCCATGCAGAGGGACCGCACCAGTGCTGTATGTCGCCTGAACCTACCTTCAAGCAGAAGGGTTTGAATGGAGCCTTCTGCCAACTTTCTGCATAGGGATGAGTTTGACCCCAGAAGGCAAAATGGGGGAGACTGACCCTACTGAAAAGTCCAAAGGAAGATTACCTTTGAAGGGTCCCTGCCTCCATTTCAGGGTTAAGCAAGGCAGTGGCACAAACTCTTTATCACGTCACCGCAACCATGCCAGTGGCAGAGAAGAAGGTTTAGCCCATGCTCGTTCCAAGGACTAAATTAACTCCCAAGAACAAAGTGTGTTTATTACCTTTTTATGTGGCTGTGTTTGAAGGAGTCTAAACAAGATAAAAGGCCTGATGGTGAGGGGATCCTGTGTACTCCATAGGTAACGTTGCTCTTGTTACAAGAATAAAGCCAAGTCTAACTGTTTTCAAAGACCCACAAAGAGAAGGAAGCAACCAGCAGGTGGTCCAAGCTGTCTAATACCCTTCACAAGACACTGCTAGAATAATATTTATGAACTTGTCACTCCTACAAAGTCAGTGTGGTTCATAAAGCACAATGGAGCTGCATGCCTTATTAGTGTCTGACCAAGCTTCTGAAATGTATATGAAAAACATATTAAAGAAGCCAGCCAGCCTCAGAGAGCCACAAAATTTGACCTCTCTCTCTGTTTCTCTTTGCAGAGACCATGAAACTCTTCAAATGCGTTTCTTTGCTTTCACAACAAATGCTTGTCTTCTTTCTCACACACAGCTCTAGTTGCCCAATGCTCATAAGTCATTTTACAATACAGCCGTGGTGTCTCAGAGCAGGTAGCTAAGTTTGGATCTCAAATGTGCCAGTCATTTTGGGCAGGGGGTGTTTTGGGGGGAGTTAGGAGGGGTTGGTAATGAGAATGTGTCTGCACAGGAAACCAAGACTCGGGCTCTTTCCCAAACTCAGCACTTGACCCGCTGCACGAGCAGATCGCTTCACCTCTCAGAAGAGCTTTGGTTTCCACATGTGCAGAACAGGTTGAAAACCCACTGATCTCCTTCGTGTTCGGAGGATTAGTTAAGATACTAGTGCACCACTTTGAAATCCCCAAATGAAAGACGTCCAAATGCTGAATGGCTGAGAAAACGAAGCAGGTATTTTTATTTCCCTTTGACATGTTCTTCTGGCTCTACCATATGCTGATCCCCGTAGTTGGCACCTTTAGTTGCTTACATGCATTGACATGATGTTTGGCAGGGTGGAAAGGGTCTGCAAAGCCCAGCCACAAACCACAAGGGAACACGGTCTAGCACAGGGGTGGGCAATTATTTTGGGCGGAGGGCTGCTTACTGAGTTTTGGCAAGCCATCGAGGGCCACATGCCAGGCAGCCAGGGGCAGATAAATATTAATTTTCTAAATTTTTTAGGGGCCCCGCAGGCCGGATAGAATGGCCTGGCGGGCCGCATTTTGCCCACCCCTGGTCTAGCAGGTACAGTATGAAGCTGGAAGCCAAGCAATCTCACCCCTGGCTCTACACAGGCTTGCTATGTGATCCTAACCAGCTCCCATCTTTGTGCCTCAGCTTCCCTGAAAGCACCTTGGCTCTCCATAGCCAGCCAGGCTCACTAGGTTTTTTAAAGGAAAGGTGCCACAAAAGTGCAGGTATTTGCATTTGACACGGGCCTCACCACAGAAGTCAAATTTCACATAGCTGAGGATTCATTAGAGAAGCAAAGGAGAGCATCTAAATGCCAAGATAAGGCTTAGGCATCCAGGTTGAAGCCATATTGATCTAGAGGCAAAAGCAATCAGAACTCATGGTAGCGGTGATCCCTTTGATTAAACCGACTCATTTTTTGCAAAAAAAAAAAAAAAAAATTCTTTAAATTAAAGAATTTAAAGAATTAAATTAAATTAAAAATCAATTAAAGCAATTTTTTTTTTTTGCAAAAATCGAGTTGATCTAAGAAAAGGTATCTCCTCTACCACGAATACCATAGTATTTCCCTGAGATGTAGGAGGCAGACAGCACTTACAGCACAGCCTCTATCTCTGAAAGTGAGAGTACAGATACACAGTTGGCCTATTAACTTTGCTGCTGTGCTCCACCTGCTGGGAAGGATTCCCATCCAACTCCAATGCTGTATCTAGAAACAAAAGCCCAAAGCAAAATGCGAGTGTTTCCCCTTCATTTCAGTGGCAAGAATATCCCGAGGAAATACACACCCGTACGACTGAATTTGAAGATGCACCGTTTTACTGCCAGGTTCTCAGCTCTGCAGCAGGAAGTCCTCTCTTTACATACAACAGTCAACGGCAGTGGTAGTGCCGGTCCAAAATTCACCTGCCTCCCAGAGAACAGATTTCTGTGGTTAAAATGCTGGCCCGAGACTTGCAAGATTGGCTTCAGATGGCCTGGTCACATAAGCCCTTCTGTGCCTCAGTTCCCTGCCTACTGCGGGCAAAACTGCCTCAGCTTTCCCAGCGCACCACTCATGTTTCACAAAATGTTTCCTGAAAACCATGGCCTTGTCCCTGCGTGGAACAGGAGAAATAAAAAATACTGAAAACCTGTAGAGTTTCATGGGGCAAGAAAACCAGTCACCTGCTTTGTGCCATCTGTGACCTTGGCTTTTGTAACCTCCTCAGTGTGCAAGCTCCTTAGTAAGCCCCGCCACCCCCCTTTCTACCACATCATGTACTTGCAGAGCTCAGGTCTCCCGCTTGTACAAAAACCCAGACTACGCTTTTATGAAATCAGATAACACCTCTTATATGAGGAGGTGTGTTATTTGTATTGTGGGGGGCCGTAGAGGCAAAGTCGTGCTAACCATTACGCATACACGGTAAGACTCTGAAGGACTCACAATCAAAAGAGACAGAGGATGGGGAAGTGAGGCATAGAGAGGAGAGGGGACACAAAAGATCTGCAAAAGAACATGAATTTGGGGCTTTCAACCCCAGAGTAGATCTCAGGAGTGCCTGGGGTCTCAAGGTTTCATGGATCATGAATCATTGAAAATTAGGGATGGAAGGGACCTCAGGAATCTCATGTAGTCCAACCCCCTGCTCAAAGCAGGACCAGCCCCAGCTACATCAGCCCAGCCAAGGCTTTGTCTACTCAGGTCTTAAAAACCTCCAAGGATGGAGACTCCACCACCTCTCTGGGTAACCTGTCCCAGTGTTTTATTACCCTCCTAGTGAGAAAATTTGTCCTGATATCTAACCTAAACGTCCCTTGCTGCAACTTGAGTCCATTGCTCCCTATCCTGTCATCTGCCACCACTGAGAACAGTCCAGCTCCATCCTCTTTGGCTGCTCTTAAATCCCCTCTTGGTCTCCTCTTCTCTAGACTAAATAACCCCAGTTCCCGCAGCCTCTTCTCTTAAATCGTGTCCCCCAGCCCCCGAACCATTTTTGCTGCCCTCCACTGGGCTCTCTTCAATTTGTCCAGATCCTTTCTATATTGGGGGGGTCCACATCTGGACACCGTACTCCACACATGGCCTCACCGGTGCAGAATAGAGGGGAAGAATCACTTCCCTTAATCTGCTGTTCCCTGGATCTGCTGTTCAACAGGGCTTCAACTCTTAGGTCAGTCAAATGCTTCTGAAATTGTTATCTGCCCCTCAGCCTTCTCCCCCCAAATTCGAGTGCCCTGGCTAACGAACCATGCTGTCTGCTGACCCTTCCCTTTGTTTTCTGCCTCTCTAAAAGCACGGGAACCCCCGTGACCTGCAAGGTACTGAAAGCCTCACAGGCACGTTTGGTTTTAAAAGACTTCCCGCTGAATTTTGCAGCCCCAAGTGGCGAGGACAAAGGCCTGCACTTTGGGGTCTGCAGGAGTCCCGCTGTGCCATAGGAACACACAGCACTTTGCAGACTAAGGCGAGCTCCTTTATCCTGAGAGTCTTATCAGACAAATTAGATACCGCACACAGCGGAGGGTAACGGACTGCACTCCGAGGAGAGGGGGGGCAATGCAAGCAATAAAGACTGCGTCGCTTGTTTTGTTGCATCAGCTTCTTAGCCTCCGGTTTTTGTCTTTATTGACATGAATAAGATCAGGCCCAAGAACGGGAGGAGATGGGAGGCAACAGCGACTACTATAAAGGGGAACAGGATGGGGGCAAGGGGAAAAGATTTATTACGCTGATTCATGCTAGATATAAATGATTCGTCTGGGGACTTACACGACCCTCGTGGCTGGAATATCCAAGTGCTTCGCCGACATTCACTATCACAGCCCAGATTTATCTGAGATCCAAGTCAGGAATCGGAGCAGTTGTGCTAGGCCAGCGGTTACCAACCTTTTTAGACACAAGGCACCCCTGGTTAGACTCAAAAAATGCCAGCTCTTCGTTTTTCACTGCCTTTTTTCACTACAGAAAAATGCTGGAGCAATTGTTGCGTTGCAAAGACCTCCGAAAGCCCACGGGAGCGCAAAATGTTTGTGACACTCTGGATTTCTGTCCAAAACCTCTGGGCTGATCTTGTGCATCGTGTGCAGGTGTTTGCACACTTATCCGCACTACCAGTGTGCAGCACCCTGCTTAAAAGGAGCTCACAGGCCCCTGGTTGAGAATCGCTGTGCGAAACAATGACCAAGCAGTAGCAAGCACGTGGAGCCTGCTTCAGAAAGCTTACTGCCAAAGGAAAACTTCCTAAACTCAAATTTAACCACACGTGCTTCCTGATTGTGGGCCTAGTGTTTGATCTGCTGGTGAGAGGGGACAGGACTCTGCGTCTTTCCTCAGCTCTGCCACAGACTCGCTGCATAGCCTTAAAATCACTAGTCCTCTTTTGAGAATCGGCAACTCCACTCGTAAAATGCACAGGATGTCCCCTGTGCAGCATGTCTCAAAATCCTTAGCCACCATGTAATGGCTAAGGAATACCATCCTGAACCTTTCCCTGTTTGCCCATTGCTGCTTCAGACCATCATGTCATGCTCTTCCACTCCCGGTGCGACTGAGGTTTGCGGATCATTGACCCGGTAGAGACGTTTTACAGCCTAGTGCATCAGCCCAGCAGGCCAAGAAATCTTTCATGAAAAATTGTCTCTCTCCAGGAAGCCACAAACCTAAATGACAAGACTCTTTTTTTTTTTTTTTTTTTTGACGTTATCCAAAAAAGCAAAGCCCACCATGCTGGTCAGCTGCAGCATTTTTTTTTAAATAAGAAAAATGAAAGGCAAAGAGATTTCTAGTGAAGTCATCATGAACTAAAATCTCTGAAGATTAATGGCAGCAGGCCTGGATATATGTCAGGAGATCTGCATGCTACACCTGGCTCTTACACTGACTCACCGTTTGACCTTGGACTTATAAATTTGGGAGGCAACCTTGGAAATTTTTCAGAGCTCAAGACTAAAAGTCCCTTTCCAATGAAGGCTGGGGCATCATGCAGTGGTAAGTTTGAGAGCCATCTTTCCATTTGTGCTTTGGGAAATCTTGATGGCAAAGGCTTCCAGTTAGCCCTGCACTGATTACGGTATACTTCATTATTGCTCTGTGTGATCTTAAGCAAACCACTTACTCTCTCTGTGCCTTGGGTCCCTATTTGAAGAAAGGAGATGGAAAGACTTAGTTTCTCCCACCACCTGCTATGTCTGCTTCTGCTGTAAACTCTTTGGCTAGGGACAGAAGTTACACATAAACCGGTTTAAGTCATCAGAAACTGGTTTAAACCTGTAACAGAACAGAAACTCAGTGCACGTAAACCAGTTCCAAAATGGCTTAAGACAAATCTGGTTGTATGTAGTATCAGACTTAACTGATTTGGGTCAAACCAGTTTATGCAATGTCTGTCCCAGACCTTTGGGGACAGGGGCCATTTTTTATTATAGTATTTGTACCGCCTCTGGCACAGTGGGGTCCTGCTCCTGGTTGGAGTCGCCGACCCTTAGTGGAAAAGGAAGAGCACAGGGAATGTGGGTAGCCAGACATAAAGCACAGCCCCATGCCTCAAACCTGAGCTAGGGAAAAGCAGCATGTTGTGCCTTCACAACCCATACCCACGTTTGGTGCCTTGTGCCCTTCCCTGCACCATGTAACCCTTTACTCTGGCTTGGCTTGTGAGCTCGGGGATGGCTCCCGGTAGCATCTGCCTACTGGCAAAAAAACAGAAACAGTCCCAGAAATGATTAACCACGATGCATGAAAACTGAAAAGGTGCATAAGGATCTTGTGTGATGTGAACGGCCCCTAACCTCGCTAGTAGTTCTAGGAATATTCTCTAGGGCTCGGTGGGAACGCTATTCCAACCGGGGACCCTCGCTCCTTCGACCTTCATGCAACATCCGCCGGTACTCTGCAGAGAACCCCAGAGCACGCTGCCATTCCCCGAGCGAAGCCCTTGTCTCCCGAGCTGCAGTGCTATATTATCTAGGCGATGAAAAACACAGATATTTTAAGAGGAGAGTGTCAGCAAGGGTCAGTCTCAACTTGGCTATCAAACCGAACTGTCAAGACAAGACGACTCACCTCTTTCCTGCAAGAACACATCAATCATTCTGACAATCCTTAATCAGACAAAAGGAGCTTTCTTGGAGCTTCAGCTGAGATTAAAAAAGTGGAGGATACAGTATTATGGCTCAAGAAACGGGAGGGGGGAATCCAGTGAATGATTTAGGACAGAAGTCTTAAGTCAACAAATAGGACCTTTAGCCCGACCCGCTCTGTTAGGCGGCGATGCATGCTTTGGTTGGCAGAGCCTGGGTTCCCACACTTGTCGGCATCCCCTGATGCTCAACAGCACCTCTTCCTTCAGAAACGTGTTGAGGATCTGCACCTCCAGGTGGGCAAGACGGTGCTCTGATCAGAGCACAACTATCCACCATGCTGTCGTGACCCTCTTTGGTGGCCACTAGGCCATGCCAGTAGATGGGCACACTGTATTACATGGAAGCTAGGCAGGCTTTTTAATCCAGTGGTATTTAACTGGGTCCAGATCAGACCCCGCGCACCAGGACCGAGCCCGCGTGGCTTCATCTGGACCCAATGTGCCACACACCTCGGGCCCCGTGCCACCTCCACCCAGCCTTGCATGGGGGGATCAGGTGCTGGGGCCCCACGCTGCCACCACCCAGCCCCACACAGCAGGATCTCACCCCATGCACCTGAGCCAGCACCCAGGGCCACGGCCCACAGCGGGGAGCCACAGGAGCCCTGCAGGCTGGATAACACAGCACCAGAGGCTGGATCAGGCCCACAGGCCAGGGGTTGAGGACCCCTGTTTTAATCCATTCCAGACAAAAGCTTTCCAGCTGTTTGAACATCTGCCCAAGTCTGGGACCTCACCTACAGTAAGGGCTACTGGATGCTACACATGAAACATCAAGACCACAAAGGAGTCAAGACTACATCCTAAGCACACTTCCTCGTGTTAAAATTAAAGGAGGCTGTAAAGCAAGCTTGCCAAACTCCTTCTCAAGATCCACTTCAATCAAAACCAGCCTCCCTGCATGATTTCTGCTCACCTTGTGCATGCATAGGCATGGTGTTTTTCCACAAAGTGGAGTCCACTGGATTGTACCGGACCCATTCGAGTCCACCCAGATTTTTGTTTCTTTTGACATCGACATATTAGGTCAGGTTGGGAACCAGACCACAAAGGCTGCTTGCCTGGCTTTTGCACCGTTGTTCTCTAGCAGGGCTGTCACTTGAAGGTCATGCGAGAAGCCCGTTCCATTAGAGGCACGTCAATGGCAAGAGCTGGTCTCGGGATAGCTCCAGCTCATGGGGTAGCTGCATGGAGCTCACCACACACTTTCACTAAATGCAATCGAATCCCATCTGCGGCGTAACGCCACTGAGCTCGGACTTGCTCCGACACTGAGTGCAGCCCCGAAGCTAGAGCCTGCTCCCTGCAAACACAAAATAACCCAATCTCTATCCGCAGCCTGGCTTTATGGATTTCTCTCTTTTGTTCTCTTTTAGCGAACTGCGCATAAGGAAAGCTCGGGCGTGCCTCGATCTCTCATGGCGCGTGGCAGCAAAAGGTGCTGCGGAACCGAGGCTGAAAGAGCTTTCCAGGCAAGTGTGGACATGATCAAACCACGTTGAAAACCCTTTTTAGGAAGAATAAAGTCTTGCAAGGCAGATGCTCCGGGGGGGCGGTCAGAAATCCCGGCTGTGGCATTCACTCTCGGTTGTGACACCGTGAGAACCTGGCAACCCTCAGGGCAAAGTCGGAAGTGAAATTAGACGTTCTGTGCATTTAAAAAAAAAAAAAGACTTTTCTGTGCAAAATGACGTTTTTCCAAAGATGTCGGCACCTGCACTTAGCACCATCTCAGAGTAAAAGATACTATTAAATCTATCACCGGGCACCCTGTAGGTCAAGGCTGGACACAGGCATGGGCGAACCGAGAAGCTGCCCAGGGCCCGGACAGAAAAGGGGCCCAAAAATGGTCATTTTAAAATTATTATCATCATTATCTCTGGTGAAGGGGAGCCCAGTACTAAAAGGGGGGCTACCAGGAGTCTAGGTACGGTGCTGCTTTAAGTTGATTGTCCCCCATCTGCATTTCCCTCAACTCGAACAATCAAAGGGGCTACCAGTAGTCGGTCATTTGTTTCTGGCTCCACCTTCGACTAGACCATCTTTGGGTTGGAAAGGCTGCAGGGAAGCGTTTGCTTATTTATTCCTATCTTTATTTGAAACAAATCCAACTCCCTTCCACTACGACTGATGAAATAAAAATAAAATCCTAGGAAGTCAGCTTTCTCATTTTTGTTTGTTTGAGCTCTTTGCTCCTGCTTATTTTTGATGCTTTGGGGCTAATAGACCAGTCATAATGGTAACAGCTCATCGGCCTAGCCTCGTGGGCCATTTTGGCATTGCATTTCTAACTGATCCTTTTAATCTGATCCTAATATCACAAGGCCCCCAAATGTTATGACTCCGTGCTCATTTTCCAATGAACAAATACAGCGAATAAGTTCACGGACAGGTCGAAAAGATACTCAGCACGACGCAGGCATCCGATGCACGAGCTCAATGTACCTACCCTGCTTCCTTCCTTCATTAAAGACATGGGTTTTTATCCTAAAACTATTTGCATTGCCAGAGCTTTGCGACATTTGCCATGACATAGCATTGCATCCTGCTGCTATTTCAATCTCCTTGCAGTGGAAGCAGCCAAATAAGTGTGATTAACTATAACCCTCTTTCCCCAGTACAAACAGCTTCCTATTTATTTAAGGAAAAGCTATTAAAATATATATTTTAAGCAACAACTAGAGGCCAGGCATGTGGTGGCGGAGGCAGAGGGGGGAGGGAGGCATGCAAACAGGTGTTGGCAGCTACTCCTGATTTCTGCATTGTAATGGGAGAGCAGAAATACCAGCGGCCATCCAAGCTTTCCCTGCCTGCTTTTAAACAACGCTTGGAAGCTAGCTCAGCTCGGGCAGGTATGCAGCTGACATTCATTAGAACAGATGTGACAATAAATAACAGAAGTACATGCTGGAAAGGCTGGAGGCCAGCCGTTCTTTCAGTGTCACTTCCAGCTTACATCCATCTGTCCTGAAAGGGCCTGGTCCAGGCCCAGCTCCTGGAATAGGTGCCATGTTAGGTCGCGTGAAGACTTGGGGCTCAAGAGGAAGAACTCCTGAAAAAGAAGGAGACGCCGAGCCAAGCGGGTGGTCGCCCCACTCTCCGGTATATACGTGCAACATCTTTCCTTCTTGCAGCTACTGGTGGAAATATGAACCGGAGGGTCCGCCCTGCCTTGGCCCTCCAGTTTCAAGAGAGTCCCTTGTGGGATTATTTAACACCAAGCCAGATTTTAAGGAGTACCAGCCATAGAAACCCACTTGAGTCTGGCTGAGGGCTAGACAGGCTCTGTCTGCACCCAGCAGCCTCCGAGAACCTCTTGACATGCATTACAATGTCCAGCGCTCCCGCAAGGGACCCTTCAAATCCCACAGCTAGACCGGCGGAGACAAATCTAGTGCTTTTATAACAGGGGCTTTGCCATGGGGAAGGCTGTGCCTCAATCGCTCTTCTTTTACCAGGCCCCTCAAGTTTATTCTCTCCCCTCATTCTCTTGCAATTTGCTTTCTTTGATCTCTGGAGCATGGAAAACATCTTAAAGCCATTCAGGCCCTGTGAACAGGTTGCAGAGAGGTCTCCATCTGTGCACAGGGTGAAAGGGTAAAGCATTTTGAAAGCATGCACCTCAATAATCGAGGGGGGGAAAGAGAGGGCAGGAGGGGGGAAGTGCTCGCTGCTCACACTCTCTTTGTCCTTAGGCCTGTGGAAAAGCTGGGCAAATGGTGCATTATTTTTTTTATGAATTGGTCTCCTTATGTTCTTCAGATTGAAGTTAGCACAGCCCGAGGGCAGGTCTGACTCTTGCACAGACCTGTTCATCATGGGAATCGATAAGAAAAGGAACTTCTATTGCTTGTTTCCGTTTATAACATTTCCTCGCAGCCTGTCTCGGGAGCGGGGCATTTAGCAACCCAGACAGGAGATATTACTGCTTAATTAGAAACGAAGCAAACAGAGTGTGCGCGCCTAGGTTCGTGGCTGGCTGCCGGGAGAGTCGCCGTTCGATTGTGCTGTCGAGGTAATTCTAGCTGTCACATTCAGCTGTCAGAAAGGGGGAGCGGAGCTAGCCTGGGGGAATCTCCATAGGGAATGCAATACCTCGGATTAAAGCTAACTGGGCACAGTAGATCAATGCTGCTCCACGAGAAATACAGCTGCGAGCGCATGTATCCGAGCGCAAGTAACGAGTCTCTGATAGTCAGAAGTGCCAGCCCAGGGTGATGAGCATTTCCATCAGGGATGGGGATTGCCAAAATTAAGTGCTTGACTATGAAGCACTCCGGTTCCCCCATCGCCACCATCCCCTTCCTCCTCCTTGTATGAAGACTCTGATATTTCTGCCAGTGAAAGGAGCTTCGTGCAGCTCTCGGGGGGATCGAAACAATAGAGCATCTGCTGGAATACCCAGCGCGCCAGAGCTCAGCTTCGGAAACATTGGAGAGGCAGGATGGTTAGGGAACACGTCTCTCGTTAATTCGCTGCTTCTGAAACGGACCCGGCTAGGTGCGACCGGGTTATAAAATAACAAAGCAAGGCTGGCAGGGGTCCCACCAAGAGCAGGGCCTCGTTGTGTTCAGTGCTGAACAAATACAGCCGTGCCGAAACATCTCAGCCTCAAACAGCTCGCAAAAGAGACGAAGACAAAGACCGTACTGCTGCTCCTGCTTTGCAGAGGGGGAGCCGAGAGATTGAGTTGACCCCTTAATGGAGGCTGAATCCAGAGTCCTTCCTTGCTCTACAGGAGGGCACTGGAAACCTAAGTACTGGACTTCATCCACACAGAGTGGCAATGCGAGCATCACGTCTTGCCCTGACAGTGAGCTTCAACTTTGACCTTGAGGAGCCATCTCTGGGATGAAGGCAGCTCAGCCCTTGGCTCGCTGCCGTGATATGGACCGCAGCCTACAAGCGAGCACAATCACCTACCTTTCCTTTCCTTCAGCATAGCATCTCTCAAAAGCTCATGCCTCTCTGAATGAGCTGGTCTATAAAGGTGCCAACCAGCCCTGTCTCCTGCCTACTTTTCGTATAAGGAACAATTTTGAGCCAATTTCCAGCCAGGCCTGGATCCAAGCCCCAGCAGTTGCCACTGCTGGGGCACCCAACCACTTTGTTCCTTCTCTAAATCCCAGTAACCCGAAGGTGGAGGGTCTGCTTCCCTTCCTTGGTCCCTTAAGATACATTTCTGAAAGTCCAGATTTCTTAAGATCAAAGATGCATCTCCAACATGTTCATGCACGTTCAGCCTCAAGCTCCAACGGCACCAGAGCTAAACACAGCTGGAAACCAAGAGCGAGACACTGTGACTCGACAGGCAAAGCACACCACAGGGATCCTGGAGATCCAGATACTTCTCCCAACTCTATCACTGATTCATTTAGGCCAGGTCATATGGAGCCTCATCCAATGCTCGCTGAAAACAACAGCAGCCTTACCACTGGTTTCACTGGGAGTTGGATGCAGCTTTTTAATAAGTTTGTGTGCTTCGAGCCTGCCCATCTATCAAAACTTATCTCCTTTGGCTCAGGTTTTTCAGATCTGCAGATGAAAAGTAGTCATAAATGGAAAGCCCAGGCCAGGGGAGCTGGGGGTGACGTGCTGAAGGCAAGCCGAGCCCTGCATGAGAACCGCGCCTTCTCCCCTTTCATCGCTGCGCTGATTTTTTTTATTGCTGCACAAAGTGGTTATCGCTGTATCTTACAAGGGAATCAGCAGGAAATCTTATTTTAAACAGAGAGACACACAACAGGAGAGGCACTTCATCTTATAGGGCGATTGAAATGTAATCCGGGTTCTGTTTATATACAAAGCACACAGAATATATTTCTTTGTTTAACATTTAAGCTGGAGAATAGACTCATTGAGATGCCACATCTTGTTTCCAAAAGCATCCCAAGGGAGACCAGGCTGGGGAGGAGAGAGAATGAATCACTCATACATACTATTCAAATGCATAACGCATAATCTGTTCAGGTGAAGGGATGCGACGTACAAATAGAGGCCTAGAAAGCACTGGACAGAGGCAGTGGGACTGCCTGAAGGTCACTGGTCACCACAAAGTTATGAGCATTTCAGAGGAGGAGGAAGTCAGGCCACTTCATGTGCCTTACATGGACGGTAGGTCTTGATTTCAGGCTCTGATAGTTTGCAAACTTCAGCTCCAATCTGAGAAACACGCTTAACTAAACACTGATTTCCTGCGTGGCCATGGGAGGAGAGCTACCTCATAGATCATAGAGTCGGAAGGGACCAAAATGGATCATCGTGTCCGACCCACTGCCCCTGGCAGGAAAGAGGACCGAGGTCAGACGACCCCAGCCAGGTGACTGTCAAGCCTCCTCTTGAAGACCTCCAAGCTAGGTGACAGCACCACCTCTCTTGGCAGCCCGTTCCAGATCCTGGCCACCCTTACTGTGAAAAATGTCTTCCTAATGTCTAACCTAAATCTCCTCTCCGCTAGTTTGCACCCATTATTCCTAGTTACTCCCTGGGGCGCTTTGGTAAACAGCGCATCTCCAATTCCCTGTTGTCCTCCCTTGATGAACTTCTAGGTAGCTACAAGGTCTCCCCTCAGCCGCCTCTTGCGAAGGCTGAAGAGATCCAGATCCCTCAACCTCCCCTTGTAGGGTCTTGCACGAAGGCTATTAATCATGCGAGTGGCCTCCTCTGGACCCTCTCCAGATCCTCTGTGTCCCTCTTGAAGTGCAACGTCCAAAACTGGACACGTTACTCCAACTGCGGCCTGACCAGTGCATCACCTCCCTCGATCTGTTGGTCATGCACCTGCTCATGCACGACAAGGTGTGACCGGCTTTGTTGATGGCCTCGTTACGCTGCCGGGTCACGTTCATCTTGGAGTCAACTATGACTCCAAGATCTCTCTCAGCCTCTGAGCTGCCGAGGAGGTCATCCCCCAACCTGTAGGTGTGCTGGGGATTCCTCCTATCTAGGTGGAGTGCCTTGCATTTACCTCAGTTTACCCATTTGCTAGATGGCTATAAAAATCCCACACTCTACTTCAGCGGGTCCTGGCTCTTTTAATTATCCACGCTGTCAATCATTTTAGCGTTGCAGACAAAGGGTGCTACAGAAATGCAAATTGCCATCGCACAAAGGCCTGCAAAACGACTCATTTCTCCGGATTCATGTGACGCGTCCCTTCCATGATGTACGAGTAGTGTGTAAGCTGATCGGCTGTGTTCACTTCCCTTGCTGGCACGGAGCATGGTGTGGCATGTCCCCACCCCACACACACGCGCGCGCTATGCAAGCTCTGCTACTGGAATGATCTTTGTCAGTGTATAAATCATCTGAGTTAAGAGGTTGTCACCCGTGTCTCATCCCTACCACTTTCCAGGTTCACACCAACCCTGCCGTGTATGGAAGCAGCAATATTAAGTGGCTGATTTACATAATAATCTATAATGGTATATATGTTCAGAGCTGAACGTCAGCCCTAATCACGACGCTTGTCACATTAGTACTTCAATTTGGGGAGGCGGGGAGCAAAGTCCTCTTCCCTCCACATCTGTTACGTTTCATATCTAACGTGGATATGGAGGATTTACTCTTCTGGTTTAGGCATCTGGTCCCACAGGTGCTGACTCCATGAGCACTTATTAACTTCTCACTCCCAGGGAGATGGGTCAGCTGTTGCTGTTTGGGCCCAAATTTGTGATCCTTTCCCACTATTACATCAGGAGTGCTCAGGCCTCCCACACTTAGCTGTCCTGCCCTATAGCTCTCATCTTTTCAGTGCCAGGAGGATGGTCCCTCTGTCTCCTCTGTGCCCAAAAAAGCTGCTGATTAAGAGGTAGCATTAACTTGTAACGGTCTGAACAAAGGCCTGGGATCAAGTCTCCTGGTCTCTGATCTCAGCTCTGCTAAGAAGCCACTGCATGACCTTGAACAAGTGGCTTAATATCTTTGTTCCTCAGTTTCCCAGTCTAAAAATTGAGGTGGTCTACCTTGCGGCGGGGGCAGTTGAGATTTGTTTCATTAGGATCTATAAAGCGACTAGGAGCCTTTCACAGAAGCTGTGTGAAGTGGCCTTACATCACAGAGGAAAATGTGTCTGCTCCCTGCTCTGGAGAATAAAGTGATGCCCGCGTTTTTAGTCGAACTAGCTCAATCCTTGAATCGCACAGTGCCGCAGCCCCCGTCGCTGGCCACCTACCAAGCCGAAAGCTGAATCTACATGGTGGGTTCAAGTACAGCAAGCTCCCCAGGGTCCGAGCAGCCCGGAGTGCTAAAACCAGCGCCAAGCCCTCAAGCTTAACCCTCTGGGGATGTCTGATAGTGGAAGCCAATAAGACATAGCCACTTTTGAGCCTTATTAAAGAGCACAATGCAGAAGCAGAAGGAAAGCGTGGGTCTGCTGTATGCGCTTTGTATTGCAGTAAATCGCTGCCCTACTGCACCAGGGACTGAATAAACACGGGCAGCTTGCATGTTCTTTGGGACAAAGCTTAACTACCAGTAACTAGGGTGAGGACAGGAGAAATATTTCTATCTCCATTTTACAAAGGCAGCCCAGACAGAGTAAGTTGCCTGAGGAATACAAGAAGTTTGGACAAAGCCACGATCAAGTCCTGATCCAGCCCCCTGACCATACGGCCCCCTTTCCATTGTAGGTTTAAAGCAAAGCTTTAAAGGTTTAAAGCAAGGTTTAAAGCAAGGAAATACTTGACTATATCAGGTGGGGGGGTTTCAGTTTGCAGAAAGCAGAGCAACCAGCCTCCTATTCTGTTGGGATAAATCAGACTCTATTTAGGGAAATAAATAGATTTTTTTTCTTAGGGCATCCAAAGTTTTAAATAAAACATCTAATTGTCATTCCATATTCATGAAGCGGGGTCTCTGGGAGATTGCACCTGTAGGGGGATGTGGAGGCTTTGTTTTCTTGTAGAAGTAATTGGTGTTCTCAATAACAGACAATTTGTTTGTTAGCAATGTGTTTCAACCTTTTTTTTTAAATATAAAAACATTCATATTTATGAACAACTCTGTTACTACCATATGTTGCGTTCCATCCCCATGTATGAAACAAGCTGCTTTTAATTTTTATAATTATACAAAGTTGAGCATAGTCTTAGTACAACAATTAGAGGGAGAGGGGAAAGATGCATTTTGCCCCATAAAACATGCAGTTGCGGATTTCCCTCCCCTGTCAGTAAGAAATGCATTTGACAGGTTGAATTTGGGCTTAAAAATCTCTTCAGTTTGCATGAAAAGATGTAATAGCGACGCGTCAGACTAAGAGAAAACTAATGAGTCGATTTAATGTTCATATATTGCATTGCTAATCCCTAGCACTCCAAAATGTTGAGACAGGTCCTCAAAATCATTATAATGATCTGAAAATAACAAGTCACGGTCTTTTTTTTTTTGTATTTGCCTTCTGACTTTTGAGCCTGTAAGTGCACTCGGGTCAGATTCTCAGACTGATCTTTGCAATTGCAATGGCTAGAAAGTTACTTTATCCTTTTTACATGAATTCGTAGATATTCCCAAAGTCACATGGGGCCATAAGAAAACTACTAAATATAACTGAGACTTACAGTGGTTAGAGCCACTGGACTAGTGAGCGAAGAGGGGAGAGAGCAAGAGATGGGGAGTGGGTGTGTATAATGCAGCCCCCTATTAGACAGACTCATACCTTGACATGAAGGTCACTCATTTACTTTTTTGGATCATGAAACTGGCTCATCTTCATATAATGATACACACCCTGTACGCTACTGCTCACAGCACCTTGGGAGTCGAGTTATTGTCAAATCCACTTTTCCAGATGGAAAAGCAGAAACAGGCTCAATGGCTTGCCCTGGTCACAGACTAAGTCAGGAAAGTCTCTCTTGCTCTGAATTCACCTGCGTCCACTCTGGTTCTCAGGCTACCAGATGAATGCCATGATCTCAATTACACCTGAGAAATGAGGAGATGATATATAAACAAGTAAAAGCCAGAACAGTGCCCTACTTGAATGTGTTATGGAGTTTCTTTTACTGGTATAACTTGAATCAGTAAAATCAAACCAAGAATATGAAGGGCATAACGGGGGCAGCTCTGCCTGCCTGCAGCTGTCTAGATGGAGAAATCACTCTGTGGAGTTAGTCCAAGCTGCCCTTTACATCTCTAGATAAAAAAAAAACTCCAGACCATAAACTGGAAAGTCACCACATTCAGTCCCATGGCCCGGTCACTTGAGCGACTGCTGCATTCACAATCTGAATCAACTGAGATCAGCTATTTCAAATCTGTCAGCTCTTATTAATGTAGCTCACAGCACTACCAAACCAAGATAAAACAGCAATTTGATTAGTCTGTGTGCACACACGTATTGTGTGCATGCATAATACCCTACCCCAGTCTCATTGCTTTAGTAAAGATTAATAGATCGCAGCGAGAACTTATTGGGGGAGGTAGGGACGAGAAGTGGCCCAGGTCTCAAGGATGCCAATAACAGTGTCACCGAGCATGCCGAGCAACACAATGAAAAGCTGGGCTGGTTGAGAATGCGTTTGCTTAATGTATATTATGAAGGCTTATCATGATCTAGATAATAGCACCCCTAAATATGTATACAGCCGAAATCTCCATCACATGCACGCTAGTATTAATATTCGGGGAGTTTTCCCTTGCTCACAAAACCCCCACCCCAGGCCAAATCTCAAATCTGTTTTTGGGCTAATGTCATTCTATTTCTGTGGGGGGAGAGGGGTATCTTCTGCTGTTACTAACTAATACTTAGCAAGCAGTGCATTCACAGTGCCATGCAAACACAAGGTACTCAAAAAAAACTAGCAACCCGCCCTCCCAAAAAAACCCCCACTGTCCTATTCTCAGCAAATAGATGTTGTTCAAATGATGCAGCATGGTTAACTTCTGTTTCATTGGTGGGTTAGATTTGGGCACGGAGAGGAGCGCAATTCAGAAAATTTTCCCCTTCCAATCAGTGCAGTTCAGTGAAGTCCTTCTTGGGCATCACACCAGGCATGATGCCAGGGTATTACCATTGCATTTACAAAGCCAACCCTTTGACATTTAAGCAAGTCTTCTGAGCAAAAATCTACCCAAGCGCAGGGCAGGGGGGGCAGTGGGAATCTATCCATGCTGAGCAATATTAGAAGGCAAGTGCTGGAGAGGGACATAGGGGTGAGAGCTGACAACTAACAACTTCTAATCCAGACTTGGCCACTAATGGTTTCTGTAGTATTAGGCAAGACTCTGCACACCCATAACTCCCAGTGACTCAAACTGGACTGACAGGTGCTTAGCAGCTGTGAAGAGCCAGCAATTAAGAGTGTTTTTTCTAGCTCACCTCCTAAGTCTAACACAGCATGTAAGATGGATTTGAGGTACCAACCTCCTGGACCCAACCGTTTCCACACTCTCCCTGCAACCCACCACCACCAAAGATGTTCTAGGTCGGCAGCTACATGAAACGGGGTACAGGACTGGGACCCTGCCGGCCTGGGTTCGACCCGCAGCGCCCCCACTGACTTGCTGCCACTCTTGTGCTAGTCACTCTCCGCCACCCCCTACAAAATGGTGCTAATGATCCATCCCTCCTTTGCAATCCACAGGTGAAAAGAAGAACGCAAGAGAAAGGGAGGTGAGATGTTTTTCCTTTCAGGTCTCCTCTTTGCATTAGGTGAGCAGTGCCCACAACAGACAGCACGGCGCAGCAGGATGAGAAACCGGACTAATCATACGTGGCAGATAAATAATCTTGTGCCACTGGTTAATGCTGAATATCAACAAAACAATTGAAAAGTCAACAATTTAGGGAAGAGCGCGCAGCAGCAGGCCCCACCGCCCTCTGTATTATTTTAAATTTACAAAATGCCATCTCGCTAAATAATCAAACTCTGCTGCTGTGTCTCAGAAATTGCCACCTGCGGCTAATGCTCCAATTTTAAATGCATCCTCGAGTCAATCTTTGTAAATTCCACATTAAATATTGATCAACCCTGGAGAGGCCTAATACGGTATGTTTAGCATAGATGTGTTAAATTCAAATAGAAACTGTTAAGCCTGACAGCTAGTCCACGCAGTCAGAAACGGTAACAACGGTGCTGGTGACAAGTGGGTCTGCACTGGCCAAATTCCCCGTGTCAGGACAGGGGAGAGGTCCGTGGCTTTGGCCGGAGGACATCATGGCCGTTCACAAAGGGAAAGGTGGATGGTCGCTGTGCTAGCAGCTCAGTGGCCACGAACCTAATGTTTCTCAGACCTGCTAAGCACCTGTGTCACCTCACACCAGCTTTGCAGGGAGAGGAAGATGCCCCTCTCCTCTCCCAACTCAAGCCAAACCCTGGTTATCAAGAGAAAGGGCACAGGCTAGTCCTGTGAATAGACCACGGCTTTAAAAACACTAAAGCAAGCTCTTTGCTCAGTCCCCCCTGAAAGGCGGCGGCGCACAGGTGCAGCAGAGGGAGGGTCGACCTACCAGGCCTGCTCCTCCAGCCATGAGGATGCCAGCATGCCTCTGTGCCGTGCTTCCCAGCAAATACCTGGCTCTTACTAACTCCCCTGCCCCTGGGCTCTCTTCACGAGCCCCCACCCTCCGTGCTACGTCCCCAACCTGCCCACACTTAACCCCCCACGCAGTCCTCAGCTTACCCAGCTTGACTCTCCAAGGAAGATCCATCTACCAAGTCCTGCTCTGGGACCCCGTGGTCTGCATCTGGCTTGAGGACCAGACGGCTACTACACAGCCTGTGGCTGGAGCTGGCTGCTGGCACAGCTGCAATCACCCACCCTAACGAGAACATGCTCTGAGAGAAGCACCTGTTAAGGGAGCCCTGTCCTGATGGGCTGCCCAGGAAACAGGTGGTGTCCCCTGGAAGTTTTCAGCTACAGCCCTGGAAGGTCTCCTGGGAGCCCCTCTTCTGATCTCTGGCTGGGCTGGGCTTGGAGCAACGGCGCAAGCTGGTAGTGACTTAAAAGCACGCCAACCGTGGGCCCATCTCGTGGCGTAAAACTGACTCTCTAAGAATAATTACAGGAATAACAACAACAATTAAAACTCTGGACGGGAGATGGAAGAGACAAGGCTCATCAAGGCCAATGGAGGGAAATAAGCATTTACTCATGATACACGTCATTGCTTAGAGAATCCAGGACAATAAAGAAAGAAGCTGCCAGGCTGGAGAACAAGCACAGACACAGAGGCCGATCCTGTCATGTAATGCCTGTGGGCAGATCTCCGCACCCATACGGGCAGTCTGGAAACACCACCGTGCATTAGAACAGAGGCTTGTTTTGTAGCAGGAGGCGTTTCACTTAGTGACTAAAATTTCCCCTCCTCCCACTGTTGTGCACTGCACCGACCGCTGTCCTGTGCCCCAGATGTGGCTGCATTTTACTATCACTATATGAATTTATGCCCTGATCTTGCACTGGGGTCTATATAGTAACACCAGGGGACTCCAGACAAGTGTGGAGGTCCATGTGCCAAGGTTGATGAGGACAGTGTAGATGCCCACTTTCAGCTCTGCCTCACCTATTTCTATGAAAAACAGAAAAGAGACAGGGCCGAAACAAACTCCTGAACAAAACACCCCCAAGCTGCGGAAGAGCCTGGATCCAAGTGACTTGAGCCCTTCTCAAACATAATATCACCCTACACCAATGATGGTCAAACAGGGGGCCATGGCACCCTTGGGTGCTGCCAGATCCTTTGAAGGGTGAGGAGCTAAGCAGATAAATGCAGGCTCAGGCTTGTCCCTCCCTGCCTGATACCTCCCCCCCACTGCCTAACCTCTCTGCAAGGAGGTAAGCACAGGAATATATATATATATATTCATTTTTTAAATTGTGTGCTGCTTAGTTTACACAAGTTATGGAGGAGACCTCATGTCCAGCAAGGGATTTCTTGAGTCCAAAAAGGTTGAGAACCACTGCCATCAACATCGGACTCATTTTGTTACAAGGGTGCACTAATATTTTGCCTGACCATAGGCCTTGGTGACCGACAGGCTTAACTAACCTTCAAAAGACCCCTTGTGAAGACTTATTATTTGTATTCTAAAGACAGGGAAACTGAGGCACGCCGCTTGCCCCAAATCAAGCAGATGATAACACAACTAGAAACCAGGCTCCCAAACCTGCTCCCCAACCACTCCACCGCTCTCTGACTTTCCTCTCCACAAGCCATAGGTTGTTGTGAAGTCAGAGCTTCTTCTGACTTGCAAGGACACAGGTGATAAATTTGGGGGGGGGACAAGGCATGTATTAATTTTAGGATCTGTCCACAAAGTTTCCTCCACAAAATCAAACTGGCAAATATTTCTCCCCCCACCTCGCCCCCCCGCTCCATTCGGTATGGCTCTGCCATTTGCTCGTGCGTCACCGACTTCCAGCAGGAAGCAAAGCTGAAGGTCGACAGGGCGAATTCCCTTTGCTGCAACACATTTTTGTGAGATGGAATCAATATCCATAAGATCAGCGGCAGCACCATTCACACTTACCGCGGGGAGAGCTTGGACGGGCACGGAGCCTGCGCAGACACAGAGGCAAAAAACCTTGGAGAGAAATAGCGTTACCAAAAAAATTCACCATCTGTTCTGTGGTTGCTGCTACTGCTGCTGCCGCTGCCTTTTTTTTCCAACATTTTTTTCTATTTGTTCTGGAATTGAGGGAGAAAAGGAGCAATGTTGAGGTTATTATTTTTTGTTTGCTTGCTTTGCTTTGCTTTGCTGCTATGATAGGAGATTCGCAGGAGGAGGCTGGGGCCACATAATAGGGTCGGTGACAGCAACCAAGAACTGCAGACAGGAGGATGGAAAGGAAATAAGAGCTGGGAACAAAAGTTCCTGGCTGTCTGAGTACCGATGCCCCCATTTCTCGACAGGGTTAAGCTCTGCCCTCAGCTACACACATGTTGTAACTTCACTGAACCCAATAAGGCAGCTTCAGCTGCTGCATTATAGAGATAATACACAGCCAGCTGCAGATAGCGGGCATGAGCCAAAGCCTAATGCCATCACTGTCTCGCTGCTGACCAGAGCGGGCTTTGAAGGCGGCCCTAGGAGAGTCGACACGCGCGTGCGTCCCTCCCAAAGGATCGGTCCTGATGACACGGGCAACTCCTGCCCTGTGATGTCAGCAGAACACTAACTATGCAAAGCCCGATCCGTTGCCAGTCCCAGTGTCCTTTACTCCCACCGAAAGTGGAGGATGCTCGGAAATGAGCATGAGGCAGAATTGGGGAAGGGTGCAGCAAAGGGCAACCCAAATCGTGAGTCACAGAGAGGTGACGAGAGCATGGAGATCAGGACCGTTCAGAGAGAGCAGGTGAATAAGAGGTGTGTAAAATAATGAATGATAAAAAGACTCCTTATTTATACAGCTTGGTTTCCAAATGACAAGAGGTTTGGCGCGGCTGTTCCACTCTCACTATCTCTTTACGGCTCGTCTTCTTTGAAAGTCCAGAGTAGTTCTCAGGTGGGATCAAATATAAGCAACCTTATTATTTTTCCCTTATGCTTTTGAGGACTTGGTAGACTTTGCCATCTTTCCAGCAAAGCCTCCTCTCTAGACTGGCACATTTCTCCCGCACTTCTTTCTCTCT
>NW_005841850.1:3163667-3185988 GCF_000455745.1 Alligator sinensis | reverse complement strand
AGGAATGCAAGCACCTTGCTTCGCACTATGCCTCGGTCTTCTTCTTCCCTCAGCCTTTGATCCATGTGGTGGCTGCTGGTTTCGAGCCTTGTTACCACCTCCGTCAGGTAGTTGAGTGTGGTCTTCACTTGATGGAGCACCCCGCTGACTTCTTGCTTGAAATCCTGCATGTCTGTCTGCACGATTTTTAGTTCTCGCCGCAGCTTTTCCACGTCTGCCGCGTGCTGGCTGCACATGGCGGACGCCAGGGTGGAGATGAGATGTCCAGTGGGAGGGCAATTCATCTCCATTTGTGAACTCCTCAGCATGTCCGTGGTCATTGGAAGAGTCTCTCCATTGCTCAGAGCGGCTATCCTCTTCAGTGAGTGGATGCAGTTTGCCATCAGAGCTAAGCAGGGAAGATAGCAGCTGCAATTCGATGGTAGCAAGAGGGAGTCCTTCATGCCATCTTCCTCCATCCCATCCCTAGAAGCCCTTGTTTAAGTGCAGTGGTTGAGGGTAGAAGATTGTGACCTCAGAGCTAACTCATGAGTGACATGAGTTCATTTACATACTAGGGAGCTGTTGATTAACTTGGAGGCAACTTGCTCCTCTCTCTACAGCACGTTTTCTAGCGTTTTGTCCAGTTTTGTTTTAAAACTCTCAAGCAACCAGGTCTCCCCTGCTTCCGCAAGGAGGCTGCCTAATACATCTCCCCATCAGGAATTTCCTGACTGAGACGAAATGTTCCTTTTCTTAGTATCATTCCATTAGTCCTAGTTATACCCTAGGGTATCATACTAAGCAATTCCACTGTCTGGTTGGTGGGAGGAATAATAATAATGCTGAGTTTTGCTTCTGCTTGAAAAGCCTAATCCCACAGCTATTCCCATTAAACGTAGTCCTCGTTACAGCACGGCTGTGAAATGCATTACAACCTGGATTTTGCATTGCTCTTGGAAGCCACCAGAAGCTTGTGTAAGCTCTAGGGAACGTGCATTAACCTAGTCTCAGAAGGGGAGAGCTATAAAGGCATTTGGGATTGAAACAAGAGTTTCAGCAAATCAGAGTTCATACAATGGGAGGTAACTTATGCAGCTCTTTGGCCATGCCAGCACGGTGGAATATAACACTATTGCCGGGCTATTCACTCCTTGAACATCTTCTGCAAACATTAGCTAATTGACTCTAATCCTGCAAAGACATGCTCAGGCCATAGGAATTTAAGGGCTGCCACACTGGATTAGACCCCAACACCTATCCAGCTTGTATCTCTTCTCCAACGGAAGCCAGCAAGAGATGCTTCAATCTGCTCCCCATCCAAGCCTTACTCTTGCATGACAGTCCTATTGCTGTTCATTAGGGTCTGCATGAAAGCACGGCTCTTCTTCTATGGACCAGCATCGAGTAGAAATTTCTAATGATCCCATGCAATATATGAATGCTACTTACAACACCAAGCTCTTGCAGGACATAACCCAGCACGCACTAAACTCTATGAAACAACTCCCAATGATTTTAATAGCCTTTGGATGAAGCCAGTATACAACAAGCTGCATTTTCAAAACCCCATGCAAACCCCATATGTAGTGTTCTTAGGCGCATCATTAAGGATTTATGTGCATCAGCTGACACACTGTGGCAACCATATTTGTTTGAGGAGGTTTTTGGCTTGGATTATTAAGACCCTAACTATCCTGGTGACGTCAGTGCTGTGAAATAGCATGATTTTCCCCCCATAGACTAAAGTGGGACTTTTGCGCTCTCCACTAGGAAGAATGAATAGGGGTGTCTTGTTGCTTGGTCCTTCAGCACACTAAAGGGAAAGCAAAGAAAGAATGCATGCCCTGGAAAACACAACGGTGTGTATAAATACACACTCCTCATCCAAGAAAATCTGCTGGGCAGGACCTTTGTTGTGCTCAAGAGAGGGGAAAAATGAGGGAATTGGAAGCATCTTCAGAAAAAAAGAGCTAAATATAGCTGTGCAAAACCGGGGGGAGGTGGTGGAAGGCCCAGGATGCCTTTCTTCTTCCCGATATAACTGCAGGAACATTCACGTAACCTCGTGTGTGCCTGCCCCCGCTGCCCCGGTCAGAGCTGCAAGAGGCTGTAACCCTATACTGTCAGTTTGCATGAGAATAACTGTGAGGCTAAGTAATTAAAGCAGCCACTTCATACCAGGGCTCCGGGGCTGAGTCAGGTTACCATCAGCTGACAAAGGACCAGGTTGATTTCAGCCCCCCAAATCAATGCCAAGAAATTGAAGGAATTACTGTTTTTTAGTGGAAAGCCTGTGAACACTGCAAATATATAACATGGGCAAGCTTGTCACATGCTCGAGGCAAAGAAAGAAACGCCACTGGATACAGGCACTACTTCTGCGTCGCGTTTGGGGTTAAACGTGGCGCACAAACGCTTGCTAATATAAAGCAGACTGGTAATAAACATGCCATTCCCATTATCTGCCCATTCGTTCCCACTGATTGCAGAAGCACCTACTGGTGAATAGAAAAAGTGCGTATTTTTTTTTTATCTGGAGGATAGCAGGGGAGCACGAGGAGAATTTCAGTAGTGTTTGCAAGGGGGCTCGTTTACAATGGTGGCAAATGTCTATCAATGAAGAAGACGAAGCGTTGCTTAGACGAGCAATACGCAATAGCAGAGTCACTTGAGTGCAATAGCGCGTGCACTCCCAAAGTGTTTTCAAGGAATGAAAAATTAATATAACCGTATAGGATGGTTTACATATGGCTACCCATTATTCGGTATGCCCAGCAGGAAGGAGTAAGAGCAGATACAGATACAGACATAGAAAAACTAGTTCAGTGGTTGCTGAGAGTGGGGAGAGCTAAGGTTTGCCTTTAGTAAAACTCAGTGAGATCTGAGTTTTACCTTTAGTTTTGCCACCAGTGGTTGCCGAGAGTGGGGAGATCTGAGTTTTCTCTGTCTTCCTGATCTCCCACAGGCAAGTTATTTCACTGCCCCATGGCTCAGTTGTTCCATCTCTGAAATGGGAAGGATCTCATTGAAATCAGAGGAGAACTGGACCCATAATCAGGGCCAATCACAACCTCAGGTTCCCGAGTACCCAAGATGTTCCAAGCACTTTGACCCCCAGAAAGATATGTTGCTTGGGCAAAGAAGCATTCATGCGATGGGATCAAATAATAATAAACTGATCTAATGTTAGAGATGTGATGCATGTGTATACATGGGACTTAACATACCTCAAAGCAAAAGTGGCAACGAGGAAGAAAATCTGCCCAGGGTCTCTGAAAAGCTCCAGCAGTCTTTCTGACAAAACTTCTGAGTTTATAATGAAACCATGGACGATTCACATAGGTTGGAGTCTCAGCTGCAGACATTTCACATGGCCCTAGCTCGAAGTTTGTCGGGAAGGGATTCAAAATATAAAGCTGTGGGGACAGCATCCGCGTTCCTTTGAAACCCCCCAAATATTGTACACGTACCCAGAGTATTATGACAAGCCTGCTCGATACCCAGATTCCAGCCCCATTTCCCAAGCACTTATAAAATTTTCATTACAGATTACTGCCCTGTAGTGGAACAGAGGGCAACTTTATTAGAAGACACTGCACAGCAGTCTAGCAACAGAAGAATGCGCTGGTTGACAGTTATAGATATTCCTCTGTGAGATAGGGCAGAATGCTGGAAATGAAAGAGATTATATAAAAAATGTAATTCAGAGCAATTTCTAGTAAAGAGTCAAAGAACCATATAATTCAACATTTATATAGACAAGGCTTCAAGGGAGCTCTTAAAAAAGAGACTGGAGGTAACGTGAAGAAACTCTGGCCTGATTTTTTATTTTAGTTAATTTTTTTGTATCGGTCGTGTTGGCTTCAACCGCATCTAACCTCCAGCCAAACAGCGCAGGAAATGCCCCCTGCTTTTATTGCCCTTGTTGGATTGGTGTTACTTACTTTGTCCCCCTCTATTCTGTTCTTGTACTGCGCTCTTCTTGACACGAGGGCAAGCCTCGAATTCTGCAATTGCTCGTGTCGCCAGGGCCATAATGTCTTTGTATGCTAGCTCCGAATAGGGTATTATCTTCCCCAAATGCTGCCGTGTGCCGGCGCTCCCCCCTCCTCATTGGCGGCGCTATAAAAAGAACTTTCAAAGAGCGGGCGAGAAGACAATCCTTTTTCTCTGTGATTAATTAAGGCCCAAATGGAACCCCAAGGCAAGGAACAGTGAAAATACCTGTATAATTTCCAAGGTGTTGCAGCTGCGCCAATGTTCCTCAGCCCTGTGACTTTCCCCCAATGTCGTTTGTCATAATTTGACACTGATAAAGAGCTTCTCTGGCACCGTGTCTTTGCAAGGCACTGAACATATCCATATCAAAGCCGCTTGAATCATCCTTTTAGAAACAATCTGCTGCATTTTTCTGGCCTAGTTTCCTTTCAGATCTCAAACTGGGTAGTCTTCCCCCACCCCATGCCCCTTGCACACACACGCATGCACACACACATGCATGCACTCCCCACTTGGCCTGGCCTTCTCCTTCCCCTTTCCCTTCTTCTACAGCTCTGATGCTCCTCTAGAGGCTAATGATTAAACATTCTTTGGGAAAATGGTAAGGGGTCACTGGGGCTCCACGTTTCTCAGTATTACAACTTTTAAAACTCAGATTAATGTAATCCATCAACCACAAATACACCCCTGCTAGCATTTTAATTAACACACGTAGGACGGCTTTGTGGGACCGGAGCAGTATTTGCCAACAGAAGCTCTATGCTCTGTACTCCACGAGGGTAAATCCAGCATCGCTTTGCTACGGTCACAGGTGTGACTGGGATTTTGCACCGGTGGAACAGTGCAGTTTGGCCCCAAATGTGCTGGATAAGCTTAATTTTTCTCTGCTCTGCTCTGTGCCAGGTAGCGTGGAAAGCAGCCACGTGTAAAATAACTGCAGAGAAAGGTCTGAGCAGAACAATTTAGTGGCCCTCGCTAGCCTGGAGCTGCCGTAACGTTCTGCTGAGTAACATAAAGCCAGACTTCCTCCCAGCACAGCAGAACACCGTGTCTGCATGTTGGGATGTCAATGTGAATTATATGAGCTTACCAAAAAAACCTGCATCCTTCCCGAGTTACTTAACAGGCAAGCCAGTGGATTACTGCTTACAGTAATCAGTACTTCAGTGTTCTAGGTCACCTTCTGATCTGAAGGACCCTGAAGGAGATGAACAGGGAACATCAACATGCGGGGGGTGGAGGGAGGTCCAGCACTGCTTTTCTCTTTACAATGGCACTTTAATGAGAGCCTAATAAACAGCGTTTTCTTGTTTTTGAAAAAAATACAGACAGGGCTGATAAAGTTACCAATTCATTAGCCTCCCATCACATATGTAGCTTCCATATTCCCCAGCCATATGGTCAGCAAAACACGAGGACATCTACAAAGGCTTTATTACCGTCAGCCGCCAGACTAAAGAAACCGCAGAGATGGCGTGGGAAACGTCTGATTTCAGAGCATTTCCGGGGGCAAGAAGCACGGGCTGGATGTGCAAAGGGCAGGTGACGTGGTGGGCATCGCTCCTACTCGGGATTGCCGCAGACAAGATTTTAACCACGATGTTGTCCCACCCCTGAGCCTCCAGACTAGATCCATGCCCCTCGAATTTACCTGCCTGGGTGGTAGACAGAGCATCTGTTTCCACCATTCTATGAATAAATTCTCCATTCAACTAATTAAACCTCTCAGGGGGCTGCGCTGCGCGTCCAGCAATTAAGCACATCTAAGATGAAACTTCAGCCAGCCATGTAAAACCAGGAGGTTCTCCCCGCTTCCACGATGAGCGTGCAGCTCTAGCCACCACAAAGAGCATCTGTGGATGGTATTAGAGGGCCATAAATAGATGTTAAGTGACCATATGCAGCTGCTGATGGCAGTAATCTGTAAAAGACGTCCCTCGCTTTCACTGAGCAACGCACAATGCCACATGAAGGCATGTAAAAAGGAAGCCCATCAAAAAACAGAAGAGGTTTTTCTGTGTTAGGAAGATGGGAGTCTTTGATGAAGGCCCTTAGATTCTAAATGAAAAAGAGAACAGATTTCTGGGCCATTGCACAGGTTTTCTTTGAAGGGTGATGGGCTTTGCATATGGCTTTTAAGTTGTAATTCAGAAGGAAAACCATGCAAGGCTCTCTAGCCTGGGCTGTAGCAATGATACCCTGGGAAGATCAGCGCCAAGAGGAATGCATAGCACATACTTGTCAATGGACTGCGTCTTCTCTGCTGGGATATTCCCAGTTGATGGCACTTGTCAGCACAGGCAGGAGCTTGCTAAAGTGCTGCCATCAGCATTTCCCCTCTCCCTAACAGCTGAGCACCAGTGGGCTGCTGCCCTCCACTCTGGAGGAGGCTGCATCTTAGCGTGGGTTCAGATGAGTCCACTCCACCGCAGGGGTGAGCGATATCATTAAGATGCACAGTAGTTTCATTGTTCACTGCCTTGATGTCCCTGAAGCATTCATGTGCCGTGTCCAAATTGAGTGATGACGACAATGATGATGATTAAAGACCAAAGTCATTAGCAAACACGGTCTCCAATGTAATTTGGCCACCTTACTACCTATTTCCTTCCTTGCACCAAGAAGTCCTGTTTCTAGTTTACATCTCCCACTCCCTCCAAGAAACAAGACTGGGATGACAAGAAGACAACAAGAAAAACCTGACCGCCGCCAGAGATCAGTAACACTGAGGCCCATTTCCAGATCCTGAGCGCTGTGTGTGTTTTCTAACAAGCAAATGACTCATTCCTTAGGCTAAAGCTCCATTTGCAATTCAGGAAAACACAGCAGGCAGGTTTGTGCTCCTCCTGCATTAGCCGACCTGTGTCAGCATTTTCTCTCTCAGCCCTGTAGGCTTTTTAGTATAAAAATCAGAGGAGTTTTCAAAGCCTTAATGGCTTTGAAAACAACATGGAGAGCTCTCTTTTCTGTAGAAGAGGTTAATGATCTCCCTCTGCTCCGGGACTAAACTGGACCCAATAATAAATAATAATAATCAGGTATAAAGTATCTCCTAGAGTCACGCAGCAGAAAGAACAGATAGGTGATATGAGGCATTTGCACTGCTCATAGCCACTGCTAAGTGAGAAATGTTCGTAGCAAACATGGTCCATTGGAAAAATGCAGCCTGCAATTAAAACCGTTTCTAAATGGAAGGAGATGATATCTTGCCCTGCTTGGATGAATATTTCAAGCCTCGGTTAGAATTAGCATTGAAGCACTCATCTGCAAAGGCCCTTTTCCCCGACTCCTACCTTTCCTCTTGCGGCCTTAATGAAAAAGTACCAGGGGCCTGATCCCAAACAGAACTCTTGTAGAAGTCAGGGATGGTCTTGCAAGAGTGAGATTATGCTCATGCAAGCGCCTTGGAGAACCAGAGGTAACAGGCTGGTTTCCCTTGGTCCCAGCTGACAGTGGTAGGTTTAATTGAAATTCATCTTCAGGAGGAGAAGCGAAACCAGGCAGTGCTCTACCAGCTCCAAGATGGTCCTCTGGCTAGAAGCTGCCACCTGCCACCTCCTCCATGCTTGCTAGAAGTTATCCAAGGACGGTGCCGCCTAGGCACTTTGGGCTTCCAAAGTGGAATGACACTTGGTGCAACATCCCTCCCCTTCTGCAAGGGAGAAGAAATCGGCAGCTCCAGTTTCAGAATGATTACCAGATCTTGCACTTATCCAAGACACCTTCTCAGTACGAGATCACTCACCCTTCTGACTCCCCAACTTCTGGCACTTCTTCACAATGAGCTGTTTTAGGGACACAGCTCAGCACTTTATACTTGATACAGGCTCTGTCACGGGTGGCCAGTATCCTAACATCAAGACAGAGGCACCTATCAAAGGGCCGTCTCTCATCTCACATCCCTGATCTTTTTATACTTGTAAAAATGCTATTTATTGGCCTACCTTTTCTGAAACGGTTAGCAAGCGGAGTTCCCCAACTTTAAGGTCCCTCCTTGATATGGTTTTCAGAGGTTGATCAGAGCACTTTCTGAAAAGCAGGCCTTCCTCAGGTCTGTTGAGTTTGAAAATTGAGCCCAGTCTCTTTCCTTTCTCCCTTCAGTCCTTTTTTCCCCCCCTGGCTTCCACAAGCCCTTTTAGCCTTACTCTTCAGTTCCTCTCTTTTTGCTGTTCTCCTAAGTATTGATCAGCCCCGTCAGCCACTTTTCTGAGCAACCTGAAGCTCTTCGCCCTTCAGATACACCTTCAAGTTCTCTCCTCTCAGCATCGTGCCCATGGCACACCACCTCTCCAGCATCGCCTGCTCCTGCTTTTGTGCTTGGCCTTGTAGTATACCCCATAACCAATCCAGATCTCACCAGATCTGTTCTAAATAAAATAACTCTTGTGACTTTCTCACTGCAACCTTCCCCTTCCTCCTAACTAGCTGTTGAAGTGCACTGCAGTCAGAGGGTATGATTACAGCACGGGTAGACATGGCTGGCTTTGAACTAGCCGGTTTGGTTATCAACCGCAGTGTAACTGTGGCAGCCCAGGACAGTGCTGGGTACATACTGGGTTCATACTGGGTATGTACTTGCTTGGCCAGGAGGTCTGGAAGTCAGTGTTTCCACAACTTTACTGCTATTGACACCTAAGCTAGCTGGATGAATGATAACTATGACATGTCTACACCTGCTGCAATCACACTACAGATTCCTGTACTGTAGGAACATACTCTTGGTGCACATTATGGGTAATATAATGCCTAGCCTCCAAGGTACTGAGCAGCTTCAACTTAAGATGAACTTAATGAACTTCTAGGTCATTCATCACTCTGAAAGTGCAGCTCTTATATTGCAGGATCCTTATAGCAGGGCCACTGGCTTTTCATCTTCCTGCAGAAAACCATGCCAAGCTATGGTGTTGTCTGAAGAGAAATAAATATGTAGTAATGTTATAAACAACCTAAGCAATAGATTCCTATTTCCCACACTGCTTTCTCAGTAGTTTTGGCCCCTGATTTAAGCCAAGTGACCCTCTGCTGCAAATTTTCACATGCTACTTCTTCACTGGTGCGCCTAAAGAGATATTTGCATACACACATGGGTAGCTGCGGAGGTAGTTTGCCTTTGCAAATGGGTGGGTATGCAAATAATGCGCCGTGAGCTTAGAAGCCTCCGCTGAAACTGGAATGCAGAGTGACCCACCCTGTTCATCTGAAATAGGAGACCTGGTCCAGCCTTGAAAGTACAGGACTTTAACTTACCAGTTCTCAAAGGCTGGGGTGATAAGATCTGGATGGGGATTGCTGACGGAAGGTGAGGGCCGGCAACAAAGAGTCCGCCGGGGATGACATCTGAAGCACTCGGGAGCGCTCTGGCTGCGAGAAGTCCGGTGCAAGTCAGGGGTGACAACTGAGCTGCTCTGACCCTGCCATTTCTAGCCCGCACACACAAAGGGAGGCGGGAATCAATCAATCACCGATGGCAGAGGGTTGCCATCTACACGCACCTTGCTCTTCCCCATGTGTTGTTTGCAAAGGGGGGACGGGTCAAAGTTCACATCAAATGTCATTAATCATCTTCCTGAAGGCTGTGTGCTTATTGGACAGTTCTATTAATCAGAGACCTATCAGACCTACAGCCTGGTTAGGCCTCCATTGTCCTGTTCCCTACCTATCATAGAAAGATAAGATTATCAGTGACGAGCGGGACACCCATTGAGTAACACTGGAATGGAAGAATAGGGCTTTTATTTTAATTTTTTTATTTATCCTCCTGTCTCAAAGATGAGCTGTTTCTTGTCTTGTCAAGCCACATCCTTTTCTTTAAAGAATCAGCTTTAAGAATCCAATTTGTCAAGCCGGACAATCATTTGAGAATCCATAAAAAGCCTTGGCGACTTTATCAAAAAAAATAAATCAGAGGGTTTTAAATGGTGACTGAAAGGGATTTTGAAAATAGGTTGAGTGCCTACATCAATTAATCTTCAGAGAGCTGGGGCTTTGTGAAGATGAAGTGGCAGAGAAGTGTCAAAGGCTAGTTACTGGGTTTTAGGAGATAGAAGATATTGATATTTTCTCTTTCCTTTTTCTGCTCCCTCCCCCTCTCTATTTCACCCACCTCACAGCACAGGAGGTAAAGCAGACAATGTTTCGAGAGTAGAGAGAGGTAAATGGGAATGCTCACCATCTCAGAGGTAATTTATCCTGAAAAGAGATCAAAGTTGCTCCCCAGGCCTCAGTTTCCCCATCTTGCCAGTGAGGACTGACGCACGAGACGGGGACATTAAGGAGAGTATCAGCAAAGGAGCCCAGGTATAGCATGCAGATGCAGAGTCCCAACATGTCAGATTGGATAAGCCCATCACCGCCAGAGTCCAGATAGGGGAGGGGAGAGTAGTTTGAGGTAGGACGTGCAATGATGGGGTATCTGTGCCTGAAAAACTTCAGCCGGGAGCAGCGCTGGTACCCGAACTCTGTTCCCCATGGACTTAGGACAATGCGGGAGCTGCTGTCATGCCACCCTTTTTCTGTGCTGCGTTTCCCTTGGCACCTTCAAAGCCTGCCCTCTCCAGAGGCATGTTCCTGCCCTTCCTATGTACTGAACCGAGGCCAGCCAGAGCAAAGCCGTTGTTCAAACCAGCCTGCAAGTAGCAGGGGAACTAGGGCACTCGTGACTCTTAGCCGGTGCTGAGGGACAGAGCTGTGGACAATCAAATAGGACCTCTCTATCGACGTGTCCATGCATTTACACTGCAGGGCACCAAACCAGAAGGGATAGGCATGAAGATGAACATGGGCTCAACTACAGGCTTGCTCATCTGATCTTCACAGCTCAGGGGTGCACCTGTAAGCGTAAAAGAGATGCTGCCCACTGGCAACACACCTTTATTCCCCAATTGCCTGTGGACACAGGACCCCCTCCAGAGCCACTGGTCCTTGCCGAATGTTTCTGGGGATGTTCGAACCCCCGGACAGGCAATGGTGTGGAGTGGCAGCTCTGAGAGCGACCGCATCCACTGGTTGTACACGGTACCTATGGGACCCCACCAGAAAACCAACGCAGCACACGGGGAACCACTCCTGGCTACTCCGCCCTTTCCTAGATGCGGGCCTGGGAGGGCTGCAGTTGAGAGCGCTGAATCCTTCAGAGCTGCCAATGTTGGATAGGAAAAGTATCTCCGAGACGATAACGTGCGACTAGTCCACCCAACCTTCGCCGTGCCTCTGCCAGAAGCATTTCATTAAGAAAGTGGGGTGTTGCTGAATGAGACCTAAGTGCTCTGTCCAGGGAGCTTGGTGCTGTGAACTGCTGATGGTTATTGAAGGAACATCAGTCATACACAGCACCTTCCCTGCACAGATCTCCGCACACCAGCCAGTCCCCCCATAGTGACAAGCACAGGTGCCACGTGGCCTCCGTTATCCGAGGGTCATGGAAGTGTGCTGGGTGATCGAGGGTCCCTCCTGTGTCACGAACAGGTTTTGAGTAGCTGACCCTTCTCGGATTAACGAGGAGCTCTGCAAAACTGCAGTTCAAGGAACGAAGGCGGCGCTCAATCTTCACGGTGCGGTCTGGGAAACCGAGGCACGGATCCGCCCCGTGATTTGCCCGATGTCACGCAGCGAGCAAGCGGCAGAGCCTCGAATCCGCGTTTCCACTTCTGCACTCTGACGGCGAGACCACGCTGAGGCTGCCAAGCTCAGCTCACATCGCACGCTGAATATCCAGCTCCTCGGCTCCTTGAGATAATGGGTCCTGCGTTTTACCCACTAGACACCATTCCTCTTCGCTGGCTGTTTATGCTGCAACTACTTAACCAGCTTATCCTTGAGATACCTTGTTAGCTCCGTTCTGGAAGGCAGAGCAGAGCTGACACAGATATTTTAAAGCAGGTAGAGATTCCTGAGGTGCTTTATGAAACCTGACAATCCAACCATTCTCCATTACATGCTTTTTGTTTAGCCGCTATTTGGAGAGGGCGGAGAGAAAGGGAGGGGAAAAAAAAAAGATAAATAGCTTCAGTTAAAATCTGGGATCTGAGAAAAAGTATTGAAAGCCTGAAGAGGGGCCTCAGGGCTTACGAAATAAAATGAAGAACTTGGTAAATGAGGTGTTTGACTGAACATATACAGTCCCTTGAAATAGCAATGGATTTCCCCGAATGCTTAATAAAAGCTGACAGCCCATATTGTTCTTCACTTTCTAGTTATGCTGCTACCCTGGGAAGTGCGTGGCCAGGGGATTGGAAGCCTAAGGTAAGGGCATCGAGACTGAAAAAACACAATCAAGAATTAGAGTGACTTAGAGGGCAAGGGGATGAAGGCAAGGGACTGGGGAAAAAAAGAAAAGACCTTGGGAGCGATAAAAGCACCAGGGCCCAGACAAGGGGCCGTGCTGCCACTCACCGATACCGACAGCAGAACGCACGGAGCTCCAGATGGCTTTTTGTTTTAGTGCAATAAAAAATTTAATCTGACAGGCGGCGGTGGGGCCACAAAATAATAACAACACAAATAACACTTCTCTTTTTTTAAAGGACCTAATGCCAGGATCAAAGGCATCCTTGTGTGCTGCAAAGGAAAGAGGCTGTTTGTTTCTCAGTGCCACTACGAGTGTGCTCACTCACTTTAAAATGGCATTTCATTCCAGGAGGATAATGTAAGGCCTCTTCACCTGTTTTCCAGGCTTGGGAAATGGATCTGAATTGGAAATAGGCCAGAAATGTTGAAAGTTTGGGCTCTGAAGAGAAGGTGATAACTCTGCCAATTAAAGAGGGATGGGGATTTTTTTTCTTCCTTCCCGTGAATACTTCTGCACTGTCATTAGGTGATGATATAAAGACCAGGCCTCCTGGTGCAGCTTAATTGCTCCTATACGGAAAAATGATGAGCTCTGTTGCAGGATACAGGCTCTGTCTAGGATACTAGCTGCCTTATTAATAGATGATACCGACTCGGTTTAATTCTCCTGCTCCAGGAAAAACAGAAACACAATGAAACCCCAATTCAGCAATGTACTTAAGCACGTGCTTAATTCTTAAACAGAGCTGGACTTCAGCACCAGTTTATATCTAATAATATACTTATGGGCTTTGCTGAACTGGGGTTTCAAACACTGGCAAAAAGCGGGGTTTATATCAGTCCATCTTTCATTTCTGTGTATGTACATGGTTTTGCTCTTACTGAGTGTGTCTACATGTGTATTTACTGTGCACTAACTTACTGCACAGTAAGTGGCCTTTACACCAGCGCTTACACATGCAGGTGTTATAGCACAGTAATGCTGTGTGGGGACTGACTTGGGACTACAGTTAGTCCCAAGTTAGTCCACACTGAGTTACTGCGCAGTAAGGTGTGCAGCGTTTACACATGCAGGTGTTACTGCACAGTAACTATTCAGGCATAAATTTGCTACCTGCATGATGCAGGTAGCAAATTTACACCCAAATCAGAGTAAGTCACCATAGTTACTGCGCAGTATGAGCACGCACATGTAGACACGTGCCTGTAGTGCACAGTGATTTTCGGTTATTGCACAGCAACCTAAGTTACTGCACAGTAACGGTGCACATATAGAAATACCCACTGACACCCAGTGTTGGTACCCCTGTATTTTTTTCCAGCACTGAACTATTCCTAGTGTAAGCCTGGATCAGGTTACCCTATGGGTAAAAATGTATACTGCATTAATTAGCATGGGTTCCAGTCCAGATCCCAGGTCTCCCCTCTCCTAAACATCAAGACGTTTCCCATCTGGATTTAGAAGCAAAGGCTCCTTCTCAGGCCCAAGGATTTATCTTCATTGCAGAGTTAACTTGGGTGCTAGGAACTCAAATGGGAGCAGCCACACTGCAAAGCCTGATTGTAAGTGACTGCGTTTTCCAATTGTAGTTTATAAAGACGTAAGAAGTTAGACCCCTACCGAAAGGGGAATGTAACTTCACATATTCTGGGTTGCAATTCAGTTACCGGGAGCTGAAAGAGTTTGCTGCAAGCAGGATGCCTGCAGAGCCAAGGCTGCGCCATGGGCCAGCGTGATCTGAGCTGACACAACACCACATGGCCCAACAACCACTTCCAGTGTGCATGGGGCTTTAGGGCTAACTGCACCTCTGAGCCCTTTCCAGGTATCCTGGGATGCAATTCCCTCAGATGCCAGGCCTTAAGCCAAGGGACTTTAACACAGCCTGTGCGTGTCTGCCTGGTTGCAAACGTGGCTAGACTTAGCTTATCCAGCCCTCACCCCTCTAGTGTATCAGTAAGTGGGCTGCCATCAGAAGAGCTTGTCCATTTTCCTGTCTACATGCAAAGTACCCCTTACCTAAGACCTTTCTACAAATCAAGAGGAAAACTTTTCCATTTTCCTAAGCAATGACCAATGACCCCTGAAGGCTTGCAGCCCTGCGCGTCGAAAGCTCCCTTCATACAGCGCGCGACTGTCATTTGCATTCACTAAGGGTTCGAAGGGCCGAACTCGATTCCCAAATAACTGGCGGTTATCATGGGAGAGTGGGCAGCGAGGAAGGGAGGCTCTGACAGAAATTGATGGCAACAGAAAAAGCAAGATGTACAAATGGCTTGAGAAAAGGCGTGATGAGATGTGACTGAGCGGAGTCCTGGGACTGGAAAGCAGTAAAATGGGAAAAGACCACCTGGACGATGAGAAAGCATTTGTGATTGTTTGGTAAAAAGTGGAGCTAAAGCTCATTGGAAAGGACAAGGCAATCTGGTGGCCGCACAGAGCTCTGATTGCTTCCAACGTGACGGAAGCGAGCAGGGCAAGCTTCATCGCATCCGCTCTCCGAAGTCTCACTTCAACTGTAGGCTCGCTGGGGCAGGACTTGGTCTTTGGGTTTCTGTACACTGCTAAGCAACCATAATCATAACCTCTTCCCGGAGAAAGCCCAGGTGAGAAGAGGCCCAGTGATGAAAGGAGGATGAAGGTGAAGACAAGCTTGCTTTAGTAGATACATTTATAGGCTACCTTCTTTTTCCAGTACTGAACCACTGTCCCAAGGTAGGTGGGAGATCTCTGCGAAGTGGGAAATGCCATCTCTGACATAAGACGGAGGTCCCAAAAAACTGCGAACCTTAAATATCTCACGGTGCTTCTTGCAGGGGTGTTAACTCTGGTGTTCAAGCCAAATCTGCTACAGGCAATAACACTCAGCGTTGTTAACAGGCTTTGTTCCACAAAGACATTTTTTCAGGGAAATTGGGTTTTCAGGTAACTGAATATTTCCTGGGAAAGAGCACGCTTCCCTCAGGTTTGTTTTTTTTTTAATTTGATTTTTTATTGGAAAGCTGAATGTGTTTGCTTTCAGCTGCATTTTATTTTTCCGGTTTTTGACAAAGCCACTTTCTTTCAGAGAGAGCGAACAAGAACATTCGATGACCAGCTCTGCTCATAGATAGTCTCCTGCCTTTTCAATTAGCCATGAGACCCTGCACTTCATCTTCTAAACTGCCACACAGAGTCAGTGTCTGCTGCTTAATAGCTGCTTAGATGAAGTGATTCCTGGCTTTGGAAGGCATTAAATAAATGTAAGATGCACTACTGCAGAAATAATGGCCTTCAAATCCAAAACTACAGGAACCTACCTAGCAACCTAACTCTACTAGTTCAGCCATCCAACACAACGTGGATAAATGTGCGGATGCAACTCCCTCTGCTAGAAAGCAACTCAACCAGAGCGCGCGTGCGAATCAGTTCACCAGACAGATGTTCCTCACTGGTGTCCCCATGTCCTCCACCAACACCGAGTCATTGGCTTGCGTGAGAATAAAGCTTGTTGTAATGATTAGATGGGAATACGCAACTAATAAAAGGCATGTCAAGTTGAGGAAATAACGCTTTCAAATGGAAATAATAGCTTGGATTTCCCAGTCCAAACCTTTCAGTCTTGTCCGCTTCTTTGGAATTTAAAAGTTAGCAGAAATTCACCATCCCAGTACAACCGCACAGAGGTAGCTTTTCATTGCCTGGTTCAGCCAATGCTCCTATGGCTTGATGGTCCTGAACACTGAAGCAGTGTACTTCCAGTGAAGTCAGTGGTGCTATTTGTAAAGGGCTATTTTTGCAAGCATACAGGGATACAAGCTACATCCTTCACTCCTTCCGTCTCTCCTGAAACCTGAAAATCTTAACTCCGCATGAACAGGGCTTTGTATCCTGGGAGAAACACTGTGTACTCTGAGCTTTGAATTCATGCATCCAAAGATTTTCTAAAGGTTACACAAAGGTTAACAAACAATTAATATGTTGGAGCAGCATGCTAGCTCTGTTTGCCTAATTCCTGAAATCTAAAGGCTACCGAGCAACTCAGCAGCCTGATTTGAAATGCTCTGGTTCCTTCAGTACAGTTACACTGATGCTTCATTCTTAAGCCATGTCCCAAAGCATAACATTATTTAGCAATGTCGATAACAATGAATAGTGATGTTCCACCAAATATCAATTTCTTCCACTTTGGGCACCTGTAAAGTTCCTTCATCTCCTCTCTCTCCCTCCACCACTGTTTAAGGAGCTTGCATTGTCTACTGCTAGACTTGGTAGCAACAGACTTTTTTTGTCTTTGTACAATACATTTTATTTTGTTGGCTGCTCCACTTCTCAGATTATGAACAGAGTTGAAATGTGCAGATAAATGAGCTGAACTAGCTTAGATCTATCCAAGGTACTCCGATCTCTTTAGTTTCCCAGTGTGCACTGGAGATAAGCACGGTTTTACAGATAGGAAAACTGAGGCACGAAGAGATGGCCCAGGATCACAAAATAGCTCTGAGCTAGGAGAGGAACCTGGAAGTCCTGACCCCATCTCTTACTGAAATTGCTAATACTCCCACCAACAAACACATACAGAACCATTAAAAATAAGGCCTCATAATTTTCTTTAAAAAGCGCCTTCCTTATATTATTAATTACACCTCAGATTACCAAAGTTTTAGATAATAACGTCATCTCTTGGCATGTCTGCTGCTGGTTTTCAGTAGTCTTTCATTCCTCTTGGATATAGAATTAGACCACTCTGGGAACATTTACACATGCATTTACTGCTCAGTGACTTACTGTGCAGTAAGCAGGTTTAGGCTGGCGTCTACACTTGCAGGCGTTAAAGCGCAGTAACACTGTGTGTGGACCAACCGAGTGAGTCTGTGCACACAGTATTACTGTGTGGTAAGGCGTCTACACGTGTATTACTATGTAGTAACTAACTGGGTGTAAATCTGATACCTGGCAGTGTACTTCCAGTGAAGTCAGTGGTGCTATTTGTAAAGGGCTATTTTTGCAAGCATACAGGGATACAAGCTACATCCTTCACTCCTTCCGTCTCTCCTGAAACCTGAAAATCTTAACTCCGCATGAACAGGGCTTTGTATCCTGGGAGAAACACTGTGTACTCTGAGCTTTGAATTCATGCATCCAAAGATTTTCTAAAGGTTACACAAAGGTTAACAAACAATTAATATGTTGGAGCAGCATGCTAGCTCTGTTTGCCTAATTCCTGAAATCTAAAGGCTACCGAGCAACTCAGCAGCCTGATTTGAAATGCTCTGGTTCCTTCAGTACAGTTACACTGATGCTTCATTCTTAAGCCATGTCCCAAAGCATAACATTATTTAGCAATGTCGATAACAATGAATAGTGATGTTCCACCAAATATCAATTTCTTCCACTTTGGGCACCTGTAAAGTTCCTTCATCTCCTCTCTCTCCCTCCACCACTGTTTAAGGAGCTTGCATTGTCTACTGCTAGACTTGGTAGCAACAGACTTTTTTTGTCTTTGTACAATACATTTTATTTTGTTGGCTGCTCCACTTCTCAGATTATGAACAGAGTTGAAATGTGCAGATAAATGAGCTGAACTAGCTTAGATCTATCCAAGGTACTCCGATCTCTTTAGTTTCCCAGTGTGCACTGGAGATAAGCACGGTTTTACAGATAGGAAAACTGAGGCACGAAGAGATGGCCCAGGATCACAAAATAGCTCTGAGCTAGGAGAGGAACCTGGAAGTCCTGACCCCATCTCTTACTGAAATTGCTAATACTCCCACCAACAAACACATACAGAACCATTAAAAATAAGGCCTCATAATTTTCTTTAAAAAGCGCCTTCCTTATATTATTAATTACACCTCAGATTACCAAAGTTTTAGATAATAACGTCATCTCTTGGCATGTCTGCTGCTGGTTTTCAGTAGTCTTTCATTCCTCTTGGATATAGAATTAGACCACTCTGGGAACATTTACACATGCATTTACTGCTCAGTGACTTACTGTGCAGTAAGCAGGTTTAGGCTGGCGTCTACACTTGCAGGCGTTAAAGCGCAGTAACACTGTGTGTGGACCAACCGAGTGAGTCTGTGCACACAGTATTACTGTGTGGTAAGGCGTCTACACGTGTATTACTATGTAGTAACTAACTGGGTGTAAATCTGATACCTGCATGATGCAGATATCAAATTTACATCCAAGTCAGTGTAAGTTGCCATATTTACTGCGCAGCATGGGCATGCACATGTAGACGCCGCCCATACTGCACAGTAATTTTCGGTTACTGAGCAGTAATTTTGGTTACTGCACAATAAATATGCATGTGTAGACGTGGCCTCTGTTTCCGTTTGTTTCTACTCTGTTCCACTGTCTACTCACCCACTTGACACTTGTCTGAGCCCTGAGACCTGCAAAAGGAAGTTTTAAATCCACTCAAATCCATTTTCATTGAAACGGGAAACAGATCTTACTAAGATTTTTGTAATCCTTCATAGCAGGGTAAATACTATTAACAGTGCCCCTCTCATTACTTCAAAATGAAATGGCTCAGAAGAAAGAAAAAAAAACCCCCACCTTAAAATGCTTTGACTTCTGCAATTATATTCCTAAGGAACTTTTCCAAGACAGGGGTCCCAATCCTGCTTTTGCTGAGTCAGTATCCCCCGAGTGGCACGTACGATGCAATGAATATGAGCCAAGTAGCAGACAGACTGCAGCCTTTACAGCTGAAAGCTGCCTGCGAGGGTGGGCTCCAGTTGAGGTGGACACCCCTTGGAAGGAAGAGCAAGGATGCAGGAGTGGGATAAAGCCACGAGCATGCCCAGAACCCCGGCACGGACGAAAGAGGCCGCAAGGGTTGGAGCAGAGCTCCTGTTTTAGTGGCCCAGGCCCCATCTATCCTTAATTCCCACCCTGCGAGTGCTGGAGGACTCCAAGCTATTGAACACACATTGCAAAACCGTGGCTGCTATATTTGTGGCGCACATCCCAGAGCCAAATGCTGCAATACCCTAGCACACGTGCCTAGAGCTGAGCACTGACAGCAGCTGCTTGCCTTCTCCCCTGTTAGAGACGTAACACTCCCCGCTCTGTGAAAAAGGACAAAAAGGACAAAACGGACAAGGAGAGACAAACCAGACCTGAACCTACAAGCGGCTTCCCTGCTGCCTTCTCGCAGAGCTGCGGTGCTCAGCACCTCCCAGAAAGGGCTAAGTGTCATAGCTGATCGAGCTCAGTGCGGGAATAGGTAGACATGAGGTACGAGACAAAAACAAGACAAAGAGTTCCTCTCCCCAGGAATCAATACAGAAAATAGTCTGGATTTCCCTGTATCAAACTTCTAGTCTGGAATATAGGTTATTACGGGCCTGTTACATGGAAGCGGAGTATTACGGAGGCAATAAAAAAGATCCCGAAGAAGAGAGTTTGCAAACATCTGACAATTAGCACAGTATGAAACTCAAGCTGATCTATGAGGCAGCAGATGGCCTTTAGGAATATATCAAACCTTGTCCAACTTGATTAGCGTTTAGCCGATGGAATATGACAAAGACACCTATTTTGTCAGGTATTGTGGAGGGCTGCAAGAGCTCCCTACTGCTGTTGGGCAGCAGATTTCTCTTTGAGGCCCGTCCTTCAGAGACCTGTGAATCCACTGCCGCTACAGCACATTAAAGGCTTGCTATTTTTCCCCTGGACATTATCATTATTATTTATTATTTGTATTATACTAGTCCCCAGGTAGCCTCATTTAGATCAGAGCACCATTGTGCTAGGTGCAGTACAAGCAAAAGATGGTCCCTGCGGCAAAGAACTTACAACCGGCAACACAGACGCAGAGCGGGAGGCGCGGGGGTGTGAGATACAACCAGAATGAACAATGTGATGATTGGAAACACCCTGTTAGTTAGTGCAGCGATGTTAGTTGGCGGTGGCGGTATTGAAGGCAGTTCGTTCATTTGGATTGTTTTTTAGTGGGGTGGCGGGAGGGAATAAGCTCAGCCCCCGCTAAGGAAACCTGATGCAGGTGCTTCGTTATCTCCAGAGCAGGGCACGGGTTTGCTTTGCTAAACGATCTCCACCCCTTTCCTCTGCCAAGAAGGATGACGGAAGTGTCACAGCCCCTCTGGAGGATAGCAGCTTCCACTGCTGGCCTCCGAGCCTGAAATGACATTTAAGAAACAACACGGTGCCACCATCAGAGCCAGGGTGGCAATGACAGCAGGGAAGGTGACTTGTCAATGGATGGATGAAACAGTCGCTCCTGTTTCCTCTGTCCCCTCCCCGTGCCAAGAGGCAGGAACACGGAGGCACGTTGTGGCCTTTGTTCACGCTCTCTCTCCTGCAGCTATGTTGCAGGGAAAGCTACGGTAAGATGCCCCCCAAGCAGGGCTCTCCAACACTGTAAAAGCCTGAGGTCACCTTACCAGTGAGCACGAGACAATCCCAGAGAAGAACTTGGACCACGATGGGAGGAAAAACAAACAAGCAACAACAAAAAAACTAGGAAAAGCCAAACTTTTTCTCTCCCTTTGGCCAATTATCATCCCGGTCTGTGCAGGAAGCCTGTCGTTCAGTTCCATTTAATGGTGAGTTTCTATTTCAATTCCTCCTCCACCCTATTATCTTTTATAATATTCAGTCCAGCTGAGTGATGGATTGATAAGGGCTCGTCCTGGCAGGCGCCGGCTTGCTTGGAATGGCTGGCACGTGTGCCGAACTTCTATATCTTTTTAAATATTTCACTTGTTTGAGATCTTTATTTCACATTTCGATTTCCTGTAGTACAGTAAATTTATCTTAGTCACTCAGTCAAGTTCTCTCCCAGCTCTAACTCCCCCTTATCTTTCTTTCCCCTGTACAACTGAAAACACCTACATTATCTTTGCTGCCGATAAACCCAACTGGTGGTAATCCACAGATCATTTTGATAGGATGGCATCCAAGTCGAAGGGAGAACTTTGAAGTACTGTGCTTGTCATGGGCTGTAAGTTCGTTGCTTAAACCCGGCACCTACTTATTTCAAGGTGAAATGTATTTTACAGTCTACTGAGGTAGAAATGTTCTTGGATGCCTGCTGAGCTAAGGTGGCACCTCCAAGGTCCAAGAAAGATTTGTTAGGATTGATTTATTTATTTCTTGCAGTGAGACGCTTCAGCCCATATATCTACTGAGGGTTTTATAGGGCCGCTATCACCATATTATCTAAGCATGTCGAATACATTAGTGCATTTTGCCTCCTCATACCCCAGGGAGATAGGGGCAGGAGCCTGACGGGGAACTGAAGCACAAAGAGAAACCAAATGATTTATCCAAGGTCATGCAGGAGGTCTTTGGCATGGCCAAAAACTGCACCTTAGCCAGGAGACTCAGTGCCTTAGCCAGGAGACCATCCTTCTACCCGCAGAGACCGAAAGCAGCCCCTCGGGTGGGTTCATTGACTTCAGGGGAACTGTGCCCGCTGACATCAGAAGTGGACAGATTTCAGTTCCTTGGGGCCAAACCCTGACAGCCTCGATCCTTCTTATGGGTTGGAGCCAAACCTGAAAAATGCCTTTTATTTCCTGGATCCCCCCTGAGCATTGCTCGAAGATTTTCACAAAAGCAACTCATCCCCTGAGAAATCCTCCACCTTGACCTGAAAGCAGTGGCAAGCAGGCTACTGACCCGAGCTCCTGCCTTAAACCTGGTCCTTCTTCACTAGCATACCAAAGGGTGTCTAACCCCGCGGTGGCAAGAGCAAAGCATCAGCAATCCCTATGCAGGCCTTTCGGTCCCCTCCATAGGGAGATTTGCAGGTTGAGAGATCTACCCAGGGGTTAATAAAGAGTCAGATCAAGAACAAACAAGCAAGAAAATAAGGACATGCAAGCCACCATAAAACAAGCTGTCCCAAGGAATGAGAAGCCACGCACCACGGCATCTCCCTCCCCCCCCGCGCGCAGAGACAGAGGCTTGAGGGATTTCAGTCACCGCGGACTGTGCTCGGTGCACGCCGGTGACCTGGAGGTGAAAAGCACCGTATCCTATTACCAGGCTGAGGAGACATCCAGTCTCCTAACCATAATGTAACAATCATTT
>NW_005841850.1:3147333-3163636 GCF_000455745.1 Alligator sinensis | reverse complement strand
TCTTGTCCCCCCCACTCCCCGTGGAGCCGTGTCCCTCCAGCCAGGCAGGGTGGGAGCCCAAGGTCACGGCTTTGCACTTGAAGCGAGCTGCATTTCCTGCCGAGGGACAGGAGGGGAAGCGTGCACGCTGCACCTTTCAGCCTCCCATCTCGGGCATCCTGTGCTCGTTTCCCGGCCTTGAGAGAGACTCGGTGCGTCCACATGCAGTCACCTGTGAACATTTCCCATTACAAACACATCTGCCTCCCGTGGACTCTCTCGCAAGAAGGCATGTGTGCCCTGCAGATCTGAGCAGGGCAGGCCTACCCCGGTGCTGTCAAATGCTGCATAAAGGAGGCAGCGGGGGGGAGAGTCAGATTGGCTGCTTTCTACTAAAGAGACCCGCTCCCCCCTTCTCTCTGCCCCCCACATGCCTCCCGCCTTCAGTCAGCCCCTTTCCTGGTGGCACCCAGCTTTCCACCAGGTGATAAGATACCATGGCATAATGAGATAATTTCTTATTTTGCATCAAATGACGGCTTGAGAGATGACTAATATAATCTCTGCCCAGGAGTTTGTGATCCACGCTTTGCCCTTGAAGGCTGCTCATAATCGCCGAGTGCAGCAACGCTGGAGTTCTGCGGATCAATCGCTTCAGAGATTTGTCTAGCTGGTCTCTCTGCAAGCCCAGGTTTGTTACCACAGAAGAGCACCCGTGTATAAGTATTTCTATAACACAAGGGTTTGCATTTCAGCCAATGGATGAGCTTACTTATAAAGGAGATGGGGTCGGCATCCAGTGTGCTCAGCCTTTCCGCTTCCACGTTAGCAGCGAACCTCACGCTTGTTGGGCTGTTCTTTTTCGTGCTACAAGTCCCATCCTATCCCCTGAGCTGGCAGAAGCTACACTTCTTTTCTGCACACACGAGTAACAGTACTGTAGCACTTGCATGACTTGCACTGGGTCATCTGCACCCTCTAAAGCAGTAGTTTTCCACCTCTGGTCAGCAGACCCCTGGGAGTCCTGCAGACTGTGTGTAAAGTGACAGGAGAATTTGGTCCTGGCGTATCCACAGGAACTGCACTCCTTTACACTAGATCTGAATTTGGCCCAGGGTCTCTGCCTCCGGAAGCTTACAATTTAACCCAAGTGAAGAACAACAAATATCTGAGAGGGTCGCAGAGAGGAAGAGGGGGGTACGCATGGCGATGATATAGATAAAACCCCTGCTACCAAAAAACATGAAGAGCATGTGTTAGTAGTGCAGGTTTAGAGAGAAGCCTATGCTAGACTTTCACTGGACCATCCCTGAGCTTTGGAAAGACCAGGTAAACTGCATTTGGATCAGAACAACTCCGGGAACTGTTTTTCCTTCTGCAAAACCAAAGCCTAACTAACCTTTACAGATTCAAACCCAAGCCTGGCTTGCTTGGGCTTTTTCCAGCCAAATCACTTTTCTGAAAGAAACTTAAATAAAAAACACATGCTCTGGGTTCTGAAGAAAGAGAATTCGAACTACATCCAAACCAGTTTGCCCTCCCCCTAAGTTCTGGAGGCTGCAGCTGTACTTCCGTCTACTCAGTTCCAGTATTTGTAACGTTCAAGGTCCTCGTAGCCCTAATGAAGTAACCCGCACAATCTCCCTGGGAAGCAGGGATACGTCATTAATAGTCCCATTTCACAGGTAGGAAATGGAGGCACAGAGAGAATAAGTGATGCACCTATGGTCAGACAGGAAGGTCGTGGCAGAGCTGGGATCTGAATGCTGGTCTCAACCCAGGGCCCTGCACATAAGAACATCACTCAAGGGAAAGGGAGTGAAACTCAGAGCTCCCTTCCCCATCCTGATTGTGACCTCTGATCCATGGGCTACTCAGCTGTGTAGCACGCACAAGCTGAGGCAGACCAGATCAGCGCCTTCTGCTTCATACCACTGTTCCTTAGACTCACAGCGCACCTTATATGAGTGAGGAAAAACTAATTGGCTAGGAGTACAAAGAGGGAGCCAGACTCTCTCATCTCCCTCTTAAAACAAGGCCATCTTGACTTTAGAGAGCTCTGCACTTGCTGCATGGGAAGGTCGTGTTTGCTTCCCTTTTCTTTGCTGGGTGTAATTGGTGCGTTTCCAGCTTGCGGTGGAAGCTAGCTGTTAAAGCAAGGGGTTCTCCTGGTAGCCAGTGCAACCAGTACGGGGGACAGCAAGAGCAAAGGAAGCTCACGGCTCCTTTCCAACTCCAGTGTATTTGCATATATGTAAATCAGATGCCCCTGACTGGAGCTGAATTTACTCTGGGGGTGAGAAGAATGAGGGAATAGTCTGAAGGGCAATGCAGTTAAATGCTGTCAGTCTGAATGTGGCTCTTGGATGGGCAATGGGAGGCAAGGGTGGGCAGAGGGGGAGGCTTTGTGCCAGCGTGCATTCATGAAGGTTTAATGATTTCTACCACAAATGTTGATTTTCATAAACAGCCTCTGATCTAGCAAATAACTGCAGAGGCCAGAGAGTGCGGGTTAATTGTCTGGCACTTGGATGACTGTGCCCACAAATCAAGTCTTCAGATGTTCACAGGCTCAGAAAATTCCTAAGCAATTTCTGTGGGCAAAAACCCAAAGGCCCAGTGGAAACCTTCCAGCAAATCACAGCCCAAAGAGGAAAAGAGGGAAGCAGAGAGATGATACATTAGAGTAGATTAATAGGGATACAGACACAGAGATAATGTTCTGCCAAAAGGTACCCTGAGCGTGCAATAGGCCTGAATAGATGAACTTCCTCATCTCTGGCTGGTATCGATCTAGTAACATAAGGACACACGTTGCAAGATCCATCCTTGCTGCACTGTGGTAACTGAGACACCGATATCTCCCTATGTTCAGGAGTGGACACAGGCATGAAATCGCAGGTATTAACGTGGGGGAACTGGTGACTATTTAACGTCAGCCTAATAACCGACAAGTATTTTACACTTGTTAGCACAGCACACCCAACTATCACTAATTAACAGTAGTCACCACTGCGAGTCAGAAGAAGATTCCTAATCTCGCTTTACAGTGCAGGAAACAAACACAAATGTTAAGTGAGCTACCCAGGAGATCTTGGCCCTCGAACCCAAGCTCCATCCATAAAGACCCTAATGCCTCTTTCTCTCCCTTCTCTCCTCCTAATTCACCTCCAAACTCGCTGCCATCTGTCCTTGACTGAGCATTTCCAAGTCTTCTGCTCCTAGGGGAGTCACTCCTGTGGGATAGGAACCTGGAAGAGTAAAACACAGGCCAAGGACACAGAGTCATAGAGTCAACGGACTGAAGGGACCTGTAAGTTCATCAGGTCCGGTTCCCTGCCATAGGCAGGAGGTTAATGAGCTCAAACTAGCTCAACAAGGTGCTTATCCAACCTCCTCTTGAACACCTCCAAGCATGGTGACTGCACCACCTCTGCCGGGAGCATGTTCCAGGTTTTAGTCACTCTTATGGAGAAGAGGTTCTTCCTTACGCATTGATGAACACAACAATTGTGACCGGCCTGGTGGCTCAGAGAAGATAATTCCTATAAGCAGATTTAGCCTAGTTGGTTGGTTCGTTTCTTTCTTTCTTTCACAGACTGTAGTAACTTTGCAGATAGCTGGCAACCCTGACGGAGAAAAAGGAAAACTGCCCTAGTACCAATCGCCACCCTAAAAACCCTAGGCAAGGTTGCCTCATCTGACTTTGTTCTTCCACCTGCAGCCCAGCCATACGCCACAGGGAATGGGCCTGAATGTCGAGAGCTAAGCACAGCCCAAGATCAGAGGGGCAAAACCAACTTTATACCACCATTGCAGGAATCACTGAGAGGTCAGTTCAACCCCTTCCATAGGCACAGAACAGCCTCCGGGCTGCTCTCAGTCACACCTGTCTGGCTCCTAAGGGCCATCCCAGTAACTGGAGATCTTCAGGAAGGAACAAATCAGCCAAGCCGGCAGAGAGTGGGGAGGTGGATAGAAATACCCTGCTTTTTCTATCCAAAAGGGCCCTCAGGCCACTATGCTTTTAGGAAAGCCTGAAAGAGTTAAGGTGGCAGTGTCTGCCCATCTCCCAGGCTGTCGGCACTGCTGGTGTGCCATGTGGTGTCCCCGCCGACACGGAGCAGTCACATGAAGCAGACAGCTGTGCCGGAGCCGGCGTCACGGATGACATTTGTGCGTGTGCGTATAAAAGTCCCAGGGCAGTTTGGCTCCTTTGTCCTTCCCCACTGCAGCCCCCTCTTCCTGCCCTCGCAGACCCTATGGGAGACAGCGCGGGGACAAAGGAAGGCACGTCTACACGGAAAGGGAACCGCAGCCACCTGACCGGGACCTGACAAGGCAACGCCACCGTAGCTCACTGGGGACTTTGCAAGTGGCCTTCCCTTCAGTGGGCTGTGGCCTGAAGGGGTTAAGCCCTGGCATCTCAATGCCTGCCATCCAAAACTGCACTGTTATTTTATATATATATATATATATATATACACACACACACACACACATATATATATATATATATATATAATACAGGGAGGGGACAGCCGGTCCTTTACTGTCATGCATTAACCTCTCAGGGGCACCTGAGCTTTTCAGGCATTACAAAATGGTGGGGCTCTGACTACGCTGCTTCCAGCAAAGCACTGTCGGTCCCTGCCAGGTGCAGCCCCCTCATCCTTCCCAGCCCCAACTAACTCTTGTTTTCTCCTTGAGTTTTCAAGCAAAGGTCATGAATCCAAGGACGTTTTCTCCCCTCTAGACTGCAGAAGTTTAAAAAGCCTCCGCAGCGAGGGGTGGAAAAAGAGTTCTGAGTTACCAGGGAAAACGTCATCCCCAATAACAATGTCTTCATCATCCCCGGGATCTGACTGGGGAGCCAGCAAATAAAAAGAAAGCAGCTAAAATAAAGCCGTCTGCTCGTTATTTCCATTTTCCTATCAGCATTGTCTGAATGCCACACGCCTGCCTGTCTCTCTCTCTGGACTCCGGCTGATCCACTGATGTGAGCACAGCATCCCCTGCCGGCTGACTTTCCACACAGATTCCAGCAAGCTCAGCCGCCAAACTTGAGCAGCTTCACTTGTTTCTTAGGATTTGGGAGGAGAGAGAAGGGCCTACCCCAGTGGCAGCCTTCTGATGCATCGGTTGTGCTCCTGAGACTGGTTCTGCTCCTGGTCCCAGCAGCAGCAGACCAGAGTTTGATCCCTCCTGCCTTGCCCGCTGCATCTGCTTTGGAGCTGGACTTCAAAGTAACCGAGAAAATGGGCTGAGTTATTTCGGGCTGTATCGACATTTTTAAAGCATCAGTAAGGCACGACTAAAGAAAACGAGCAATTCTACCATGTGCACGCACACACACACAAATCCAAGACAGGTAAAGGTTTTCTTTTGGGCTCTCATGGCCAGTTGTTCAGAAACCTGTCCCCTGGTTTACATACATGTGCGACCCTGAGTTTATGGTGGCATCCCGCTTTTGCCCATTCCCATCGACAGATGGAATTGAAGCGGTTTTATTTTTGTGTCTGAAGAAAGCAGCACGGTCCTATGGTTAAAGCAGGGTAGGGAGACAAGCATAGCTCCATGCCCTATGGCCTCGGCCATTGTGTTCACGAAGCCTTAACGGGTTAATCTCCCTCAACCATGCTCTCAGATAAAAAGGGCTACGGCAGTGCATGGCATTATTGTGTGCATTTGTTGTGCTTGCGTTTGACATGATTTTTTATAGGCCTCAGGGAGGCATTAATGGGGTCAAAACAACTTAAGATTTAATGTTCCAGTGGCATCTCAGCTCCCGGAGGGTGGACATGCCATGAGAAGAGCTGAACTCTTGTTATTTCAGACCCATAAATACCTCTTTGCTGCATGAAAAATAAACAGTTCTTTTCCTGGTCGTGGGATTTTGCACACAGAAGTCCCATTTGCATAGACAGCATTTGCATGGGCAATAATGTGTGTGAGAAGCTGAGCCTGTGGCTCGATGGCCATGGGGAGGTTCATTCTGAAAACTTTACCCTGCAACTTTCAATTAGTCCTCACGAGGATCATTGGGAAAAAATCCACTAACAAGTTGCCAACTAATCAATGACAACTAATTATTAATAAGAGAACAATCCTGCTCCAGTACTGGGCAGGGAGGGATTACATGGCTTAACAGGTTTTTTTAATCTTATAACCTTTCATCATGTAACTGCTGTGGCTTTGCGATTTGACTTGGATGTTGGTATAAGGAGTGTTCAGCCCTCTGCTCGTGAGAGTTGTGCAAGCTGGGATGGTCCCACGTGAACCGCTAATAAAAGGTTTCTTTTCTCTGTCTCTGCAAATTGCAAACAATTCCTGGTACTTGCCATGTTTCAAAAGTAAAAGCTTTTTAAAGAATACCCACCAATCCTGTCTGCAATGAAATACGTGACCTTTCACGTCTCTCAAAAATCACTGGGATATTACATGCAAATTTCAGTTTTCATTACAATACCCATTATCTCAAAAGCCCATTAACATTTGCTAGGGAAGAGAATCTGGGAAAAATGGAGACAATCTCTGTTTTAGTCCCCTTGTCCTGTGTCACTGTCTTTTCTCAACATCCCTGTCCTTGGTCTCCAGTCTCTGCACAGTCTTTGTAAAAGCAGAATTGTGGGAGCTGTTTTACAATGAAAATGCTCACAGAGGGCTGGGGCTGACAGTGGTAGGGGCCAAAATCTCTGCAGTCATAAAAGTAGCAGCACCTGTATAAGCTTCCCACCTATGAGCCTCCACCCAAAGCTCAAAAGACCATCTCTGGAGGCAGGCTATTTCACTCCTGATGGTCAATTGAGTCTCTGGCCTCTCTGGTGAGACTCCCAATTAGAGCTAGTGTTGATAATGAACCAGAGTCCTGGGAGAGACACTGGGGCCACCAACTTCATTTTATGTAAAACCACCAGATGGATGCAACTGTCCAAAAGGGGCTGGGCTCACTAACACCTAGAGATGAAAAGCTTTCTAGCCCATTACCATCTCTCTGAGCAATTCAGTCCCCTGGAATTAAATGCTGCAGCAGGGTGCCCAATAAATATGTCAACAGATCAGTGATTTATTCATAAGGGAAGCCATGGAAATTCCCAAACCCTCTTAAATATTTGTTTCCTGGCTCTAAACAGTCAATAACTTGCCAGCTAGAGAATGTATTTGTCCTCTCCTCTATATATATTTTCTGCTTTTCATTATAATTTGCTAAATAATACATTACAATGAGCTATTTATCACACTCAGCAGCTTGGAGATCTTTAGAAGGAATTTCACAAATAAATCACTTCGACAAATATGTGGTTGACACTGGCCTAGTTCTAAGAGAGGCAGGAAGGGGTACGTGCACAAGTGTGCGTTTGTGTGCGTGTAGAAAGGCAAATAAATAGGAAGTCTTGCTGATACTTCATTTTCTTCTTATCCACGAGTCACTTGGACCTCGTTGTTGTGAATTAGTTAGAGCGGCCTTCAAGGATGCCCCACAAAGGTAGATGGAAATAACTGACAACGTAGCTTGGGGTCTTTCTGGCATAGGCTAAATTCTTGGAGGCAGGATAAATATTCTTGGTCAGAGCTGTTAATGGATCAAACCCCAGCTACAACAGAGTCTAAATTTCACGTGTAGGAGTCACCACAACAACCACGCTCTGCTGGGACGATGCAGAGCACAAGGCCCAAGGCAAAGTGTGGGGAGCTAGGAACAAAGCTTTCTCAGTTGAGAAAACATCCCTACCTCGAGCAGAGCTCTGGACCTCTGAAGGGAGAAGTGCCGGAGACTCTATGACGTCCTCTAGGGACTTTCCTCTTGTTACTGATGTTATGTGAAAGATGCTTGCCAATGTGGTGCTGAGGAGCAGCGAAAACCTTTAGATCGATCAGAGCGTGGGTAAGGCACTGCCCTCAGAGTCAGGAGATATAGATCTAGTCTCTGGCTCTGACACAGGCTTCCCGTGTGCTTTTGAGCCAGGTGCCCCCCGCTGTAACAATGACATTGGCTTCCCTTTCCCCGAGGGCTGTTTTGGATCATGGACGTTCCAGTCCCCGTATCAGCCCAGGGCAGCTTAAAGAAGCACCTTTGCCCCAGGTCTCCCTGATCCAAGTTTGAGGTCCTACTCCTCAAACTTTGGCCTTTCTGCTATGGCTGCTCAGCAGACAGCCCATCAGTGCCAACTGCTGCGGTGGTTTCAGTCACAGAGACCTCCTACCAAACACACTGCACAGGAGCTGCTCCATCACAGACCAGGCTTTCGAGATAACATCATCACTCCACAGGAGGCAACCACACAACTCCAGTGGGGCCAAGGTTTCACCCCAGATCCCACCAGCACAGACTATGCCTGGACCAGTGACCACCACGGGAATGATCCCATAGCCAAGTTCCTCATCCCCTGCACTGCCCAAACTCAATTCCTGGCACCCACAGCTGCACTTGATGCAAATCGTGATGATGTGAAAGGCCAGCTCAGCGCTGTGACTGGGATGTGAGCCCAGTTGTTCCAAGTCATGCCCAAGACGCGACAAACAAGAACTGAGGTCTGACTTCTGCTTGGTAGCATCATCAAGGCTTACAGGGGTATCTTGGCTTTCCCCTAGCGTGTTATTCCAATGGAGAGAAATAACACAGACCCAAAAATATGTAAACGTGTTTCTCTGCTTAAAAAAAAAAAAAAAGGATGAATTTCTATCTAGATCTCCTTTGGTTGCTTTATATTAAATGGAAGGAGCCTGAGTTCGAGCAGGCTGGAAGCATCCGGTCTATTCCATGGAAAAGCCACAGAAGGAGAACAATGATGGGGACCAAAGGCCAAGACTGCAATAAAAAATCCTACTGGTCTATCCATTTCAATCAGGGGTGTGAAGAGATGGGACCCTTTACCGACACCACTCAGCTGCAACAGGCCAGTAGCACAGAGCCAGCTATGTCAGCACAACTGCGCTCAAGCCTGTGCCACTTCCTTTGCTTATGGGAAGCTAGTTTTACTGTACCAGCATGAAGTCCAGCTTCACCAGCAGAGCTGCATGCACACTAGCAGCGCCATTCTGGGATAGGACATCAGTATTCCTGGACTGGTGAAGCATTTGCAACATAGACATGACCCAAGTGAGGCGCTGGGGTTGGATCTGATTGTGTTCATTAACTCCTTGAGCACTAATTTCTAAATCCCCACCATCTGCTGGCAAGATTTGCACAGACAAATGAATGGAAACCAGGACAGTGCATTTGAATATGTGGCAGTGGATCAAGCTGGCAAGCAGGCTGCCTCCAGCTCTGTGCCAATATATAATACACTGTGTGCGTATATTTACATACCTTCAGGCCTGGGAGTGTGGATTCGGTAGATAGTTGGCACAAAGAGACGTGTGAATGGGGCAGCGCAAAGTGATCCAAACCTGAAAGTTAACCAAACAAAGAGGAAGGGAAGGAAAGGGAGATTTGGCACTAAGTCTCTGTCCACACTAGAGGATTGGACTTGTTTGTAAATGAACCGGCTGGAGGAAACTGATTTAAGCACAAATGGTTCAGTATACCCGCATTAGCCATGCCGAGCCAGCCAGATGCCAGGCCTGGCAGCCCCCTGCTCTCTGTCTATGTGCTGCTCTACACCATCTCATGGGATACACACCTCCCAGCTCCTGCCCAGGTTCACAGAAGCAGCCCGTTCTAGGAGGTTTTGAAAGGCTCCACGGAGATATTCGCTAGGGTACTATGTGAAACGGCGGGAGCAGAGTTCAAATTCCTCCCATCCAAGAAAAGAGTTGCAGAAGACTTTGATCATTTCTTTTTTCATTCTGAGGCTGGAACACAGGTCCTCAGCCTGTGGTTGACCTGAATAACACACGGACAAGCTTTGAGTGACACAGGCCTCAAGTGCAATCCGTGGGATAAGCAACATTGCACACATCCCACGCGTCGTCCTGTAACTGCATGTGAAGGTGGGTAGCTGGGCATGTAGTGAGGAGTCCAGGCCCTGGGTGAGGAGTCAGGAGACTTATGTTCCAGCCCAGCTCAGCCACCGCTCTGCTGCATGACCTTGAACAGGTCATTTAATCTGTGCCGCCCCTTCCTCCTCCAGCCTGGGTCTGTCTTGCCTAGTTAGCCCATACATACTTGGGCAGGAGCTCTCTCTCACTGGGGGCCACTGGCTCATGTACGTCCTATAGATGATACTGTGCAGCAACCCAAGTGAGACCCCTGGGCCCTAACCTCATCACGGATACCTTAGCTCCCAATCGCAGACAGGCCCTTCCCAACGCCTCTTCCACGTAATGGTGATGCTGCTCAATGGGGCACAGTGCTGTGGCATTTTGGGATTGAACCACGGTGTGAGCCCCACCCCACCAAACATCCAGCCTCACCTTACTTTCCAAACCATGGCAGATCTTCTGGGCTCTGCCCTTTATGGGACGGAGGGGCCAGGAAGTGGCTCCATGTATTATTACGGACTTAAAATCCAAATGCCTCCCCACATGCTCTTTGCCCCCTGCTTTTACGCTTCCAAAAAGCAACGCTGTCTATTCACAGATGCCTAGTGGCAGAGGATGACTCAGCCAGGCCCTTCCACGACAATGAATGGGATAAAGGCCCATTGTGCAGCAATGACCTAATTTACTGTAACACTGCCCACTCATAACATCCCTGTTGGATGTTTAGCTCGAGATACTGGCTTTCCTTGGAGGCAAAGGCAAAGAAAGGGTGCTCTGTGCTTCACTGTGGGCTAGAGGGTGTGGACACAGCCTTGCTAGGTCTCGGCTTTCCTGTAGCCAGAGGTTGCAATGATGGATTTTTATAAGAGCTGAAGTGAGATCAGTGTGTGTGTGCAGGAAGCTGGTAATTTTCCAGGGTGGGTAGCTGGGGAATTCTAGCCTGAGTGACTCAGTAGGAAAAAAGAAATTGGTTTATTCAAATTAGTTTTATCCCCCCCACCCCATCGTGTGTGTGTGTGCGCGCACGCGTGCACACATGCCATTTCCCTTTTATCTCCCCATGCAAAGCAATGTGGTGCTGACTGTCTTTTTAGGTGCAGTCAGGATGAAGCAAGGAAGAGATTAGTACGTGTCTGCATGCATCACACCCAGGTACTGAGACAGACGAGCAGATGGCCGTTCTTAATCTCCCCATCCTACCTGTCACCCGGCTCAGTAAAAATGGGAAAGCTCGTGTTGGCTTCACTTACTTATTTACTAAGGTCTCATCATGTTTTTGGGTGACAGTGACCCTGTTGGAAAGTGCCATGCTTTCGGTGGGGGAAGCTGGTCCAGCACAATGATCGAGGGGAAAAGTTCCTCATCTCTTTGTCCCTGGTTGAGACCCAGCTTGTGGTCATACGTGAAATCACACGTGTGTGGTCTGTATGTACACTACACACTTGTGCTTGTGTGCAACCACCTGGGTCCTGCTTCCAGCCATGCATGTGACTCACCCTAGGACCTTGACAGAGTTTCCCCATCTGGATGAAATCGAGGACCTCAGTTTCCCTACCTGATAATATCCACCAAGGGGAGTGCAAGCAAACTTCATTGTTTGTAAAAGTGCCTTGAGATACTGGGACAAGAGGTGCCACAATGCAAATATCGGTCCAATTAAGGCTCCCATTAAGACTGGGCCGAGTGGCATATGGATAACAGTGGACAGCCCTTGCCCCGTGATTATTATTATGGTGATTTCTTCTGATCTAAAATAATTTGAGGATGGAGAGAGAGAGTCTCTTAATCAATTTTTTCCAGATCAGCAACAGTGGAACTGACCTGTCAAGACAGATTACCGTCTGTGAAGAGGCTCTACTCGTTCTGCCCATCAGTGGGACAGAAAAATTGACCAAGACCCAAATTGCTCAAAGTTTTTACCACAGAAGGTTGGCTGGAGTAGAAGCAAGCCAAGCCAGTTCAAAGAAAATTGCTTTCTCGTTTCATCTAACCCGAGCACCATATGGAAACGGGGCAGGCTGCAACCTTGACCCAGGCCCTCTTGTTTACTGCACACCTTGACGATCGTTAATAAAAATAAAGCTTAACCTTCCTCCCTCCAACATAAGAACTAGATGAAGCAAACAAGGTACTGCTTAGTACTGTAAATCCTCCTTGTGCTTTGCTGCAGACTGTGTTGATACTGCTTCTCCCTGAAGTCCTCGCAGCCCTCCATGGTGATGAATTTGCCAAGCCTTCTGCTTTATCTGATCTACAGAACAACTGAGGCACAGGCACGCTAAGCAATGTGCCCAAGATGAATCAGACTTAGAGCAGGGAATAGAAATTAAAAGGCTCAGCAACCCTATTCCTTGCTCATTCCTAGACTGACCCACTGGCGGAAGCAGCTATTGCCACATCACAAACCTGTATCTTTTTAAATAGATGGGCCAAAACCAGTTGAGGAGTGGGGAGCTGACTGAAATGGCGCTGTCCCAGTGCTGAATTTGACCCCATTTCCAGATGACTTCTGCAGATTATGCTTTGCTGTCTACCCCCTTCCATAGATTTCATAGACATTAGGGGCTAGAAGGGACCTTATGAGATCATTGAGTCCAGCCTCCCTGCCATAGGCAGGATGTTTGCTGGGGTCAAATGATCCCAGCAAGAGAAGCATCCAAAAGTTTTTTGAATGAGTCCAGAGTAGGTGCTTGCACCACTTCTGGGTGGAGGGAGTCTCTTCCAGACCCTGGACACTCAGACTGTAAAGAAATTTTTCCTTATGTCCAGTCTAAATTGGCCTTCCAGAAGTTTGTGGCCATTAGACCCTGTTATCCCTTGGGGGGCCCTGGTGAACAGCTGTTCTCCCAGATCCTGGTGCACCCCCTTATGTACTTATAGGTTGCCACCAGGTTCCCCCTGAGCCTTCTCTTCTCCAGGCTGAAGAGTCCCACGTCCCACAGCCTCTGCTTGTAAGGCTTGCTCTCTTGGCCTTTGATCACATGGGTGGCTCTCCTCTGGACTCTCTCAAGCTTATCCACATTCCTCCTGAAGTGGGGGGCCCAAAACTAGATGCAGTACTCCAGCTGTGGCCTCACTAAGGCCAAGTAAAGCGGGAGGACGACGTCCCTGGTTTTGCTTCAGATGCATCGGTGGATGCAAGCCAGAATTTGCCTTGTTTTGCCAGCTATGGTGTCGCATTGGTGGCTCACGTTCATCTCGTGGTCATTCGAGACCCCCAAGTCTCTTTCAGTCGTGGTGCTAGCAAGCGTAGCACTGCCGAGCCTCTAAGTATGATGTTGGTTTTTCCTCCCAAGGTGGAGTGCCCTGCACTTCTCTACGTTGAATGTCATCAGGTTTTGGTCTGCCTACCTTGTGAGCCTGTCCACATTGGCCTGTATCCCAAGCCTGTCCTTTAATTGCTTCAGCACTGTAACACGGGCAGTATTTATTTACTCCCCCGCCAAAAATTGCCCTTTTCTGTTCTTGCCCACCTGTCATTTCTGGGTTCTCTCCGTGTGTAATCCCAGGGGGTTTGGTACTTATTGGAAGTGCCCATCTGGGCAATGTCACCCGCAGGCAGACACAGCCAGCCAACAGTCATTGTGTCCTTTGGAAAACCTCATCACTGAATAATAACCTGGTTCCTCCATAGATTGCTGGAGGAAAACCTGAGCAGATGCTGGTGTTACTTATTAATAGTGAACAGCAGGAGCAGGCCCTTCAGAATGGTCCAGTGCTGTCCCACTCTGCAAACGCAAGGTCGGAGTTTGACTAATGGCAGGTCTCATTGCTGGTGATCTGAAACACGCAGCTGTCTCCATTTGTCAATCAAGGACAAGTCCAGCACGAGCCAAAGTCATGGTTAAGCCTAAACCATCCTCTCCAGACACACAGGTGTGTGGTGCCTTCCATCAGAGGGCCCCAAACCATTTTACAAACTGTTAATTCATCTTCATAAGGTTCATATGAAAGAAATGGCATCATCTGAGGCATGAAGGGACAAAAAGGTGCACCATATCTCTAGCAGAAAGAGGAAAGCTCTTTCTGTGAGCTTTAACCACCAGCCCTACTTTCCCATTGAGCTATAATGCAACACACCAAAAACAAAGGAATTCTGGACACAGAGGGTCATTCTGAAGGGAAAAAAGCTTAATTCGAAATGCATTTTCTTTGGATTTAAACCTTTCTCGCAACTAGGTGCAAGCCTCGAGCTCCTCTTGACGTCATAAAGCCTAATAGCCAAGGGCTAAGCCACCAGGTGCCATCTCAGGGAATATCCAAGGTCCTGGATTGGTTTCAACATCTCCGATTGCTTTACTTAGGCCAAGCCCCTATCACCACGTAAAACCCGTCAAGACAATCTTCACCTGCCAGTCTCCTAATCTGTGTGAGAATCCAGATAATTTATCAACGAGCTGCTTATTAAAAATCCCACGCCCCCCATCCATTTCTCAACATGTTTAATATCAATTTCTAGTGAATTTAGGGCTCCTGGAACCAGGCAGTCTCTGACCTACGGGGAGCTTGTGAGGCTGCTCTGCTGATGCAGCTCCTGAAGCTAGCCAGGCTGGCAGCCTTGGAAAACGAGGTCCTGCAGTGAGTCACAAAACAGGTACAATGAGAGCAGCGTCAGGGATGCCTTTCCCAAACGGCCCTGCTAACATGCTTCAACCCTTCGTAGGGGGAGAACAGGTCATTCCTTGGTGCTCATTCACTCCTCTGAGGACATCACTATGGATCCAGCAAGGTGGCTGCACATCCTGTCGGTATTCGACTAGATCCACCAATCATTTCACACAGGCTACACGGCAATGGTACTCTGGGAAGGATTCTGCTTCCAGGGGAAAGGCTCCATATATCTTTGCTAGTTCTTCCCGCCTCCCACTTATATCATCTTTAGCTATTAATGACTCTCTCTTTTTTTTTTAAATGAAATAAACTCAGTCTTTGCTCTAATCTTGTCTATTTCCCCCCAGCGTGATTCATACAAAGCTGAGGGTTTTATATATTGCAACCACAGAATTTCCAATCTTCAAACTTCCCTTTCTCTCATTATTTCATTTTGACTTTTTCAAAGCCGAAGAGATAGTCTGGTCCTATGACTTATTCATCAGACCATAACTTACGTGCACCACACAGACCCAGCTCTGAAAGGGGTGAGCCTTTATAATTCATGCCTTTCCTTCAGACACTGCATGGACACCCGGTTCCTCCCTGCTGGACTCCATAGGATGCTCTCTCTGTAGAGTATCTTAATTGTTTCCCCATGGATGACTCGCTTCCTAGTGCCCTATGAACAGCATGGTAGAAAGGGGCTGGGGAACTCCTCTCGGGGCTGCTCTGGCTGTGACACATGCCACTACTTCTGCTAAGCTAACAGCACTGTGGCCTGACTGTCCTCACATGTATGCCATGCACACGCTGGCCAAACAACTCCATTGAGTCTGATTCTTCAGGGCTGTTCTCCTTGTGTTCATACCAATGGCAAGTGGGTTTACTGGGAACCATTCAGATCCAGTCTTTTGCATCCTCTTTGCAGTGGGGTAAAACACTCAAACAACAGGCAAGTTGCAAAGTTGCAACTCAGAAACCCACTGTGAGACTTCAATAGAGCCGGGCATACAGACTAGGGGGGTAGTAGAAACACTCAAATAAGTTACCCGGAAAGGCAGTGGAGGCTCCATCCTTGGAGGTTTTCAAAACCCAGCTAGACAAAGCTTTGGCTAAGATGATTTAGTTGGGGCTGGGCCTGCTTGGAGCAGGGCGCTGGACTAGATGACCCGAGGTCCCTTCCAAGCCTCATTTACTATGATTATATTTTTCTATAGTGCATCATTAACGTCCTACCTAGCTAACAGGTACTGCACTGAGTGCTCAGTACAAAGCGGCGTACAGTAACATTTTGCATGACACGTAGCACTTTTCACCGGAGAATCTCCATGCAACTTCAAAACCTTTGATGGAGTGGAGACTTCCAGAATTTCTGAGCCATAGGTGAGCAAGTCTATATCCACTTAATAGATGGGTAGAATGGACGCACAGAGTAAACTTAAGCTCAGTCACTCCAAGAGCAAGACCCTCACCCGGTATGAATCAGAGTAGCTCCAGGGACGTCTGCTCAGCTGATTGATAAAGAATCAACGCAGAAGTGCTGAATTCCAGTCCCCTTGTCTAACTGTAATGCCGTACAGCCAGCTTTCCCCCTCTGCTAATGAACCACTTGGTAGGCAGATAATCCCAGCGTGCACAGGTGGTTAGCTGTCTGCTGGAACACAGCTTTCCCCTCCCTCCAAGGCACATAAAGCATCCCAGCATCCTGTTACCAGGTCACTACATGCACCATGAACTTCCTTTGGCACTTCCAGCCTCACACAGGAGAATTCAGACCACAAGAGGAAATGGGAAACATAATTTTAAA
>NW_005841850.1:3135306-3147302 GCF_000455745.1 Alligator sinensis | reverse complement strand
AAAGAGTGTCTTTGTGTCAGACAAGTGGAAGGAATCCAGGACCAAGAGACTGCAGAGCCTTTCCACTTCAGACAGCAGGTGCTCTCCAAGATGTGGTTATGGCAACAAAATAAATGATGGATAATTGCTTTTGTGACAACTTGCCAATTAAATTAGACTCAGCAGAATAACATAATGACAATTTGTTATGCTCTGGTGGGCACTAACATACCAATCATAATTAAATGCTATGACTGAAATAGAATGCTGCTCTACACAGGAATATATAACCCCAATTCCCTCCCAGTGAAACATTATAGGTTCAGGCTTGATTTTAATTTCTGGAGGATAATAGCATTAGCACACATCAGAATGAGCTTGGAATATGCACACAAGCAGCAGCACAGGGAGGGCGACAGAGGTGAGGACAGCAAACTTGCTCAAGCTCCTGTGGGGACCCGGCAAAATCATTCTTGTGCTCAAGGTTTCAAAACAGTGGGGACTCCCCTGTGTCACTGTCCTGGGGAGATTTCCCCATCCCCAGCCTGGGAAAGCAAACAAGGAGCCTGGCCCAGAGAGTCCAGCCCGGGTTTTAACACTGAGCTTAATGCATGCTGCAACAGGCCGAGGAGATGGAGTCGGGGCTGGATGAACACTCCTGCAGTGCAGTCCTGATCAGTAAAGCTCTTACGGTCCTCGCCGGAAGCTCTCAGAGCCTTGATTAAAGGAGCGTCCATTAACTGGGGGCACAACCCGGCTACCCTTCTTACACCCGGCCCTGAATCACTTCACAACTTGCAAAGCCCTGTTCATTAAGACATAGGCACAGGTGAAAATAACTCCCTAGAGTGCCGTGACCTATCACGCTGCCCGCACCAAGGGGCTCTAGTTATCAGGCAGCAAGCATAAGGGAAATTTGCTGTTATGCAGAGGACCCAGCACAGAGCCTCTATACTCCTATCTCTGCCTTGTGCTGCCCATTTAAATGGCACCTGCGGCTGATGCTGCCTGACAGGGGCGGACTCTGCCACCCCTGACAGGTTTGGGTTTTGCCATGACATCAGAAAACAGAGTGGCAAAGCTCGCCACAATAAAAACAGAGCCCTGGTGGCAAACTGCATCTGCAAAGGGAACTAAAGATCACGTGAAAGAGTAGCTCCAGGGACATCAGCTTAGCTGATTAAGAATCAGCCCAGAAGTGCTGGAGCTCAGCAGCTGATTCGTAGAACCATAGAAAACAAGGGTTGAAGGGACCTCAGGAGGTCACATCTAGTCCAACCTCCTGCTCAAAGCAGGACTGGCCCCAACTACATCATCCCAGCCAAGGTTTTGTCAAGCCAGGTCTTAAAAACCTCCAAAAATAGAGAGTCCACCACCTCTCTGGGTAACCTGTTCCAGTGCTTCACCACCCTGCTAGTGAAAAAGTGTTTCCTAATATCCAACCTAAACCTCCCTTGCTGCAATTTGAGCTCATTGCCCCTTGTTGTGTCATCTCCCACCACTGAGAACAGTCCAGCTCCATCCTCTTTGTATCCACCCTGCAGGGAACTGAAGGCTGCTATCAAATCCCCCGTCTTCTCTTCTGCAGACTAAACAGCTCAGTTCTCTCACCCTCTCCTCACCAGTCATGTCCCCCAGCCCCTTAACCATATTTGTTGCCCTCCGCTGGACTCTCCAATTTGTCCAGATCCTTTTTGCCATGACATCAGAAAACAGAGTGGCAAAGCTCGCCACAATAAAAACAGAGCCCTGGTGGCAAACTGCATCTGCAAAGGGAACTAAAGATCACGTGAAAGAGTAGCTCCAGGGACATCAGCTTAGCTGATTAAGAATCAGCCCAGAAGTGCTGGAGCTCAGCAGCTGATTCGTAGAACCATAGAAAACAAGGGTTGAAGGGACCTCAGGAGGTCACATCTAGTCCAACCTCCTGCTCAAAGCAGGACTGGCCCCAACTACATCATCCCAGCCAAGGTTTTGTCAAGCCAGGTCTTAAAAACCTCCAAAAATAGAGAGTCCACCACCTCTCTGGGTAACCTGTTCCAGTGCTTCACCACCCTGCTAGTGAAAAAGTGTTTCCTAATATCCAACCTAAACCTCCCTTGCTGCAATTTGAGCTCATTGCCCCTTGTTGTGTCATCTCCCACCACTGAGAACAGTCCAGCTCCATCCTCTTTGTATCCACCCTGCAGGGAACTGAAGGCTGCTATCAAATCCCCCGTCTTCTCTTCTGCAGACTAAACAGCTCAGTTCTCTCACCCTCTCCTCACCAGTCATGTCCCCCAGCCCCTTAACCATATTTGTTGCCCTCCGCTGGACTCTCCAATTTGTCCAGATCCTTTCTGTAGTGGGGGGCCCAAAACTGGACACTACTCCAGATGTGGCTTCACCAGTGTGGAATAGAGGGGAATAAACACTTCTCTTGATCTGCTGATAATGCTTGTACTAATGCAGCCTAGTATGCCATTAGCCTTCTTGGCAACAAGGGCACACTGTTGGCTCATATCCATCTTATTGTCCACTGTCACCCCCAGGTCCTTTTCTGCAGAGCTGCTGCTTAGCCAGGCAGTCCCCTGCCTGTACTTGTGCATGGGATTGCTCCGTCCTAAGTGCAGGACTTTGTGCTTGTCCTTGTTGAACCTCATGAGATTTCTTTCTAACACTAACGCAGTACCTACGTCCCAGCTTACCCTTCCTGGACCTGTTTTCTGTGCCTGGCTTATCATAGACTGCAAGCTCCTTGAGGCTTGGAGTGCTGCTTACTCTTTGGCAGGTTTGATGCACCATCTCTGGCCCCAAAAAGGTAAGGTTTAAGATTTTAAAATGATAACAATAAGCCAACTGTTAAACAACAGTCCTTAGGAAAGGACAGTTAGGGCACATCACAGATGCAACTGCAGAGAGCACCGACATGAAGCAGTGGGCAGTGAGCAGACAGTGCTCTCCTGGGAAACACGTGTTAATGAAGCCATTTGGTGGCATTTCTTTCTCCATGTGGAGAGCCTCAGACTCCAGCTCCGAGACAGTGCCTTGAAGACCTGCCTCAGCTGCTACCTACGTCTCCCTGGCAAATGAGTGTAAAATGACCGACTTGCAAGCCTGCCGCTGTGAGCAGTCAAAGAACGCCAGCTGCAAAACCTAATCATAATGTGCGATTCCCACAGCAAACCTGCCCCGATCCCGTTCCTCCTGGACTTCCAGCCATTTACACTAATAAAACCTTTCTACCTTCAAGTGCAGCAAGGGAAGGTACTGCCTCCCTAGATGCAAGCGGCAAGCAATCAGATTGTCTTGCACCTGGGTTACAAAGGCCATGGGCGCATTAGGGAATCTTAGTACAAATATGCAGTTTCTTAGCAAAGAAAGGCAAGCATCAAAACACTCCACTAAAACAAAGGTCTCGAGAGAGGTTGTGCTAGAGGCTCCACAGCTCAGTACCAGAGGACAGCTAACAGCTAACTGCCAGGGGAGTGATAGGCAAGTGGCCCCAAAGGCTACAGCTTTCTACAAGCTCCTGCAGCTCACTGACAGAAGGGAAGACAAAGAGAAATGCTGTTTTACTGAAGTTTTGCTTTAGCAATAACAGGAACTGGAGTTGAGCATTTCTGGGTCATACTCATAGCTGTATTTACAAAGAATGTGCCTCTACCTCTGTGACGTTACAAGCTAGTAAAGGGCTGATCATCTGGTTTTCAGAAGAGCTGGAGAATTATCATGGCTGCCCCAAATCTAGGATCTTTACTTCCCTCCACCTTAAAGGGAGCGCTTAAATTTCCAGCCTGTGCATGAAAATACTGTTAGAGATATATCAGGGCTCAATAATATGTACCCAAGGAATGGTATGGTTTACCTTTGCCTACTGGAGAAAGCAAGGAACAAGAAGTCACGACTCGAGGGCTCTACGTCTACCACTGGCCCTTGCACGGCCTTGCACTATCTGCTTAGCTGCTGGTGCCTCCATTCTCACCTAGAAACCAAACACAACTTCTTGTTACATCAAAGTGTGCAAATTCAGTGTCCAATCTGCAACACTTCCTCATGCAACCAGTCCTATTATTACCTCCAGTAGCATCCTTCCTGTAACTGTGGATGAACCTACTCTTGGGCTAGGTCTTTCTTGGATACCGCCCTTGGAGCAGTATTATTACATCTCAAAATGGCTCCTTTCTGATGATGGATTGCACCAACAGATCAGCACAGTTAGCTGCCACCTTAAGGATTTCTCTTTAACACGTCAGAGCCAGATACAGCTAAATTACTCAACAACATGCCATATCCGAGCTAGAAATCCAGGTCCAGTAACAGACTGTGCATTTATAGTCAACCAGGATGATACGCATAGGAACCTCCTTTCCTGGCACTAAGCACAAATGTAACATTTGCATCATATCTTATCACTAATGCTGGCAAAGTAAATTCATAACCTTGGTGTAATTTCTACAGCACAGGGTGAGTGGTCAGATAATACAGCAGGAGACACTGGGCAGTAGGATCCTGGCCTCCACTTTAGGATCTACCACCAACTTGTTACACGGCTGTGGGCAAGTTTCTTCAGCCAAAGTTTTCTAAGATGTCCAGTGATTTTAGATGTCCAGCTAGAGTGACCTTAAGCCTGTTTGCAGAGTTGCAGAGCTCTTCCAGTTCCTACCAGCCTAAATTGGGGGGTTTTTTTCTTCTTCTTCCAAGATTGAGGAGCATTGTAACTGATATACTGGCATTTATTGTCAACTTAAAAATAGCCTGGCACTGAGACAGAGGGGCTGATACATGTCCTCCATTTGGTTAGCTTTCAGAAAAAGAGAGGTCAGCAATTTAACATGGCCAAGATCAGTTAACTTCTCTATAATGGGGTTCAGGAATGGGCAACAGCTAACACCTGGTTCCAGTCATTAACAAGCATTACAGTACTGGCAGACAGGTTTGCTTGGGCATGAGGACATGACTTAAATGCTTGATTTTGCCCTGTGAAGGCAAAGGGCAAATAAGAAGGTCACTTCAGGCTCTTTTCCACAATAGAAAGGAAAGACTTGCTCAAAACACCATATTTGTTAGATGGTGGATTAAGTGGATTAGATAATGAAGTTTAGCTCCTTATTATGTCTGGGCTTAGCTGGAACCTCTTTTATTCCATCATCTCCTCCGATTACAATAACCAAACATGACTACTGTTCCTAAAGGATCTGTGGGTTTCTTTCTGAACATTTTTCACAGCTGTTCTGTTTTTTTCTGTGCTAGTATCTGATTGTGGTAAAAAAAAAAAGAAATAAAATGTCAAAGCAGAATTAAATCCCACTATGAACTAATACCACATGAAAAGTGATTGCCATCTTTGGATCTGACCCGAGTTTATAGACGTTCAGATTCTTGGGGTTTGAGGTATAGGATTGAAAAAAAAAATAGGTGAAAAAGCAAAGGGTCAGCTGAGAGAGAAAACAAAAATGCTTATGATTATGTGTGGCCTAAGAAAAATGCAAAACCCACAGTTTTCCTTCCCTTTACATAACTGTCTAATGCAGGATGAAAATAAGAGCTTATATGAGACTTTCACTCCTTTTGGATTCCTTGGCAGCTTCTAGCTGTGGACTCACGCACACTTTCTCAAAGCTGGTATTAGTGTAAAAGCAAGCTGATGTAAAACTATATTCATGGAAAAAATAGATACAGAGAAAAAGATGCTACAACTCCACCTAGTGGATAAAAGCCAGAGGAGCACCACGCACGCCAACTGAGTTTTTCACCGTGACATTTCCAAGCAATCGATACCTCATTATTAACTGTAATCACAAGCCTGCATTTTTGTGGAAACGTACCACAAAAAGGGGACACATGGCTCACTGGGCATTCTGGTGAGAGGGTCCTAAAAGCCAAAATAATTGTTAGTCGTGACCTTCCTACGCCAAAACCCAAGGTAGGAAAGATTGATTGTGTATCCTCTTCTTCCAAGACCACCCTCCCCCCCCCCCCCAAAAAAAAGAAAATCTTTAAAGCTTTGGATAAAGCTACTGACCTTTTGCTAACTGCTGGAAGGTAAAGGCTTGATAAATAATAAATAGCTCACCCCAGGCTTGTGCTTAGAACCTTTTAATTAAAATAGTCAAGTTACTCTCTAAGGTCACAGTGATTGACATTTGTGTCCAAGCACAGCAAAAACATCTATCAAGTGTTGAGCTTAAAAATAAATTAAAAAAATGGAGCTCTGCCCTCAATTGCATTTCCTCCTAATTGCACAAAATGCTTAACTTCATGTCTTTTACTAATGGACGCACCCCGGATTCCCCATTACCTACCAGCCGTAACAAATCCTCGGTGCCAAAGAACAGTACTAACCGCTTGTCTGTCTAGAGCTGCTCAGCTGGAAGCTTCCTCAATATTGAGGTCAGCCAACAAACCTCTACAGATTCCAAAGGATATTTCTACCCTGGTAGCTACCTAAAAGTAATTTCCCCATCTATGTTGCACAAGGGCTAATAACCTCCCTCATCAGCAGGGAGACCTGACCCCTGCCAGCTCATTTAACATGTGCGTTCACTTAAATATTTCTAATCTTTCCAGTTAATTGGGCTATATTACCCACTTCAGAATAATAGTATGAATGCACTCCACCAAATTATACAGCTGCAGACCTATTGCTACATTATACTGGAATATGGCACAGCGTCAAATATAACTATAATCACAGGTCTGACAGCCAAATGACACTGTTACCATACAAATCAACTCCCTCTCAACCTTCCACACCACAGCACTTTAGTGTATAAGCCAGACTAAGTTTGGTTACATGCAGCAGTGATAAACCAGCGCAGCCTCAGCGGCCCTCACTTGTTTCTGGTCATCACAATGGACGGGTAATGCCAAATTGTTACATAGCCATTATTCAGCTATGCATTCCCCATGTAGAATGTGGCTATAAGCAGAGGGAAGGAGAAGGGGGGGAATTCATTCGCTAGCTAGGACTATCATCTTAACACAGATGGTAGACTTCAAAATTGCCCTCCTTTGTAAGATCACTGACGAACGAGCAGGCCAGGAAGGTGTGGAGACAACACTGTATTGCAGGAGATGTGCATCTGCTGGCCCCTCTCCTTGAAGCCAGCTGGACTACACTGGCAAGGATGGGCCTTGGGTGAATAGCTTACATAAAGAGCCTGTCAATACTAATGGCACAGGCAGCTTGCCATGCATCTTTTCTCCTAGCTACCAAATCCTCTATACAACCCTACGCACACATTTGCTGCAGAAGGCTCTTTCCTGCCCTGCTGTGTCTTGGAGTTGGTGAGTGCATCTACCCTTTCTCATAATTTTGTCCCCAGATTAAAATTTGAATGTCACAAGCTAATTTCTATTTTCCATCACTCACCTTGTCCTTGCTTACAAATATTAACATTTTTCCTCCCAGTGGCCTAGCACCTAGGCACGTTCCCAGCAGTTGCAGCCATGAAAGTACTAGCACAGGTAAGTAACAGGAATGTTTGCAGTCATGCCATCTGTGATAGGTGATCAACATGGACCTAGGAGATGGCACAGAGTGCACCCTCAGCAAGTCTGCAGATGACACCAAGCTGGGGTGAGGGGAGAAGGGGGAGTAGTAGATATGCTGGAGGGCAGGGCTAGAATTCAGAGAGACCTTTACAAGTCGGAGGATTAGACCAAAAGAAATCTCATGAGGTCTAATAAGGACAAGTGCAAACGCCTGCGCTTAGGACAGAACAATCCCATGCACCAGTACAGACTAGAGATTGACTGGCTAGGCAGCAGCTCTCCAGAAAGGGACCTGAGGGGTGCAGCGGACACTCAGTTGAATGAGCCAACGGCATGCCCTGGTTGCCAAAAAGGCTAACGGACATACTAGGTTGCATTGGTAGTATTGTCAGCAGATCAAGGGAAGTGATTATTCCCCTCTATTCAGCACTGGTGAGACCACATATGGAGTAGCGTGTTGTGCTTTGGGCCCCCCATTACAGAAAGGATCTGGACAACTTGGAGAATCCAGCAGAGGGCAACAAAAACGGTTAGGGTACTGGGGGATAAGACCTCTGAGGAGAGGCTCAGGAAACCGGGCTTGTTTGGTCTGGAGAAGAGACGACTGAGAGGGGATTTAATAGTAGCCTTCAACTCCCTGCAGAGCAGTTCCAAAGAGGATAGAGCTGGACTGTTCTCTGTGGTGGCAGACGACAGAAAAAGAAGCAACAGTCTCAAGTTGCAGCAAGCAAAATTTAGGTTGGATATTAGGAAAAACTCTCTCAACAAGGGTGGTGAAGCACTGGAACGGGTTACCTAGAGAGGTTGGGGACTTTCCATCCTTGGAGGTTTTTAAGACCCAGTTAGACAAAGTCTTGGCTGGAATGATCTAGCTGGGGATGGTCCTGCTTGGACTAGATAACCCCCTGACAACCTTCCAACCCTCATTTTCTATGATTCTGAGTCCTGCAAATTACTAGTGTATTGATACAACTCCACTATGGTTCCAAAACAAGAGACCTAAAAGAATCAATACTCCAAAAGCACGTTGGGTTATCCCATTTGCTGCTTGCATCTTGTGTTTCCAAACTGTATGTTGTTATAACAAGGGGAAAAGAGTGTTATGCACCAGTAACTGAAGAACTGAAATGCAGAAAGTATGAATGGGGAAGATGGCAGGAAGCCTAGATATGAAACCAATGAAAGTTTCCATTTTCTGGGAGGAGTGGGAGTTACCTGATGACTAAGTTTTGACTTTGAACTAGAAGAAGCAGTTTTGATTTAATCAGAAAAAAAATATCCCAAATTGTAATGAGATAAATGTTGTTCTTCTATCAAAACATTTTTCTAAATTCAACTGGTAATTGCTTGGGAAGCTGAGAAGTACAGTTCTGATCACCATGACGGAGCCTTCCCAAAACCGACCAGGCATTCTACTGCCTCTTCTGCAGACTATTTTGCAAAAAAAAAAGCACTCACCTCTGCCCTCCGCAAACCTTGCAAGACCTTAGCCTCTCACTTCAGAGAGGGCCACCAACTGCCATCGAGAGCTGTAGCAAGGTTAACTCACAATCATCAATTTGTCAGGAATAGTTATGGTTTAGCAGATGATAAAAGGTGGAATGGGAGAAAGTGTGTTGTCTGTTTAAACAGTACTTGGGACTAAAAAATCAGTATGATGGTTTGAAGTCATTTTATACAAGTTTTAGGACATGTGAGTACAGCATACACCACTTCAATATGTACAAAAAAAGAAAGGGAAATTCAACCGAGAGTCGCAGAGCCATCCAGTCTGCCCAGTGTGAGAAAGAAAGTTACCCCTATACAAACAAAAAAGCAATATTCCTAAAGAGTGAATATAATCCAAAATTTAATAGTCTAATCCACTGTAATCTCCAACGTATTTTCCACTTCAGGATACAAGAAAGCCCTGAACCTTTGAGGACAAACTCCATTTTAAAGGCAGGAGGGGAGGGAGATGAACGCTGAAGTTAGCATCTCACACAGGTTCATGCAAGGCAACACGATTCAACAACTGAACTATGCTTCATTCACGTAAGCATCTTACAGTCAGATGGTTCATGTGGACCATCATTGTTCTACCAGACCATAGGTGGGTAACACCTTGTTACATTATGTCCCAGGGCAACTGAGCTGAGAAACAAAACTGCTAGGATGGTAAAGGATTTTCCTTCTGCCCTTCTGTGGATTCCAGCTGCTGCTCTTCATGAACTTGCTCCTTCAACATGTTTGGCAGCGTCATTGTGAATGCCGTTTCAGCAGGTATTACCTACAGTTTAGAGGCAGATGATCACCAGGAAAAACAAAGACAGAGATTTTATTGAAAAGTGGAATCAAAAGCAATAGTCCCAACGTGTGCCCCACAAGACCCATGCAAGAAATACAGTTTTAAAGCTCTGACTATAATCTGAGTTCAAGGTCAAGGCATGGGGAGACTATCAAGCAGAAAACATAAGTGAAATGGGGTTGCCACAGGTCTGGACAAATCTGACTTTGATCTCATGGTTCCACTTTTTCCTCAGCCATCAACAGATTTTCATCAGATGCTGCCCTCTATCCAAAACCTCATCCATCCTTCTACTCAAGATCCTTTTCAGAGGAGAAAGGTTGCTGGTGATCAGTGCTGGGCCATTAGAACAATCAAGGGAATGGAAAGTCTATCAAAGGAGAGGAAACTAAGAGTCTGTCTACACTGCACAATATGCTGCCACATTGAGATACTCTAGCTATCTTGAATGCTTCAAGGAATATAGCCGTGTTAGCGTTGGGCTCTGTCCAGGCTAACCAACCTTGCTTTGTTCCCTATGTTCAAGCTAGTTCAGATACCTCTATGCAGCACTGTATTGTAGAATACAAAACGCACCTTTAGTCGAGCAAAGGGAAGGGAATATGAATGTTCTCTATAAATATATTAGAGGCAAACAGCAGGGAAGGAGAAGAGCTAGAAGCTAAAGAACAAAAGTTGGCACAAGAACAAATGGGTATGAACGCTGGCCATTAATACATCTGGGCTGGAAATTACAAGGTTTCTAACCATCAGAGCAGCGACACTTTGGAACAGCTTTCCAATCACAGTAGCAGGAACAAAAAATCCTATTGGGTTTTAAACCAGTGAAGCGCCACTCTATAAAAGGGATTATCCGACACAGCTGTCCATGACAGCAGTAGATTCAAATCTGTGACCCAGGAGGTCTCTCCAATCCTATGTTCCTATATGCAATTAGCAGAATAAAATTCAGCAGATGATGATAAGCACATTCAGTGAGCACGAGGTATTCTTGTGAATGCTACTTATGTGCCTCCCGAACTGTATACAAGTCACTCGCTTCAAACACTAGGACCAAGATTAAAGAATAAATGCATATTAACTAGCAGGGATGCAATCATGTTAGTTAACTACTGTAGGACACCTGGAGAAATATGCTCAGATATTAGAAAGAGAGAAGTTACGTCCCCATGTTATGACACTGTATGTACATACATACAGACTGATGGAATATCCTCTATTAGTTTTGAAATGCACCATTTGTGAAAGCTGCTGGCCTCCTGACACTAGAAAGTAAAGTCCCCTAATTCAAAGCAAGCAAGGTTGACCTGGAAGCAAAAGTTTCTGTATCACTGACCTATTAACCTACTGAGTATTTTTTTTTTTTAATTTTAATAATAAATGCTTACATTCACAGCTGTTTTTCTCCGCAGAATCATTCCCTTTGCTAAAAGCAACTTTCCCGTTTCCTCAAACAGATTTTCCTCCTTAATTTCCCCTTCTTTCTTCAATTCATTGTATTCCTCCACAAACCTAGAATTCAAGATACCGATTATTTACTAACAGCCGTAAAAAGATAAATATTTTTATAACTGGGAAAGAACCGCTCCGAGTTAATTCTAACTTAAGCACAACAACAGGTCTTACCTCTGGCAACAGGATTTAAAGTTTGTTTGTTGGAGCTGAAAGGGTCTCGAACCGCTCCCATAAACTTCGTAAAATTTCCTATTCGATAAAATAAACAGTTTCAATGTTTCATTTCTTTGTATACGGGCGATATATTCTGGCAGAGAAGTTAATGAATAGACAGAGCCAAGGCACAGCTAAGTTAGGATAAAACAAAGATCAACACCCTCCAACTGCTTCTCTTCCCAGTCGCTGTCCTTTAGATGTGTTTTTTAATTCAAGCATCCCAACGGGCTAATTAAGCCTTACTATGCACTGGTGGGACGCCAAAACAGCACCGTTTCTTTGGTGGGTTGAGCCAAGCTGAGAAAAGCAAAATGAGTTTGTAAGTTGCCAAAAAATAGGTAAGAACCAGCAGCAGGAACAGCACTCGCACGCGCCCGCAAGCAAGGCCCCGCGGATGCCCAGGCGCAAAGGAAACGTCGTTCAACGGAAAGGTGCCGCGGCGGCGGAGGGGAAAGACGAGCACAGAAGCAACAGCGTCGGGGCCGGTACTGGCACGCGCCCCCGGAAACGCAGTCGCAACCCAGCAGCGACGCAAAATAAATAAATAAAATAAAATTTTAAAAGGCGGTTTTGTCTCCCCCCC
>NW_005841850.1:3134886-3135232 GCF_000455745.1 Alligator sinensis | reverse complement strand
GGGCCCGGGGGCGACTCACGCGCGGATGGTGTCCTCCGGGTACACGATGTCCGGCACCACGTCCTTGACTTGGCGGAAGAAGCGGCGGGAGGGGCGGTACAGCGGCTCGCGGCGCGGCGGGAAGGCGACGTACACCTCGTACCACACGGGTGGCTTCCGCAAGATCCCGCTGCGGAGCAGGTTCGTCGTGCTGGAGTGAGAGACAAGGCCGGGGTCAGGCAAGGCCTCAGGACCCCCTCCCCCACCTGGGGTCCCACCTCCCTGCATCACCCCCTCCCCCCGCCGAAACCAGGCAGCCCAAAGGGAATTGCCCTTCCCCAGCCCAGGCCCTACCGGCTGAACACCG
>NW_005841850.1:3127913-3134762 GCF_000455745.1 Alligator sinensis | reverse complement strand
GAGTGGAGGGGGTGGGGTGGGGGGCAGTGCTGCTGCTGCCTCCCCCTGCCACAAAGCAGCAGGTTTGCTGCACATGCATGTCATGCTACGGGCACGCCCTGCCATGCCACCGCCACGCATCGCATGCATAGTGCTCACCGCTGCTGTGATTTCGTCCTCTGCGAGCCACGAAGGCCTGCAAGGATGGGAGCCCTGGGACTGGTCTTCCTGCTGCTCCACCCCGGGCACGTGCTCACGCCAAGTCCCCTGGACGTCGGCATGGCACTGCACGAACCACGCTCCTGCACGCGCGCGTGCCCAGCGCATCTCGCGCTCGTCCTTGCCGCAGGCCTCGCACGTGGCGGCTGCTGCCAAAGGCAGCTCGGGCGGCTCCTGTATGCACGAGGGCGTCAATAGAAAGCGGAGCAGGTTTCCCTGGAGAGGACGCCCTCGCTGCCCCCGATAGCTGGGACGCTACAAGCACCTTGCCCCTTTCGTCCCACGCAGGTCGCCGTAGGGAGGGCAGCGAGGAGTCCGGGAGACTTGCGCAGCTGGGGGAGGTCTTGCAGGTTTACGGCCCCCGTCTGCCAGGCTGGACATGGTTTTGTGAGGCTGAAAGGCTCAGGAAATACGCTGTTAGGACGTGGAGTTTCTTCCTAGGGAAAGTTGTGGCTTCAAATTCAGCCTGGCTGAAACATCCTTGTCCCCTAGCAGCCAGCGCAGAACAAAGTTGGTGTGCCTCGCTGTAGGTCAGCACAAAACCTCCACCCCAGCCACCTTTTAAGTGGCCAGTGTCAAAAGAAAGGCAAAGGATGCAACAGATTTCTCTTCTGTCCTCGTAAGCCCGCCACGCAGTGCTTCGCCAACACTAGCCTGCTTGCAGGGTGGGGGGAAGCTTTCAGCCCTGCTGTAGCTGTGCAAGGGGATGCCAGTCTCAGCGCTGTCTGGCCTCAACTCTAAAAGCAGTCCCTTAAAAACCCAAAAGCTTCACCTGCCAAATCCCAAGACATTCAAAAGCAGGAATCCTTCCCGGGCCTTCGCTGCCCTGCCACATGCCCACGTGATGCAGGAGGACACTGGAGGACAAGTGCGATCGGCGCTACCAGCGCGCGTGTCTGAAACGGGAATTTCTCTGCCAGGCTAAAAATAGCCCTGCTGCGGCTCGTCGCTCTGTCAATGTTGTGATTTGTTTCTAATTGCATCTCGCTTCTATGATTAAACACCCTGAAACATCTCCGGCAGGGAATATTATTCCAACCACGCCTTATCTTGATTGCCCTCCTATTCCAAACACAGAATTTCAATGTCTAAATAGCATCACGCAATGGAGGAAAAAAATAACTCCCTTCCCCCCTGCAAACACTGGCTTTGAGAAGCCAGCATCAAGGTGCTACAAATAAATCACTCTCACAAAGTAGGGCGATTACTGCGGTAATGGCAACCCACGCAGCCAGGAGCCGAGGCACAGCTGCCTGAATGAATGAACAGCATGCAAAGTTTTGTACCATTGTAGTATGTGACATGCTGTCAGGAATATCTGCTGGTTGCCATTACCCTCCAACATCCACTGCTCCAGTTTATTGGTTTAAAAGAGCACGGTTCAGTAAAACTCAGACATCTCAAACCAAGGTTTCTGAAGTGCCACTTATAACTTGGCATGGTTTGCTCAGGTGCATACTTCTCCCTGCACAAGCACAGAGTCCAATCACTGAGCAGCCGGGAGAAGTGGATTTGTAACTGGAGGCGTAATGCCTTGGAGAATTAGGGCACTTACTGAGGTGCTAGAGTAGAGAGCTACGCGTCCAAAGGGAAGCTGCAACCTTTGGAAGTCTTGGCTTTAGGAATGGGGGTAAGCAAAGATGATGAAATGTTTCGGCCTAGAAGGTTGACAGCAAAATCCCAAGCTGCAGACCGGCAGCAGCAATCGCATTATGCACATCGAACCCATGCCAGTCACGTACCCGTGCCTGCTTGGCATGTCAAGCTTCCAGCTGATTGAGTTAATCCCCTTTGCCTTGGCCTGGTCAGACTCCCATCTCAGATGGCAGATGAGGAATGACGGCATTCAGGTTGGGGAGCAGGGGCACCTGCCTAGGGAGATGGACATCTGTATCTTAGTTATTTCAAAAGGATGAGAGAACAAATCAAGAAGCCCATGCGATAGATACTAAACCCACTTAGGAGGAAGAACACGGGTCTGAGAGTGTATTAGGGCACCCTCCAACTGACACACAGCAGAGCCCATAAGCTTAGACCATCTGTCCTCAAATAAAGCCCACATGGGTTTCAGGCTCACATAGCCACTCAGCTTTCAGCTCACTTAATTCCTCGCCGAGTAAGAACAATCTGCATTATCCTGACCTATCTGGAGTCCTTCCTCTGAGTGTCCCTCACACCCTGCTCATCCTCATATCAGTGCCAGAGCACCCGTAACTCCCATAAGACGCAAGGGAGAGGGGGAGAAAGACACCACATGCATCTCAAGACTGGCAGGGGACCAGCCTGGTCTTTGTTGCATTGTAGAAGCAGAACTGGTAGAGTCTGCAAGGAGCCACAGGCCCGGTACTAGGGCTACGCTGAAACAGCAAATGCTAGATCCCTGGCCCTGGCCACTGTGTTTGCACAGCCAAGGGCAACAGCCCGCTGCTCCCGTCTAAGGGCAGCGGTCACCTAGTCAAAGCTCAAGCCTCCTCCCACCTAGTTCAAAAAAGGGGACATAGTTCAAATGAAGGGACCCATTCTCCACTGCTGTCTATCTTCTGTCATCGCCTACTCTCATGCAAAAGGAACATGATATTATAACATGACATCTCACACCCACTTTGCCCAGTACAACGGCCAACCCCGTAGGACCCAGCAGTACAGAACTGGGCCTGCTATATTTGCTCTGATGTTTCAGTGAGGGCTCCTAACATCTGCTCACCGTCTCCACCAGGGAGCAACAGGTGTAACATATCACAGATGCTCACAGGCTGGCTTCCCCTAAGGGGTTTTTTTTATTATTCATTTTTTAAATATTTTATTTGATTTATGGATTTCACAGTGATGATGAAGGTATTTGCTCCGAGCAAACAGCCCTTCTTGCAACTCCAGGATTTCCAGGAACCTGACTCCCAAGAAATGCATCTCGAGGACTAGCTACATCACTCCCTTCTTTGCAAGAGATGAGTCAGTGCAGAATAGACACTCACTCATTTTAGAAAGCAGGCATTTCATCTGGCTCCTGCCCAGCGTTACAAAGAAAGGAGCACGAACACGCAGCAGAGACCGACACGAAGCAGCAATATTTCAACTCCGATCCAAAACTTCCCTGCTCTGCGGGACAACCTGGCTGCAGTTGTGGTTGGGGACTTTTTAAACCATCTCCATTAAAATCTGTAGAGAAGCAAACCAGTTTAAAAGGTTCACTTAGAGAAGCAACATTCTCCCGCTCCCTAAGTGAACTATAAAGGAAAGAAGCCTCTTCCCACAGCCATATGCATGGTTGTTCCAAGGGCTCTGACCTTTTAAACTGGTTTGAAATGCCCTGGACTCTGCCCTGCAGTGCTGGCAGGTTAATCGCAGGAATTATCAGCTGAAGAAGAGAGACAGCATCGTTTTCCCAGCACTGATACTGGCAGTAAATAATGCACATTACAGTGGCAGTAAATAATGCACAGTCTTTGTCCAGCCCTCTCCCTCCACAGCTCGAGGAATGTTATAACGAACGGAGCTTCGAAGGGTCGGCGGGGGAGCTTAGCTATGCCAGTTCTGTTCATAAGGGGAGCAAGGGTTGGAAAAAAAAAATGAAGGGATTTGGTCAAGGTCACCACCTCAGTCAGTGGCAGAGCCTGGAGCAGACCACATAGAGCCTCATGCTGAAGGCACAAGCCTTTCTTGCCAGCAATGAACTCCAAAGTATCTCTAGACTCCAAACTTGGCATTTCAGACATACAGCCTGGAGTGGCAGCCTATGGATTTCTGGATCTATGGTGAAAACGTAGCTCAGGATCTTCCTGGGAGACTGCTGCTGTCCCTCACCCATAGAGCCATGGCTGCAAGAGGCGACACATCCGAGCAAGAAGCTCCTTGATTTAACAGAGTCATCTCTGCAAAGGGGCCTGAGCTCTGGAGTCAGCTCCCTCCTGCAAAGCAGCTCTGTTTACAGTTCTTGGTGCAAAGGGTGCTGGCTGGAGAAATTCTGGCCTTTGCCATTGACTCTTAGCTCTGGACAGGCCACAACACAGCTAAAGGGACTGCAAACAAGTCAGCCTTTCACTTCTCTGTGCCCAGCCGGAGGCTCTAGTCCTTCCCTCCCAAAGAGTGAAAGCTGATACGCCCTGACACTTGCTCAGGGGCCTGGGTGAAGAGAGCAAGCGGCCTCAAATCTGCTTGCCGATGGGCAAATGTCTGCATTGGAAGCAGCCAAATAAAACCAAGCCTCCTCGCTAGCTGTCCCAGAGAACAGCGAATAGGGAGTACACTATTCTCTCCCTGTCTGGGAAAGTGGGTCCTGTTGTTGCCCGCTCTGTACCTGGTCTGTGGTCATTGCTTGTATGGGCATATTAGAACTAGACTCATCTGTGTGCAATTCTCTGACTGCCCACTGCAAGGCAATAGCATCCCAGCCCTGGCGAGGACTCCACAGCTCTTAACAGCATAGGGAGGGCAGACGCACGTGCAGCATCCACCAGCGGGTGTCCAGAGGAAGGTAACACCTAGGAAATGAAGGGAAGGTTAGTAGAGAAGGCATGCAGGATAGTGCAGGGAGGCACCAGGAAGGGAGGTCTCATGGCCTCACCTCACCATCCATCAGTTTCTAAGTCATATTTCATGCATGTCAGTGGGGGGGGGGGGGAATCTCAAATGCTCACCATGCCAATGAGGCTGGCAGTCCTCCCTATTCCACCAAAGCTGGTCTTGATGAATCAAACTAGACACCAGCCTCGCTCTATGGTGGGGGTATTCAAATGCCCCCACATAGCAAACCCAGGGCTCCTCCAGTTTTAAAAGCAACGAGTTTGGGAGCCATCTATTTACCCACTGCCTTAACGGTGATACCGTTGGCAAGAATAAGAAGCTAACAATGCCTTAAAGGCCAGTAAAGCCCAATGAGCCAGCAGGAGCTGGCCAAAGCAGCCACTGCACTGGTGTCTGCTACGGCCCAGTCGCACCTTACCCAACGTGCAAGGGTTGGGCAAGGATAAAAAGAGCAGGACTTGCTACTGAGAGTCACTGGAGTGGCCATGCCTCAGACCTGCCAGTAGCATCCCCAACTGACCAGCTCCCCTCGAAGATTTGGGGGAGGGAAGGAAACAGTTGAAGCTCGAACTCAAAACAAATCTCAAAGCAGGGGAACCCCACACACACATGTTCGCATCCATGTTGAGACGTGCTACCAGGAAGCGCAGCAGCGTTCACGATGTACCAATCCAGACGCTCAGCACAGAGCGGGGCCATGCGGCATTGAACACGAGTAACCCCTATTTCAGAAATAATGCATTATAATAATTTATTTCCATTCCACCCAGAGACAGCGTGCTGGAGCCAGGCTGCTGTATATTTGACAGACATGGAGGAGTTGGTGTATTACAGATAATGAAATAGTTTAAGGAAACTGCACGTACTCCAGCCCCAAGAGACCTATTATTTTCAGAATTAAGTGGGTAACTCACAACGTTTTTTTATCAAATGCAGTTCCACGCTGCTGTAGCCGACTACAGACGCACCGCGGACTCATCTCATGGCTCATCTCGAGGTGGTTGAGCCAGCTTTTTTGCTCAGGGAAAATAAACCCTCGTTACAGAAGATTCGCTATTGATTTCGCTGGCAAAGAGCCCAACCTAATGCCCACTGAACTCAGCGGAAGCCCTTGCGTTGGCTCGTGGCCTACACGTCCCCACATTTCTCAAGTGAAACGGATGGATGCCTGCTGCATGTCCCCTACACTAGCATGCAACTGCCAAGATCATCCGTGTTAATTGGGAAATCATTCCTCAGCATAACATCGTTTATCTTAAGTCACCGGGGCTGAATCTCCTCTCCCAGGCTGAGCAAAGCCGGAGCGCAGGGGCTTTGCCTTGAGCCAAGCGGCAATGCTGCGTTACACCAACAGAGACATAAAACCTCCTCACTCACCTTGCAATCCCTTCGTAGCCTCCTTGGACCAAGCACAAGCCTGAGAAAGAAAGGTCAAAACCCATTCGATATGGAGGGACCGCAGGTCCCGGGACATGCAGCTTCACTCGGATCTCCCTGTAGCCACCAGCTGTTGACCTCCAGGCCAAAGATGAAGGCTGACCTCTTGCAAGACTTGGCAGTGGGGTCCCATGCTGGCAAAGAATACCTTGCCCAGCTCCTACCTCCTGCGCCAGGCTTCAGATGGTTTCCCCGATCCAGGATCTACCCTCTCAAAGCGTGGCCGTGAGTCATGACCAAACCACAGCCACCAAAACTAATATCTCCTGTCCCTAACACCAGTATGCAGGTCCTTTTAAGTTCAAGAGCCAAGGCATGTTGTGTCTTTCTGGAAGAGGGAGGGCATAACTCTTGCTTCCTCTCAGGAAAACTTTCTGCAGGCTTAAAAGTTTCCTGTACCGTAAATAGGGGGTGGGAACTCGAGTCAAAATTTGTATTGAGACTGTGCACCTTCTCTCGCTCCCCCCATCTTCAGCCTAGGCCTGCGTATACATTTTCTGTTGCAAATGATATCAGACAAAAAACAAGGTTTTTGAACAAAACCATTTTTTTCCTGCCCCACAAATGGTGCTTGCTTTTGAAGGGGGAAAAAAAACCTGTCCTGGCCAGCACTCCAGGCCAACTGGGCCAGTTTGATTTGGAAAGGGTGTCACAATCCCTCGTGGCCCCGTTCTCTATGGGGCAGGCTCCATT